>NC_092771.1:51189500-51557000 GCF_047496795.1 Chiloscyllium punctatum | reverse complement strand
TCACATACACATCAAGAGGGATACATACTCACAGCAGGAGGGGGACACGCACACACACACACAGAGCAAGGGAGAGAAGGACATGCACACACTGCGTGGGAGGGACATGCACACACACCAAGGGGGGACATGCACTCACACACGCACAGCAAGAGGGACACACACACACACACACACACGGGGGGAGCTGACACATACACAGCGAGGGACACGCACACACACAACAAGGGAGGCACATGCACAAACATAGACAGCGAGGGTGGGACCGCGCACACACACACAGCGAGGGAGAGGCACATACACAGACAAGCGAGGGAAGGACACGCACACACACAGCGAGGAGGGACACGCACATACACACAGAGAGGGGGACACGCACGCACACAGTGAGGGAGGGACACGCACACACACAGAGCGAGGGTGAGACATGCACACACAGCAAGAAAGAGACAAAAATACAACGCGAGGGAGTGACACACACACACAAACAGCGAATGAGGGACACACAGCGAAGGGGCGACACACAAATACATACTGTGACGGTGTGACTCGTATACACACACACACGAGGAAGGGACACGTATACACACACAAACACACACACACAGCGAGCGAGGCACACACGCAGTGAGTGAGAGGCTTGCTGAGACATGCAGCGATGTAGGGACATGCACACGCACAGCAAAGGAGGGACATGCACGCATACAGCGTGGGAGGGACATACACAAACACACTCAGTGAGAGGGGACACGCAAAGACACGGCGAGGGAGGGACACACGCACACACAGCAAGGGGGTCACGCACTCACATAGCAAGGGGAGATGCGCACATACAGTGAGGGGGATATACACAAAGAGCAAGGGAGGGACACACACACACACACACACACACAAGGGAGTGACACGTGCACACGCAGCGAGGGAGGGACATGCACACACACACACAAACACACACACAGAGGGGGGGACACGCACACTCACAGCGAGGGAGGGAGACCCACACGCAGCGAGAGAGAGACACATACACACAGCGAGGATGGGACACACACACAACGAGGATGGGACACACACACAGCGAGAGAGAGACACATACACACAGCGAGGATGGGACACACACACAGCGAGGATGGCACACACACACAGCGAGGATGGGACACACACACACACAGAGTGAGCGAGAGACACACGAACAGCGAGAGAGGGAAACGTACCCACACACACAGCGAGGGAGGGAGGGACACACACACGCACACAGCGAGGGAGGGAAGGGCATGCACACACAGCGAGGGAGGGACACGCACACACAGCAAGGGAAAGACATGCACACACACAGTAAAGGAGGGTCATACACAAACACAGACAGCGAGGGAGGGGCACACACACACAGGGAAGGAGGGGCAAGCACACACATGGCAAGGGGGAGGGCATGTGCACAGAAATTGAGAGGGGGCACACACACACAGCGAAAGGGGACATGCACAGACACGGCAAGGGAGGGACACCACAGCAAGGGGGGATATGCACTCACACAGTGAGGGGAGATGCGCACATGCAGTGAGGGGGATATACACAAAGAGCAAGGGAGGGACACACACACACACAGCGAGGGAGTGACGTGCACACACGGCAAGAGGGTCACACACACACACACACAAAACAAGGGAGGGACACACACACACACATACACAGTCACAAAGTGAGGCAGGGACACACACACACACTCACACAGCATGGGAGGGACACACAGATCCACCGTGAGGGAGTGACAGACACACACACAGAAACACACACACAGAGCGAGGGAGGGACACTCACATACACTGCAAGAGGGACACACATACTCACAGCAAGAGGGGGACACGCGCATGCGCAAGCACACAAACACACAGCGAGAGAGGGACACACAAATACATGGCAAGGGAGGCACACACACACACACACAGAGCTAGGGAGAGGCACATACACACACAGAGCGAGGGAGGGACACACACAGACACAGCGAGGGAAGGGCACGCACGCACACAGCGAGGGGGTGACACACACACACAAACAGCGAGTGAGGAACACGCAGTGAAGTGGGGACACACAAACACAATGTGATGGTGTGACTCGTACACACACACACACAACGAGGACGGGACACACACATACACACACACAAACACACACACACAGCGAGCGAGGGACACACACAGCGAGCGAGAGGCTTGCTGAGACACGCAGCAAGGGAGGGACACGCACACACACAGTGTGGAAGGGACATGCTCATACACAGCGAGGGAGGGACATGCTCACACACTGAGGGGGACAGGCACACATTGCAAGAGTGAGAGACATGCACACACAGCAGGGAGGGACACGGACATACACACACACACACACACACACACAGCGAGGGAGGGACACGCACACTCACAGCGAGGGAGCGACACGCACACTCACAGTGAGGGAGTGAGGGGCACACACAGCGAGGGAGGGAGGGGCACACACAGCGAGGGAGGGAGGGGCACACACACACAGCAAGAACAACGCGCAGACAGTGACAAAGGGACACGCACACAAACGCTCACACAGCGAGGGAGGGACACACACACATACAGAGCGTGGGGAGGACACCCACACACACTGCAAGAGGGGCACGCACACACACAGCGAGGGTGGGACACGCACACACACAGCGAGGGTGAGACACGCACACACACAGCGAGGGTGGGACATGTGCTCAGAAAGCGAGTGGGGACACACACACACACACACACGCACACACACACACACACACACACACACAAAGTGAGGGACGGTGACGCGCAGACATAAGCACACACAAACACACACACACACACAGCGTGGGAGGGACATGCTCACACACATAGTGAGGGAGGGAAACGCGCACACAGTGAGGAGAGTTACACACACAGAGCGAGGGAAGGGGACACACACGCATACACACACACACAAACACAGAACAAGGGAGGGACACGCGCACACACAGTGATGCATCTCCTCGGACGTGCAATCGTCCAGCTCTCACTCCAGTCTGCTCCCTCACAGGGTCATCATCTCTGTGACTCCCAGGTACAACTAGGCCTCGATCCACAATTCTGATTTATATTCTCCCAGGTGTGAGCCTCAAGCTCCTGCTCCAAGTTGCTCCCTCACACAGTCACTCCCTCTGTCACTCAGTGCTGATTTCGAGCCTCCTGCTCTGCTTTTTATCCAAATCCAAGTCCCGGTCGGCCTTGACCCTCGCTGCTGATTTATATTCTCCCGCTCTGTGCTGCACTTGCTCAGGTTCTCTCCCCCTGTGACTCCCAGGTAATGGTAGACATCAAGCCTCAGCTGAGATTTATAACATCCCATTCCGCACTGCTCTCTTACAGGATCGCCATTGTCCCTGGAAGACAGTGGGAAAGAGGAGGATTAGACAGAACAGAGGGTGTTACAGTGATTGAGCGAGCTGCAGGGGATGAAACAGGTTATCTGGGGAGATAGGCAGACCTGCAGTAATTAAGGAACGTTACTGGAAGATACAGAGAGTGTTGCAGACACTGAAGAGTGCAAAGGAAATCGAGATATGGTGGCTTGTTCATGACAGAGCTCAGTAAAGTCTAAAGGGCTTCAAAGTTTGTGGTTCTGTTCGCCGAGTTGGGAATTTGTGTTGCAGCCGTTTCGTCCCCTGTCTAGGTGACATCCTCAGTGCGTGGGAGCCTCCTGTGAAGCGCTTCTGTGATCTTTCCTCTGGCAATTATCGTGGTTTGTATCTGCCGCTTCCGATTGTCAGTTCCAGCTGTTCACTGCAGTGGCCGATATATTGGGTCGAGGTCAATGTGCTAATTGATTGAAACTGTGGATGAGTGCCATGCCTCTAGGAATTCCCTGGCTGTTCTCTGTTTGGCTTGTCCTATAATAGCAGTGTTGTCCCAGTCGAACTCACGTTGCTTGTCATCTGCGTGTGTGGCTACGAAGGAGAGCTGGTCGTGTCTTTTCGTGGCTAGTTGGTGTTCATGGATGCGGATCGTTAGCTGTCTTCCTGTTTGTCCTATGTAATGGTTGTGCAGTCCTTGCATGTGAGTTTGTACACTACATTGGTTTTGCTCATGCTGGGTATCGGGTCCTTCGTCTTGGTGAGTTGTTGTCTGAGAGTGACTGTTGGTTTGTGTGCTGTTATGAATCCTAGTGGTCACAGTAGACTGGCTGTCAGTTCCGAAATGTTCTTGATGTATGGTAGTGTGACTAGTCCTTTGGGACATGGCATGTCTTCATTCCATTGTCTTTCCCTGAGGCATCTGTGGATGAAATTGCGTGGAGTTTGACCCCACCCCGCCGCTCACCAATAGGATAAACAAGACACTGAGAAACCTACAAAGAAAAACGGACAGATAACCAGGTTTGACCGACAGAGAATGAAAACTGAAAGCAACAACACCCTCAGATTCTATGAACTACCTAAAGTGCACAAACCAGACATCCCACTCAGACCCATCGGATCACTACCAGGGACCCCATCACATAAACTGGCTAAAGAACTACAGCAGAAACTGAAACACCTGATCAGCGGATCCAGACTCTATACAATCAACATAGGAATTCTTGGACATCATCATAAGAAATATACTCATCGACAAGGAAGAAACTATGGTCTCATTCGATGTAACGGCACTGTTCACCTCTATCGACAAACCCCTAGCCAGAGAAACAATAGCCAACCTGCTGGACAGACATAACAGACAACAGGACGGTGAACCTATCAACAAAGACGGCAGACTCAAACTACTGGACCTGGGCCTCACAACACACTTCACATTCAACAACCAAACATACGAACAAATCAACGGAACACCCATGGGCTCACCGATCTCTGGAGTCATAGCAGAAGCGGTAATGCAAAGATTAGAACAAACAGTCTTACCGCAAATTCACCCAAACTCTGGGTCAGATATGTGGATGACACCTTTGTAATCATTGAAAACACAGAAATAGAGAACACACACCGGATCATCAACGCCACACTCACAGGAATCCGATTCACAAGAGAGAAAGAAAAGGACAACCAACTCCCATTCCTAGACGTGATGGTACAGAGAACACCGAACAGAGAATTCACCACAAAGGTTTACAGGAAAGACACACACACAGACCAAGTCCTAAACTATGAAAGCAACCACCCCAAAACACACAAAAGAAGTTGCATCAAGACACTGTTCAAAAGGACCGCCACACACTGCAGTACACCAGAACTGCAAAAAGAAGAAGAAGAACACCGATACAAGGTATTCGCCAAAATCGGATACCCCCACAATTTCATTAGGGATTGTCTGTATGGATTTGCTAGACGACTGTCCTCTGATATTGATGAGGGCAGTGCAGATGATGTGGTTTATATGGAGTTCATTAAGGTCTTTGACAAGGTCCCACACGGAAGGCTGGTCCAAAAGGGAAGATACCGTGGGATCCAAGGTAAGTTGGTAAATTGACTCCACTATTGGTGAAGGGTTGGTTTTGTGATTGAAAGCCTTTGCCTAGCGGGTGTACCACAGGGATCTGTGCAGGAACCATTGCTGTTCATTATGGACATTAATCACTCGGATGTGAAAGCAGAAGGTAACATTAGTAGGTTTACAGATAACATGAAAGGTGAGGGCTTTGTCCACAGTGAGGGGGATGGACTCAGGCTGCAGTCTGATATCGATCAGATGATAAACTGAGCAGAGTAATGTCAGACAGAGTTTACTTCTGATCACTGTGAGGTAATGCACCGTGGGAAGTCTCATAAACGAACGGTATACATCATGAATGGTAGGCCCTCCTGGAGTACTGAGGAACACAGAGACCTTGGTGGGCAAGTCCCTGGATGTCTGAAGGTGTCAGCACAGGTAGACAGGGTGGGGAATACACCTGAACTTGGAGCAGGAGGGGGACCTACATCCTGGTGGGGAGCGTTGCTGGAGCTGCTAGAGAGGATTTATACTCGTCTGGCAGGGCTGTGTGACCCCAAAGAGTCGTAAGGCCAGAAAGAAAGTTGAGGCTGGTACAAATGTTCAAGAGAGCAATATAAGTAGACAAGGCAGGCAAGAACATAGCAGAAAATTAGGGAAAACTGGTGGATTAAACTGCAGTTATTTCAATGCAAAGTGCCAGACAGATAAAGTAGATGAACCCAGAGCATGGATGGGAACATGGGGTTGGGATCCCATAGATATTACAGAAACACAGCTGAGGGAGCAACAGGACCAGCAGCTCAATGTTCCGGAGACAGATACTACAGGAAGGATAGAACAGGAGGCAAAACAGGAGGAGAGCTGGTGGGTTTGATTGGGGGGAAATATCCCAGCAGTACCTAGAGGGAGTATTCATATAGGATCGCCCAGTTAAACGATATTAGTGGAACTGAGAAATAAATATCGGTCATTAGTTTTCTACGGTCGGACGACAGCGATAGGCAATGGGAGATGAAGGAGCAAATATGTCAGGACATTTCAGATATCTCTTAGAATAATAGGGTAGTAATGATAGGGGATCTTAACCGTTCCAAACCTGGACTGGGATTGCTTCTAAGTTAAGCATTTGGATGGAAGGAATTTGTTAAGTGTGTTCCGAAAACTCCCATTCATTATGTAAGTGGCCCAACTGGAGATTGGGGCTAAACCTGACCTCCCCTTGGGAAACAAGGTAGGGAACAGGACTGAGGTGTTAGTCGGGGAGCACTTTGGGAAGTTACCACAATTGTATTAGTATGAAAATAGCGATGGAAAAGGACAGGCCTGGTCCACAAGCTAAAGTTATTCAATGGAGCAAGATAGTATTAGACATGATTTTTTAAAGTCGATCTGGGGAGGCTATTTGCAGATAAAGGGAAGTCTGGCAAGTAGGAATATTTTAAACCCGAGATAAAAGGAGCGTTCAGCGCCAGCGTGTTCCTGTTAGTGTGCAGCTCAATGCTAACTGAATTAGGAAACACTGGCTGTGTTTCGAGGCTGTGGTCAAGAAAAAAAGGGGTCACATGTCAGATATAACTGGCTGACTCAAGGGAATCCCTTCAGGAGCATCGGGGCTGTAGAAATACACTTAGGATGGAAATCAGGAATGTAAAAAGGGGACACGAGGTAGCTTTGGCAGAGAAGGTTAAGGAGAATCCAAAGAGACTCTACAAGTGTATTAAGAGCAAAAGAAGAGCTCGGGACAAACCCGGTCTCCTTAATGATCAATGAAGGCAACGATGTGTGAAACTACAAGATCCGAAACAAATATTTCACTTTGGAACTTACTGTGGATAAAGACTGGGGCGCTCAGGGGACTAAACAGTGTTTGTCCTGACCACTATTGGATTACTGTGTGCAATTCTGGTCTCAATGCCATCAGAAGGATGTCGCGGAACATGAAAGGGTTCAGAAGAAATGACCAAAGATGTTGCCAGGGTTGGAGGGTTTGTGCTTCAGGGAAAAGCCTGAATAGGCTGGGGCTGTTTTCACTTGAACATGGGAGGTTGAGGAGTTAACCGATAAAAGGTGTTTAAAATCATGATGGTCATCGATAGGGTCAATAGACAAGGTCATTTCCCAGGCGAGGGAAACTTTTCAAAGGGGTCTAAAGGACAACTGGCTCCCACAGAGTGGATGGAATAAGCTGCCAGAGCAAATGGTGGAGGCTGATAGAAATACATTTAAAAGGCATGTGGATGGGTGTATGAATAGCAAAGGTTCAGAGGGATATTAGCAAAATTGTGGCAAATGTGACTAGAAACGTCATGCAGGAGTTGGTCCGAAGGGCCTGTTTCTGTGCTGTACATCTCTATGACTCAATGTCTTGAAATGAGTCCACATTATAGAAAAGGAGGTGCTGGAGGTTTTAAAACACAAAGGTAGATAAATCCCCAGGACCTGATCAAATGGAACTCAGGACATTGTGGGAAGCTGGTGAAGAAATTGTAGGGCCCCTAGCAGAGATATTTGTACCATAGAGAGCTATGTGTGATAGGCTGTTAGACTGGAGGGTGGCATTGTGGACAGTGAAGAAGGTTTTCTGAGATTACAAAGATATGCTGATGAAATGTGTGAATGGCTGAAAAACTGTAGATGGAGTTCAATCTGAATAAATGCGAGGTAATGCATTTTGTACAACAAACACGGGCAGGACTTATACAATTAATGACAAGACCTTCGGTAGTGTTATAGAACAGAGGGACCTCAGGGTTCAGCTACATAATTCTTTGAAGTTTGCAACATGGAAAGACAGGATAGTTTTAAAAAAGGTGCTTGCCTCACTTGCTTTCATTGCTCAGTCATTTGGATATAGGAGTTGGGAAGTCGCCTTGAGTTTATACAGGCCATTTGTGAGTCCTGTTCTGGAATACTGTGTCCAGTTCTGTTCGCCCAGTTATAGGAAGGATACTATTAAGTTGGAGAGGGTCCAGATGAGATTTACTGGGATGTGGCTGGGTACGAAAGGCTTCAGTGTAAAGAAAGGCTGAATAGGTTGGTATTTTTCACTGAAACCTGAATGTTGACAGATGACCTCATAGAAGTTTATAAAATCATGAGGGGGATAGAGTTAATGGGAGTTGTCTTTTCCCATGGACAGGGGAGTTTCAAGACAAGGTACTACATTTTTAAGTTTAGAGGCGAGACATTTAAAAAAAAAGACACGAGAGGCACATTGTTACACAGAGGGTGGGTTGTGTGTGAAATGAACTTCCCAAGGAAAGGGTGAACATGGGGACAATTACAATGTTCAAAAGACATTTGGATTAGTACAGGAATAGCAAAGGTTTGAAAGGATATGATCCCGGAACAGGCAGGTGGGATGAGATCAGTTTTAAAGTATGGATAGGTTTAACCGAACAGTGCGGTAAGACTCTCTGACTATGATTATAATGTTGTGTTATTAATTAAGAAAGGCTGCAAGAGAAAGCTCGGGAACTACAGACTGATGAGCGAGACATCAGGGTGGGTCAGTTGATGGAGGTCATTCTGAGATGCAGGCCGTCCATGCATTTGGAAAGATAAGGCCTGATTACAGACAGCAGGCATGGCTTTGTGCTTGGGAAAACATGACCCACAAACTTGACTGGAGTTTGCTCAAGATGTGACCAAAAAGATAGACGAAGGCAGAGCAACAGACGTTGTTTCGGGCTTCCACAAACCCTTGTTCAGGGTGTAGCATGATACATTGGTTAGTAACGGTAGATAACAATGGATCAGGGAGAGCTTGCCAACTGGATACAAAATGGGATGACAGTGGGAGACAGCGGGTGGTGGGAGAGGGTAAAGTTCAGACTGGAGCCTCTGACCAGCAGTGTGCTGTCAGGATTGGTGCTGGGGCCAATGTTGTGCACCATTTACATAAACAATCTGAGTGAAAATGTAAGAGTCCCTGTTAGTATGTTTGTGGATACCAAGATAAATGGAAGAGTGGGCAGGGAATATAGTTATCGAAGGGGATGGTAATCAAATGGGCCAGTGGGCCAAGGAATGAAAGATGGAATTTAATTCAGGTGCTGGATTTAGTTCAGACAAACCAGGGAGGACTAACACTGTTAATGGTCGGGCCCTGCGCAGTGTTGTCTAAAAGGGAGAGACCAAGGGGTGCAGTTACATTGTTCCTTGGACTGGCATCACAGGGTGACAGGGTGTTGAATGCGGCAATTGGCACCCTTGTCTTCATTGGTCAGAGCATTGAGTACACGAGTTGGAGATATTGGGAACATTGTTGTCAATATTTCTCCTGGGCAGAGGAGGCCACGGGGTGACCTTATAAAGATTTATGAAACCATGTAGGGCCGAGGTAAGGTGAATAGCCAAGGGTAGGTGAGTCCATAGCAGGAGGCATAAACATGAGATGTGAGAGTAAGGAATTAAAGAGGGAGCTGGGGGGCAACATTATCCACAGAGGATGGTGCGTAGACGGAATGAACTGCCAGAGGGAATGGTGAAAACAAGTACAATTACAAGATGGAAAAGACACTCGGGCAGGTACATGGAAAGGAGTAGATTTGAAGGGATATGAGCCAAACACAGGCAAACGCAAATCATTCCATTTAGGGAACCTCGGCGGAATGGTCATGCCGCACAAAAACAGACCCTATGTCTCCAGTTATTGGAGGAGGAGACTATCGAGACAAGGCATGTTGGAGAGACTGAACAAGTTACGATACGATGGTCATCTGGACTGGAGGTTTCAAATATGTGAAATAATTGGTGAGAGGGGAGGAGAAGACAGAGATAGGAACTGTTATAGGAGTTAGAATGATTGAAGACACTGGTTCTCAATACAAGCCATAGATACAGTGTTGGAGAGGGAATAGGGAACAGAAAGATCCCAGGCAGCATTACCACACTCTCGGGGGAGGCCTGCTTTCCCCTCAGTTGTTCTGATGCTCCCTAAGAAAGCACAGGCCTGGACTGATACCTGGGAACTCGCGATGCTGTCTCATTACAACAAAACTTGCAGCAGGTGTGGTGTTTGAGCCTGGATTGTGTCTGTACTGTGCTCCCCCTCCAGCACTTTCTCTATGTCATGTCTCGTTTGCTGAAGTTTGGATCCCCCTTAATACTTTCTGCTCTGTGCACTAGAATGATCTTACCTGGCAGCAGGATTTATTGAAACTCCCGACCTCCCTGACTTTGTCTTTCTGGCTGACCAACCATCGTCCCAACCAGCAGTTGGCAAGTCTATTGAGTCAGGAACTCCATGAGTACCTGTAGAAGACACAGAAATAGGCAGAATGGGAAATTATACTAATGCTTTGAGAGTTACACATATAGAACGGCACTGAGCCCCACAGAGATCTGAAAAATCCCAGTCTCCATTCCTGACCTGTGCTGCCTCATCTCTCTGGAATGGAGAATTCTCTTGGCTCATGATCTGTAGTAGCTTCAAAAGTGAGAAACGCTGACAGAGGCAGCAATTAGACCCACATAGTGAGGGATACCACATAGAGGTACTGAGTCTCATCAGTACTGAGGTACTGAGTGCTGGGTCAAACAATTGCGCAGGAAGAAAGGGTTTTGATTCATGTTGCACTGGGATATACAAACTGTGAGCAGGCGAAGTGATGGCCTAGTGGCATTATGTGTGACATTTTATGCAGAAACTCAGCAAGTGTTCTCTGGACACAAATTCAAATCCCACCATTGCAAATGATTGAATGTGAAGTAAATGCTTCAAAAACGATGTAATTAAAAACCTGTAAGTGAGTATTAAACAATTGCTGATGTTAAGAAAAATCCATCGGGTGCATTCCTGTCTTTAGTGAAGTAATCTAAGATGGGACTGGGATATCACAGGTATTACAGAACAACAGCTGAGGGAGGGACAGGACAGGCAGCTCAATGTTCCAGGGGACAGATGCTGCAGGAAGGACAGAAGGGGAGCTGAAAGAGGAGGAGAGCTGCTGGTTCTGATTGGGTGAAACATCACAGCAGGACTGAGAGAGGATATTCCTGCAGGATCGCCCAGTGAAACTGTGTTCGTGGAATTAATCAATAACAATGGATCTTCCCTTTCCTCGGATTGTTCGACAGAGCCCGACAGCCCCGCCCACCTGCGCTTTGACCTTCTCAAGATGGCGGCCCTGAGGCCCGCGCTCCCTCTTCCCTCAAACAAATGGTGGCCGTGACTCTGGGCCCCTTCCCTGATCAGCGACCGCCACCTTCTTACCCGGGCCTTGAGGGCCTTTTTCAGGTTTTTTTTAACCTTTATTCGGGACTTGTGAATTCTCTCCGCTCTTTTCTCCCAGCGAGGCTCCCGCACACCGGCTCTAAGCGCCGCTTTCTGTAGCCAATCGCAGCCGCTGCTGGAGAAAGCAGCTCCATGTCTCTGTCTCTCTCTCTGTCCTGACCAATGTGACACTGCGCATGCTCTGCATAGAAACCAAACCGCGCGTGCGCCAAGGGTTACCAGTGAGTTCAGAGAGAATATTCATATCTGCACAGACTGATGGGTAACATATTAGTCATTAACAATTGCTTTGTCGAGTTATAGTCATCGAGATGTCTAGCACGCAAATAGAATGTCCGGTCCAAATCAACCAGAACGGCCAGCAATGTAAATTACTAATCGTTCTGGGAGTTTGAAAAGAAGTTTCTTACTCGAGTTATGCAAATCGATTTAAAATATGGACGTTATCAGATTTACATTTCAACTACAGGATTTCTTAAAATCTCACATTGATTTATGAGAGCGATTTAATGCTCCACTATGTAGTGAGAATGATCAATCCTGCAAAATTGTTTGCTCTCTGACCAATCTTGAATCGTTCACTCCCCGAGAATACTTTGGCCCCGCTCCTCACTCACTCTGGTTGGAGGACCGGCCGCTACTCGGTCCTCCTGTTCCGCCCCTTCCTCCCAATTGCACAGTTGATTCAGGCGAGACTTCGCAGGCAAAGGACAAAGGAAGTTCGAGTCGATGTTTTGTGACGCGGGGAAAATTTCCCGAATCTTGGACCGAGAGGCCTGGGTTCAATTCACGGCTTGTGCACGTGTGTGTAACAACAAATTTTAGCAGGTTATTGAGGAAAAACAAGGGAAGTCGGGTACAGAGAAAACAATAGAAAATGCATGCAATTTGGTGGGGCTCTCAATGCTCAGATGATTTGACTCTTTACCAAGCGTTTCAGGGTCCCAGTACAGACTGTTGCACTCCTCTTAGTGCACAGCCAGATACCACGATTGTGGGGCAAAATGTTGTGGTGGGATATAGAGGTGCTTTTCTGGAAGGCGCTCGGTTTTTGTGGTGAAAACAGTTGAGAAGGAGTGGTGTTTTGTATGGAGCCACCTGTCCCCCTCCTGTTGCAGCATCTTGTTATTGCCCTGACTCTACCTCGGACATGGAGAAAGTGAGGACTGCAGATGCTGGAGATCAGAGCTGAAAAATGTGTTGCTGGAAAAGCACAGCAGGTCAGGCAGCATTCGCTACCTCGTACATGTTTGGTTGAGATCAGTGACACTTCGTAAGTTCACAATACAAGATACATCACTCTGTTTAAGACAGTAAAAATCTCTTGTAGCACAATAGCCAGAGAACAACACAGCGCAGAACAGGCCCTTCAGTCCTTGAAGTTGCGCCGAAGTGTGAACTATTCTCAGCTCGTTCCCCCTCCACTATCCTGAAATCACCCATGTGCTTATATAAAGGACTGTTTAAATCATACTAACGTGGCTGAGTTAACTACATTAGGAGGTAGTGGATTCCACGCCCTAACCAGTCTCTGAGTAAAGAACCTGCGTCTGACATCTGTCTTAAATCTATCACACCTCAATTTGTAGTTATGCCCCCTCATACACACTGATGTCATCATCCTAGGAAAAAGACTTTCACTCTCTACCCTATTTAAGCCTCTGATCATTTTGTATGTCACTATTAAATCCTCTCTTAGCCGCCTTCTTGCCAATGAGAACACGTTCAAATTGCTCAACCTTTCCTCATAAGACCTTCCCTCCAGACCACACAACATCCTGGTAAATCTCCTCTGCACCTCTTCCAATGCTTCCACATCCTTCCCGAAATATGGGCACCAGAACTGCACACAATATTCCAAATATAGCCGCACCAGTGTTGCGTATAGTCGCAGCATGATATTGTGGTTACAGAACTCAATCCATCTACGAATGAAACCGAACACATTGTATGCCACCTTAACAGTACTGTACACCTGGGTGGCAACTTTCAGGCATCTATGTACGTGGACTCCAACATCCCTCTGCACATCTACATTACCAAGAATCTTTCCATTGACCCAGTACTCTGCCTTCCTGTTATTCGTCACAAAGTGCATCACCTCATATTTAGCTGCATTGAGCTCCATTTGCCACCCTTCAGCCCAATTCTGCAGTTTATCCAAGTCCCCTTGCAACCTGTAATATTCTTCCACACTGTCCACTACTCCACTGACTTTCATGTCATCTGCAAATTTACCAATCCATCCACCTATGCCTGCATCTAAGACTTTTATAAAAAATTACAAACAGCAGTGGTTCCAAAACAGACCCTTGTGGCACACCACTAATAACTGCACTGGAGGCTGATTATTTTCCATCATCCACCACTCACTGCCTTCTTTCAGAAAGCCAGTTTCTAATCCAAACTACTAAATCACATTCAATTCCATGTCGCTGAATTTTATCTAAGAGCCTACCATTTGGAACCTTATCAAAGGCTTTACTGAAGTCCATGTATACCACGTCAACTGCCCTACCCGCATCTATCTGCTTGGTCACCATCTCAAAAATACTCAATGAAGTTTGTGAGACACGACCTGCCCTTGACGAAACCATATTGACGATCTGAAATCATATTATTGTTTGCCAGATGCTTACAAATAGTGTCTCTTATAATCCTTTCCAAAACCTTTCCTACAACAGAAGTAAGGCTCACTGGTATATAATTACCTGGGTTATCTCGATTGTCCTCCTTGATCAAGGGCATAACATTTGAAATCATCCAGTCCCCTGGTACTGAACCTGTAGGCAATGATGACTCAATATCAAAGCCGAAGTATTTGCTATCTTCTCCCTAGCTTCCCAGAAAATCCACGGATAAGTCCCATCCAGCCCAGGGGAATTGTCTACTTTCAATCCTTCTAGAATTGATAACAACTGTTCGTAATTAACCTCGATCCTTTCTCGTCTAACATCTTCTACCTCATTATTGTCTGCAATATTCTCATTTTCTTGAGTGAAAACCAATGAGAAATATTCGTTTAGTACCTCTCCAATTTCCACAGTGTCCACACTCAACTTCCCACTTCTGTCTTTGATTGGCCCTATTCCGACCCTATCCTTTATTCCTCACATACCTATCGAAAGCTTTAGGGTTCTCCTTTATTCTACTCGCTAAGGACTGCTCGTGTCCTCTCTTTGCTCTTCTTAACTCTCTTTAAATCCTTCCTAGCTGATCTGTAAGTCTCCATCGCCTCATCTGTACCATTTGCCTCATCAACACATAAGCCTCCTACTTCTTCTTAACAAGAGATGCAATTTCTGTGGTAAACCACAGTTCCCTTACCTTATCACTTCCTCCCTGACTGACAGGGACATACCTATCAAGGACATGCAATAGCTGTTCCTTTAACCAGCTCCACATTTCCATGGTCTGCATCCACTGCATTTTGCTACCCCATTCTATGCATCCTAATTCTTCCTGAATTGCATTATAATTGCCACTGCCCCATCGATAATTCTTCACCTGTGCATGAATGATAAAGATGACTGAACGGTTTTCACCTCTCATACATCGCTGCGAGAAGGAACAAGGAAAGATAGGTAGCAATAAGCAGTGGCTTCTCCAGCATGTTGCATTTGCTCCATCTTGGAGCAGAAAGATACAGTAATGTTATCTCAACACCAAACTGGACCACGTCAGGCCTCCTTGAACATTCTCCGAACTGTAGGAATATGTCCCTGTTCTCTGCTCCATGTAGGTGTTTTAATGAAGTTATGTTTGTATGTGTCCTCATATTTTTGTCCAATAAAATTATGTCTTCATAGTATTTGTTTTCTTATACTATGAAAAGAGTATATAACATATACATGTTGTTTTCTTAAATTTGAAGCCTCAGCTCTAGACTCCCATACCAGAGAAAATGTCCATAGGCTATGCATCAGATACACTCTCCTCAATATCTTATACGATTAAATACGAACGCCTCTCATTCTCAACCCTGAAGTGCTCTCGCCTTATAGAGGTTTAAAACATCATGAGGTGAAAGGAAATGGTGAAGATCCAAGAACATTTTCCTAGCTTAGGGCAGTCCACAATTAGAGCACATAGATTGAAGGTGAGGGGAGAAACATATAAAAGGGACAAAAGTGGTAAGTTTTCACAGAGTGTATAGAACGAACTGCCAGAGGAAATGTTGGAAGCTGGGACAGCTACAGTATTTAAAGCCATTTGAATGAAGCCATTTGAGTGAACACGAAGGTTTTATGGGATATGGGCCAAGTGCTGGCAAATGGAACTTGATTAATTTAGGACACCTGGTCGGCATGGACATGGTGCAGTGATGAGTCTGTTTCTATGTTTTATGACAATATAAGGCTTTCTTTCCAGGAGCAAGTGCAGTGAAACATATTCGCAAATCTTCTAAAGCTATTGAGTATATTTATTTTTCAGTTTATGGAATCATCACTGCCCACAATACATCAGATGTTGACTCAGAAATCCCCTGTACAGATGCAGTAAAATATCCTGATAGCCTTTTCATGCAGTAATCATTCCAAATACCTTCCTAATTACTTGCTGCATATGCATTCTAACCCCGTGTGATGTATGTACCCAGGTGAACAAATGTTTTTTTTACAACTGAGTTTTGTGATCTCTCTTCTTTGAATTAGATTACTGTCGTTTTACCCTTCTGCCACAGCACAAACTTCAGTACCCCATGTTATCCTGTTTCTGCTGAAGGTTTGCACACTAACCTTCCCTGTCTACATCACATTACAGACTCTCTACCTCCACTTGACATCTTATCGAATCTTAGTGGTTGAGCCAATTGATTTACATCCAATCAGTTCCCACACGCAAATCATTGACAGATTCTGAATAGCTTTTTATGTTGCACTGATCTTTTTTTTCGATTAGATTACTTACAGTGTGGAAACAGGCCCTTCGGCCCAACAAGTCCACACCGCCCCGCCGAAGCGCAACCCACCCATACATCTACCTGACACTACGGGCAATTTAGCATGGCCAATTCACCAGACCTGCGCATCTTTGGACTGTGGGACGAAACCGAGGCACCCGGAGGAAACCCACGCAGACACGGGGAGAATGTGCAAACTCCAAACAGTCCGTTGCCTGAGGCGGGAATTGAACCCGCGCCTCTGGTGCTGTGAGGCAGCAGTGCTAACCACTGTGCCACCGTCGCTGAGGCACTTCACCAAGTTAAAGATTTCCAACCCGAAAATACACATTTCCCCCGACTATCTATTTCCTCACAGTTACCCAGGACTCCCCTGTTCCTGTGTAGCAATCTAGAAAGTAGGTGTGACCTCCTCTTGCGCTGCGTAATGTACTGAAATGGCTGAAGAGCTTCATCCTATTTCTTTATAATTACTTAGAGGTGCAGATCGATCCTGAATGGCTGAATGCGATCTTCCTCACCTTCTGTAACAGCATCGTGGGGTTGAGTGAGTGCACAATACATGAAGCAAGAGCAGCAGGTGGCCATTCAGCCCCTCGAGCCTGCGGTACAATTCAGAATGCTCATTGTTGATGTGATGGTAACTAAGCATCCCTTTCCTGTCTGTTCCCAATAAACATTGATTCTCTTGTTCATCAAAGACCTATATAACTCAGCCATGAGTGTTTTCATTAACCCAGTCTTCACTGCTCCTTGGTCATGAGAAGGCCACAGACCACACAATCCTATAGAGAAAGGAACATCCCTTTCCCAGTCTGAAATAGGAATGTCCTTATTCTGAAAATGAGTTCCCCTCAAACCAATCATTATTATTTTGACACAACGGTTAGGAACAGATATAGACCATTCAGCCCCTCAAACCTCCCCAAATTTCCATTAACCCTCAACAATCAAATACTGATCAGATTAACCTCCACTGAAGTTAAAGGAATTCCAGGTACAATATTTTCACAAGATTTCAAGAAATTAGAACAGCGAACATTGATCAGTACAGCACAGTAAGAGCCCTGCAGCCCTCAATGGTGTGCTGACCTTTTATCCGACTCTAAGATTAAACTAAACTGCAGAGCCTTCATCCTATTATCATCTATGTGCTTATCCAAGAGTTACTTGACTGTCCCTAATGTAGCTAATTCCTCGAGCACTGCTGGCAGTGCATTCCACAACCTGCCTATTGACAACTCCCCAAAACAATCCTCCAATCACATGTAAATTATGTTTTCCTCGTGTTAGCCATTTCTACCCTATGAAAAAGAATCTACTAATCCATTCTATCTGTGCCTCACATCATCTTGCACACCTCTATCAAGTCACCGTTCATCCTTCTTTACCCAAAGAGAAAAGCTAAAGCTCCCTCACACCTTCTTCTAAGACATGTCCTACAGGACAGGCAACATTCTGGGAACTCCCGTCTGCACCCTCTCTAAAACTTCCACATCCTTCCTTTAATGGGGCGAACAGAACTCAACACAATATTCCAAGTGTGGTCTAACCAGGCCTCTATGGAGCTGCAGCATAACCTCGCAGCTCTAAACTCAATCCCCCAGCTTATGAAAGCCAACATATCAAACACATTCTTACCTTGAGGGCTTTGGCAACTTTGAGGAATCTACAGACGTGGACCCCAGCATCCCTTTGTTCCTCCACACTGCCAAGAAGCCTACCTTTAACCATGTAATCTGCATTCAAATTCAACCTTTGAAAGCTCTCTCCTGAATATGGGAAAATAGAGCAGAATCAGGCCACTGAGCCCATTGGATCTGCTGTGCCATTGGATTACAGCTGAACTGTTTCTCACCGACATTCTCCTGCCTTCGCCAAATAATCACTGATTCCCAAATTAATGAAAAGCTTATTCAACTCTATCTTAAAGAAACTGTGCAGGAGTGTGTGTGTTTGTGTGTATGTCCATATCTGTATGTATATGTGTTGTGTGTTTAATGTGTCTGTGTATGTATGTGTGTATCTCCTGAGATGATGTCCTGCCATTTTTTGGGGTAAATCCATTGAAATTGAGATCAACCCCTCACCCCCCACCCCCACACCTCTACGTCTGTCCCTGTTTAGTTTATAGTTATACAATGCCACCTTCTGCTAGCCTCCCCATGCCTTTGCACTAGTGTCAGTTTTTTTTTGTTTCTTTCAGAGGACATCAAATACTGTCAATCTTTCACATTTCATGGCTGTTTAGTTTTTCAAATAACGTCTTTGGAAGCACAGAGCAGTTTCGTCTGATACCTAACGATATCGTTCCTGAGATATTACCACCACCACTGTGTCCATTTCAGGATTTTCAATCTTTTCTCATTTATAATTTGTAGGAGTATATTATAAAACATGTCAAGATAATGAACGTGAAATACATTCATTGCATTGACTTACAAATTGTTCCGTAAATCTTGCTTGGATGCATTTGCGATGGAAATACACTTTAATTTGCGCACTCTGTGTCATGAATAATCTTCAAAGACAAATCACTTCCACATTGCAGAGTGACCATAGACATAACTTTACATGAACATTCTCCACTCTAAGGATCCTCAGTACGAATACAATCCTCCATATACCAAACTGTGTATGTGTGCGTGTGCAGATGGTTCTGTCAGTTTGGATGGCGCTCTGAGCTGCCTCCCTTCCACTCCCTCCCAAACTGAATACCCTAATGGTTGTCACCCTGCGGTGCTGTCAACGCAGAGGAGTGTGAAGGCCAGCAGAGAGGGACATTGCATCACTTTAAACACCAGAGAGGCTGACAGATCCGCTGTGCAAATGGACACACAGATACACACAGAGACAAATACAGGCACGCAGACAAAATGCAGAGATGAAAACAGACACGCAAATACACAAAGAGACAAATACTGACACACAGAGATGAATACAGATGCACAGGCGCACACAGAGACGTGCAGCGACACACAGAAACAAATACAGGCACACAGATACACACAGAGACAAATACAGACAGGAAGATACACAACAGAGATGAATACAGGCACGCAGATACAGAGATGAATACAGACACGCAGATACCCACAGAGACGAATATCGACATGCAGATACACACAAAGACGAATAGACTCACACAGGTGCCCACAGGGATGAATACAGACGCGAGGATACGCACAGAGATGAACACAGACACACAGATAAGCACACTCACTTTGTCGCATAATTTTCCAGGCTTTAACTATTTTAAGGACAATTTGATTTCTGTAATGGTCCATAACAGTTCTCGTCTTGCCCACGAACAACAGATTAATGAGGGAACATTTTGCCTGGGATGCCTCAATGTCCAGCCAAACTAATAGCAGGTCTTTGCAAGCTCAATCAGCCATATCCGATTGCAGGGAACCTCGTTGATATTTCTTAAAGTCCAGAAAATTCACACCCTTCATCTCCCGCAGAAGCTGCAATTTGGCGAGCTTCATAAGAGGCCACCTGTGGTGCCAGATAAACAAGCTTAACCAACTGTAAAGCCTCCATAGAACCGACCTGGAGAGCATCAAAAGGACCATTCACGTGGGATAGAAGAAACGAGGAAGTGCATTCATTTTATCCGGAGGTATTGTACCCAACCAGGATATTGGAATATCTTCCCAGAGCCGAAGGTCCTGTCTTATCTTCTCGAGCACTTGCACGAAGTTAGCTTTATATAATTGACTGAAGGCCGGTGTGGTAAAAATGCCTAAATAGAGGAGGCCTTGTTGTGACCATCTGAAAGTAATCGGATTGCACCCCCCATGATCAGGTACTCGAATAACACCCCAACAGGCATGGCGTCCGATTTCATAAAATTGATGTTATACTCCGAGATAGATTCAAATAAATCAATCACTTCTTTAAAACAGGTCAAAGATATCATCAGGTTAGTTAGAGAGTGAAGAACGTCAAATATGTAAGGATGATGTCATGCCTTCCTGACCCTCCCACCCGTTCAGTTATATTGGGGCCCCTGTGGGTGGCCTCTGCCAACGGCTCAATCACCAATACAAATAATAATGGCGAAAGGGGCACCTCTGCCGATGCTAACATTATACCAGTAGACCTTATACCATTAGTGAGAACTCCTGTCACTGTTGCGTCACTATATAATTCTGCCATCCAACAGGCAAAGACACCTCCAAGGCAAAACAGTTCCAAGACATAAAAGAGGTACGGTCACTACACCCAAGCAAATGCTTTCTCTGCATCCAGCGAGACTACCAAGCCTGGAATTGACCTTGCTGGCACACCTGAACCATATTTTGCACTCTCCTAATATTAATAGCGGACCTGTGACTCCTAATAAAACGTGTCTGGCCCCCTTTCACAATGAAGGACAATATCTTCTCCAGCCTCAACGCTAGTATTTTCAACAAAATTTTAAATTCCACGTTTAATAACTGTATAGGCCTAAGGAATAGGCAATCCTCTGGGGCTTTCCCTCCCTTGAGAATAAGAGAAATGTTTGCTTCTCTCTGAGAGGATGGGAGGCAGCCCTGACCACAAGTATAATTAAATATATCCAACATTGGCCCAGCCATCATGTCTATGAACTCCTAATAAATCTCACTCCACAAGCCGTCTGGCCAATCGGTTTGCCACTCTGGAGCAGCCTTACCGCATCCTGTATCTCTTGGATGTCACGGGGCATTCAAAAGAGACTCCTGCTCTGAAGTTATACCTGGAAGCTCTACACGGGTGTATCCATTGCTGAAGTGCACTGCTGGTTGTGATCCTCATGATCCTTTTCCCTTAGCTATTTTCTGTTACTCACTTAAAATGGCATAGAGCAATGCTGGGGATCAAAAACCTTCGATTTTACCACAATAGGGAAGAAAGAAAGTGAATGCATAACTTTGTCTGGGGTCTGGTGCAGAGCTCAGCAGGGCAGACCGACTGGACACCACCATCTTGGATCTCACCCGAATAATCACTGTTAACACACTTTTTTTGAAATGGTTTGAAGATGTTTCTTGTCGGGGGAGACAATGGAGAACTATTGGATGTGATACAGTTAGATATTCAGGTGGCTGTTTAAGGTTCAGAAAGTGAATAGTAAATAAAATTGAACCAACGTGGTTCAGGGGCGACTTTGGGAAACGGAAAGGTAAAAGTGAAGTTGGCCTTCAGTTAACGGAAATTGGAATATCGAAGTAAAGGCGTTCTGCACAGACTGCATGCAGTGTGGATGAGATTATACCTGTGTTCTGTACTGTTTCAAAGAATGAGAGGTGATCTCAGGGAAACTTAGAAAATTCACCCACAGCACACTGTCTCATATAGGGGCATGGAGAAGTGCAGCAGGCAATGTTAGGGGAAACCCAAGATGTTCTACAAAAACAAGCTGAACAGAATAACCAGGAAAAAATTAGGACCCATATCGAAACCAATGGGGTAATCAGTATGTGAAACCGGGGAACATTGATAGACTGTGACATGAGAGTTTCACATCTGTTTTATTTGAGAAAGGAAGATGCAGGTACAGAATTCAAGAAGATGGACTGGGAAGTTCTCGAGCAGATTTATATAAGATGCAAGTTGGGATTAATGGTTTTGGATGATGTAAAGTCCAGATGAGTTGTATCGCAGGATGCTGTTGGAGAAAAGATGGAAATGTCCTGACCTAAATGTTTTAGTCGAATATGACCACACAACGGAGCTGCTAGAGGACTAGAAAACAGCTATGTGGTCCCAAGTCACTGGGAAGGTGGTAGCGATACACCAGTGTCTGGTGGTGTACCACAGCGAGAAGTGTAATGTATCTAATTACTTGTGGTATTCATAAATGATGTAAATATTAATGTGGAGGGGGTGGTGGGGGGTGGGGGTTGGGCGTAATAAGTAATTTTGTGTTTGACACAAAGATTGGCCAGGTGGTCGGCAGTGAGGAGGAAAGCCTTATGTTACGGGAAGATACAGGTGGAATTGTCAGATCAATGGCAGGTGGAATGGAACATTGATAAATAGGATGTGATGCACTTTGGATGAAGGAACTAGACAGTGGAGAATTCAATAAATAGCAGAACACTAGGGAGGTCAGAGGGTGTTTCTCCACACATCCCTGAATGTGACTGGACAGTGTAATAGCCAGTTAAGAAATCGCACGGGACTGTAGGCATAGTGTTTATTCATCGAGGCGACATAATATGAGTTAAACATGTCATTAGTTAGGCCATAGATAGAATACTGTGTGCAGTTCTGGCAGCCACATTACAGGAAGTGTTTTGGTTTCTCAGTAACATCAGAAGCTATTGGGGTCACCACAGAGTTGGAAGCTTCAGTGGATTTGTTTTCCTTCCTAGATTGGAGAACTGCATCTGACAATCTGTATCTGATCTTTCCTTTTTGCCAAGTACATGTTTATGGGATATTACTGTATCAGAACATTTCATTGTTGATAGGCTAAGCCTTCAAATATTTTTGAGGAGCTCTGCGGTCTTCTATAACACGTGACTCCTTCTCTTCTTGTATAATTCGTTGGATGCACTAAATGGGCTATCTCTACACTTCTCCAATATTTTCATTGAGCGAAATGACTTCCTCATATTCCTGTGAAGCCAGCGTGAGGAGCTGAATAATCTCCGCATTTTAACTGTGGAAATGTGCAGTGTCCAGCAGCACTGTTACATGAATGTTACCGATACTTCCAACAGAACAAGCCTGAATGTTGTTTAGGTCTTACTGCACATTTTTACAGACTAGTTCAGGAGCTGAAGGGGGACATTTTTCCTGAATATTGTTTGACCTTCAATGAACACCCTCACTTCTAATCTTTATGAAGCAGCTGAAGATATTTGTGCTGAGGAAGGTACCTTGAGGATCTTTCACAGACATGTCCAGGACTGCATGGATTTTTGTACACAAACCACAATCATTGTGCTTTATGCTTTAAATCACTCTAACCAAGGAAGTTTACAACTCATTCCCATTAAGCGCAATCCTGCTCAAGATCCGTGAGACCATCCTTAGTTAAATGATGCCTTGATGTCAGGGCCGGTCACTCTTCCCTGAGCCCTTGTGTTCACGTCTTTTGCTCATAACAATAGTTCACAGTGTGGGGGTAAGGAGTGCTTTTTGACCAATCAGATTTGAGGGCTGTGAATAATTGGACATGAAAGAGGATATTATACATTATGATCTTATTGTGGGTGAAGACATGCTTGTGGGGGGAGGGGGGCGTGTGGATGAATGACATACCCCTGGTTGTGGGGTTCTCACATTCTATTATTGGAAAGTAGAAGGTGTTATTTTCCTGGAAGCTCTGTTATTGAATGTTGCCAGATTGTCTGGACCATCTCTGGCTGAAGTGAAGGGGCTGTATTCACAGTGCAACTGGGTCTACAACATGACCACCATATGAAGTACATGTTGCAGATAGGGGAAGC
The DNA here is from genome assembly GCF_047496795.1 of Chiloscyllium punctatum. NCBI lineage: Eukaryota > Metazoa > Chordata > Chondrichthyes > Orectolobiformes > Hemiscylliidae > Chiloscyllium > Chiloscyllium punctatum. The sequence continues at coordinate 51,532,991 of NC_092771.1, read as the reverse complement.
TCTATAAAGAGAGATGAGCGACCTCTTTGATACCCAACCTGGGTTTTCCAATTATATTTTCCAAACCAGCCCAAATTGTGTGTGACAGTTTTGAGGGGCTGAATGGTCTCTTGTGTTTCTGTGCACTAGGGTATCGCAGTAAGTAGGCTCTACCTGTCCCTGTCTAGCAGATTTGAGGGACTGAATGGAACACAGAAACATGGGACTGAGGAGCAGAAATGGGCCATTAGACACTTTGAGCCTTCTCCACCAGGCACTAAGATTGTGGCTGATCAGGTTATGGTCACAGCCCCACTTTGCTGACTGTATCCCGTTATCCATGACTCACTTCTCTGCCAAATATTTAACTAACTCAGCTTTGAATCAATGTAAACAAAGGGGCATCTCATCCCTTGTGGGGAAGAGAATTCCCATTTGAAATCCCTCTTATAAGAGCCTTATAACATGCAAATTTGTCCGTGCTGACCAGACATCCCAATCTGATCGAGTCTGATTTGCCAGCATTTGGCTCATATTCCTCTATACTTCCTTATTCAGATACCCATCAAGATGCCAGACTCCACCACTTCCTCTGGCAGATGATTCCATATGCACACCTCACTCTGTATGAAAACTTTGCCTCTAAGTTCCATCTAAAATATTTCCCCTCGCACCTTAAACCTATACTTTCTATTTTTGGAATCCCCTATTCTGGGAAATAATCCTTGTGTTTTTACAAAATCCATGCCCCTTATGATTTTATAAACCTCTATAAGGTCAGCCCTAAGCCCGTAATTCTGCAGGGAAAACCGCTTTACCCTATTCGCCTCTGCTTATAGCTCAAACTCTCCAAAACTGGCAACATCCTTATAATTCTTTTCTGAACCTTTTCAAGTTTCACAGCAACCTTCGTACAGCAGGAAGACCAGAACTGCACACAGTATTCCAAAATGTGGCCTCACTGACATCCTGTACAGCTGTAACATGACATCCCAACTCCGAAACTCAATGCTCTGACAAATGAAGGCAAACATGCCAAACACCTTGTTCACCATACTATTCACTTTGAAGGAGCGTTGCACTACATCTCTCCATCTCGTTGCTCAGCAACAGCCTCCAATAAATTTCCATTAAGTACCCCAATTTGCTTCCCAAAATGCAGCACTTCACATTTATCTGAATCAAACACCATCTGCCAAACGTCATTCCATGGGCCCATCTGATCGAGGTCTCATTGCACTCTGAGATAATTTTCTTCATTACCCACAACACCGAAAATGTTGGTGCAATCTTCAAACTTGCTACCCTTGCATGGTCACATCCACATCATTTATATAAATGATGAAAAGCAGTGGGCTCAGCATTGATCCTTCTGGCACACTACTGTTCACAGGCCTCCAGTCTGAAAAGCAATCTTCTACCAAACTCTGTCGACTTCCTTCAATCTAATGTTTTATTCAATTGTCTTGGGTGCGCTGTTTCCCATGTGACCTAACCTTACTAACTTGCCTAATATGCAGAATCTTGTCAAAGAACTTGCTCCAGTCTATATGGAAAGCATCTACAACACTGCCTTCATCAATCTGCTTTGTCATCTCTTTAACATAGCCAAATTAGTGTGACACGATTTCTCATGCAAATAACCATGGTGACTATCCCCAATCAAGCCTTGCCTTTGAACATGCATGCAATTGGCTATCCCTCAGAATCCCGTCCAACAACTCACCCACCACTGATGTCAGGCTCACCGGTCCAGAGTCCTTGGGTTGTTGAGTAACTGTTTTCTTGTCTACTGCCAGTCCTCCATTGGTCACAGCAAATTATCGGTGTGACCAGTTTGATGATATGGCTTATAGTATAGATCACACATTGGGTCACAGTCGTCCGAGGAAGAAGTCATGTAAATTTCCTTCTCTGTTAAAATAAAAAATTCATGACTAAAACAAAGTTCCTCAAGCAATGATGTAAATATAAATGACAAACAGTGTAGAAATTACAAAAATGTGCATTGATATTTCCATTACTAAAAGTAATGAGGAACAAAAACATATGCAGACACACAGAGATACATACACAGGCACACATAGACAAACTCAAAGACACACACAGGCAAACACACACTGGCGCACTCAAACACACACACAGAGGTGCACACGCAGACACACTCAACCTCACAAAAACACAGGAAAATAAAAACTCGGACACACAGACATACATGCACCCGCAAATACACACACTAACACAGACGAATGCATGTACCATAGTGTGTACAAAATTAGAGCAGTAAAAAGGCCATTTGGCCCATCCAGTCAACTGAACAATTGATCATGGATGACATGTTTTTCAAGCCAGTTCTACTACCCTCTCACAACAAGCCTTGAACCCATCTTTAAACATAACTTATCGAGTTATATCCTAGACTCTAAGATGTGTGTGTGTCCAGCACGCGCATGCACCTGTGTATCTGTGTGTGTGTGTGTATGTGTGTATGTCTCTTTGTGCGTCCGTGTGTGTGCATGTGTTGTCTGTGGGTGTGTGTGTCTGTGCGTGTGCATGTGTCTGTGTGTCTCTGTGTGCGTGTCTTTGTGTGTGTGTGCGTATCTGTGTATGTGCGTCTGTGCGTGTGTGTGTCTCTGTGTGTGTCTTCGAGGAGAAAGTGAGGACTGCAGATGCTGGAGATCAGAGCTGAAAATGTGTTGCTGGAAAAGCGCAGCAGGTCAGGCAGCATCCAAGGAACAGGAGAATTGACGTTTCGGGCATAAGCCCTTCTTCAGGAATGTGTGTCTGTGTGTGTATGTCTGGGTGCGTGTGTATGTGTATGTGTGTCGTGTACGTGCCTGTGTATGTGTGTGTGTGTGTGTCCTAATAGCAGGAGACAGCATTAGCGAGGACGGTTGTTTTTCGGACTGGAGGCCTGTTGTTCTGGACTAGGCCAGACCACTCAAAATATTCTTGAGCAGGCAGCGCAGACTATAACTTTGTAATTTGTTTCAGTAAGTGCTCAGTGAAAATTGTCAGGTTTTATCATAGATAAAAAATATTCACAAAACTACACAATGAAACACAAAGAACAGAATAAAGAACCCCTACAGAACTCAATCTATTCAAACTAGACTTAATTAGCTGTTCTGGAAGTACACAACCATCTCAATAAGCAAACGCCGCTTAAAAACAGTACAAATGGAACAAATGATTGCACGTTAAAGTTAGAAGGGCAGAAGGGCAAAAGGAGGGAGAGAGAGACAGAGAGAGAGAGAGAGAGAGAGAGAGAGAGAGAGAGAGAGAGAGAGAGAGAGAGAGAGAGAGAGAGAGAGCCTGTCCACAGAGCTAAACTGCAAACTGGTTCTGGACTGAACAGCTCACCTCGAGAGCTGACCACTCCCCTTTCATTATACCTTTAATCACAAAACCGTTCAATCTCTGTACCAAACCAATCACCTTGGAGACGAGAACTATTTACGATGCCTCTGAAAAAAAAATTAAGGACACAGTATCTTTGAGAAAAGGAAGTTTTTAGAGAAAAGGGATCAGCTTTGTGACACTGTGCACAGTGGTGTTCAACAGGGACTTGTGCTCAATCCATTTTTGTTTTGACATTTAGACAAATGATTCAGATGAGAATTATAGAAGGCGTTGTTAGAAAGATTGTGGATCAAACCAAGTCTGGCTATATAGTGGACAGTGAAGATTACACAGGGACCATGATCAAATGGCTTGATGAATCTGAAGAGTTGTACAGCACCGAAGCAAACACTTTTGACCAACTCGTCCATGCCAGCCTGATTTCTGAAATTAATCGTGCCCTACTTGGGGTGGTGCAGTGGCTCAGTGCTTAGCACTACTGCCTCTCAGTACCAGGGACCTGAGTTTGATTGCTGGCACAGCTGACTGACTGTGTGGAGTTTGCACATTCTCGCTGTGTCTGCGTGGGTTTCTTCCCACAGTCCAAAGTTGCGCAGCTTATGTCAATTGGCCATGCTAAGTTGCACATAATGTCAGGTGCATTAGTCGGGGTGAATGTGGTGAGATGGTTCTGGGAGGGTAACTCTTCAGAGAGTTGGTGTGGACTTGTGCTACACTGTAGGGAATCTAATCTATTTGCCAGCAATTGGAACATATAATTCTGAATCCTTCCTATCAATATATCCATCTGGGTTCCTTTTAAATGTTGTAATAATACCTACCTCCATTACTTCTTCTGGCAGTTCATTATGTACACGCTCCACATTCTGAGTGATAACGTTGCCCCGACGTCACTTTAAAATATTTCCCCTCTCACATTAAATCTATGCCTTCTAATTGTGGACTTCCAAGCATGGGGAAAAGATCTTGACTATTCACCCCCTATCCATGCACTTTATGAATTTATAAACCTCTAGAAGGTGCAAATATGTCTCCCACCCAGGGTCTGTGCATTCAGGCATCCGGGGCTTAAATTCTGAAATTCAATACTGACACCTCTTCCATCTCGATCAAACCACAATTTTAAAATCATTTTAGTCAATGCGTTCAGACATATTATTAAACACCTCCAGTTGGATGAGTTGGCCTCCAGTTGGCCCTATAGGGGCGAGAGGTAGGGACACTACCACCACTCCATAATAGCCCCAAAAGTTGCAGCATTATTCTCCTGTGCGTTCGTTCATCAGCCTATTCTGACATGCTGCACCTGAATCCAGACAATCTGGTCTCGAGCTAGGAGCACTTCCAGGGAAGTTCAGGAATTGGAATAGAATCCAGAACTCTGACTCAGAGGCAGGGATACTACCGACTGCACAAAATCTAAACCATGCCCAAATTTTTAACTTTAAATGTCAGCTTCCAGATCGGTATGGATTTATTGAAATCTGGTTAACTCTACTGAATTACCCAGTAAAAATAATAACGTTGTTAAAAAAATGCAAGGTACTTGCCTCAACTGTAGGATGTCGAGTTTATATGCTCTGCCTTCGAGATAAACTATGAACATCTTTAAATACTTGTCTATTATTTCCAGATTAAATGGCTATTATCTGTAGGCTGCAATATGATGGAATGACATCCTCCAGACACATACTGCACTATGAAGGATCTCGAATAAATATCAACACGGAACACCAGAGACAAAAACAGAGCTTACTTTCTGGCCTGAAACACCGATCACTGTTTCCCATCTCTAACGTGTGACTGCCCTCTTCCTAAAACCAGTAAATGATACAAAGTAACTGATTACTTTCCAGCCTTTCTTCTCCAGTATTATCACTCACTGGGCTAAAGAATTGCAGATGGAGTTTAATGTTGATAAATACAAGGTATTGTACTTTGGTAAAACAAACAAAAAAAACACATATACAATTAAATGTTGAGCCATTGGTAGTGTTGTAGAACAGATCAACCTGGGGTTTCAGGCATAATTCTTTGAAGTTTGCTTCATATGTAGACAGGATGGTTATGAAGGTGTTTTACTTGGAGTTCTTCATTGTATAGGCATAGTCATAGAGATGTACTGAACGGAAACGGACCCTCTGTTACAACTTGTCCATGTCGACCAGATACCCTAACCTCATCTTCTCAATTTTGCCAACACCTGCCCATATCCGTCTGAACCCTTCCTATTTATATACTCATCCAGATGCTTCTTTTTAAATACTTTACCTTAACCAGCTTCTGGCAACTAATTCCATACACGTACAACCCTCTAAGCATAAAAATTGCCACTGTGGTTCCTTTTAAATCTTTCCCCTCTCATCTTAAACCTATGCCCTCTAATTGTGGACTCGCTTACCCCGGGGAAAAAAAACATTGTCTATTTACCCAATGCATGCCTCTCATGATTTTATAAACCTCTATAATTCACCTTTCAGCCCCTAATGATTCAGAACAAAAACAGCCTCAGACTATTCCGGCTCTCCCGACAGCTCAAATCCTCCAGCCCTGGCAACATCTTTGTCAATTTTTTCTGAAACTTTCCAAGTTTCACAACATCTTTCCGATAGGAATGAGACTAAAATTGTACGCAATATTGCAAAAGTGGCCTAGCCAATGTCCTGCACAGCTGCAACATGACCTACCAACTCTTGCACTCAGTGGTTTGAACAAGAAAGGAATGCATATTAAACACCTACTTCACTATCCTATCTACCTGCAACTCTACATTCAAGGAAATATGACCCTGTACTGCAAGGTCTCTTTGTTCAGCAACGCTGTCCAGGACTTTATCATACATAAGTCATGCTCTGATTTGCTTTTTCAAGATTTAGCACCTCGCATTAATCTAAATATACTTCCATCTGCCACTCCTCAGTCCATTGTCCCATCTGAACAAGATTCCATTTTACTCTGTGGTAACGTTCTTAACTGTTCAGTGCACCTCCAATTTTGATGCCATCTGCAAATTTACTAGCTATATCTCCTATGTTCTCATTCGAATCATTTACATAAATGACGAATAGCAGTGGACTGTCCTTTGAGTACATGTGTTGGGACGGTATTTTCAGGTTGCACAGGACATCCATGTGCCATGTCCTATAGGACTTTATACATTTCTGGTCGCCCTGTTATATCGAGAATATTATCAAGTTCGGGAGAGTTCAGAAGAAATTTATCAGGATATTGCTGGGAATGCAGTGTTTGCATATAAGGACAGGCTCAACAGACGCGGACATTTTCTACTGGAGCGTAGTAGGCTGAGAATTAACCTTTTAGGGGTTTGTAATATCATAAGAGGTATCGGTAATGTTGAATGGTAGGTGTCTTTTCACTCGAGTGGGGGATGGTTTTAAGATAAGAGGAGAAAGTGTGTTAAAAGACATGGCGTCATAGAGCTGTATAGAATGGAAACAGACCCTTTGGTCCAACGTGTCCATGGCAACCAGATAGCCAAAATTATTCTCCTCCCATTTGCCGGCATTTGGTCAATTTCCATCTAAACCCTTCCCATTCATCTGTCCATCCAGATGCCTGTTAAATGTTGTAATTGTGCCAGCCTCAATACCTTCCTCTGGAGGCTCATTACACATGGGCCATCCTCTACATGAAGATATTGCCCATTAGAGCCCTTCTTTGTCTTTTCCATCCAACCTTAAAGCTTTGCCATCTCGTTTTTGACTGCACTACCCTAGGGAAAAGACTTTGGCTATTCAATCTATCCGTTGTACCCATGATTTTACTAACCTCTAACATCAAAATTACTTACCTGTAGCGGGCAGCGGAAGTGAGGTTGGAGCGCATAGCTGGGCGGGAAGGTAAGTGACTAGTATTTGAGTGGGTGTGTTCTCGACCCCAGGTCATTGACTCAGTGTTCTTGTTTTTGGAGACAGTATACAGTCATGGCAGCGCAGGCGGTGGAATGTTCCTCCTGCAGGATGTTTGAGGTAGGGGTGACCACCGATACTCCTGCCGACTTCGTGTGCAGGAAATGCAGTCAGATCCTGATCCTCACCGAACGAGTTAGGGAACTGGAACTGGAGCTGGATGAGCTGAGGATTATTCAAGAGGCTGAGAGCGTGATCGATAGAAGCTACAGGGACATAGTTACGCCAGAGAACAGAGGTAGCTGGGTAACAGTTAGAGGTGGGAAGGGGAAGAAACAGGCAGTGCAGGGTTCCCCTGTGGTCGTTCCCCTAAAAAATAAGTATGCAGTTTTGGAAACTGTTGGGGGGGGACAGCCTTGCAGGTGTAAGCTGCAGTGAAGGGGTCTGTGGCTCTGAGATTCAGAAGGGAAAGGGGGAGAAGAGGAGAGCGCTAGTTATAGGGGACTCTCTAGTTAGAGGGACGGACAGGCGGTTCTGTGGACATGGGCGAGACTCTCGGATGGTTTGTTGCCTCCCAGGTGCTAGGGTCCGAGACGTCTCGGACCGTGTCTTCAGAATCCTTAAGGGGGAGGGTGTGCAGCCAGAAGTCGTGGTACACATTGGCACCAACGACATAGGTAGGAAGAGGGGTGGGGAGGTCATTCAAGAGCTCAAAGAGTTAGGCTGGAAACTAAAAGCTAGGACAGACAGAGTCGTCATCTCTGGGTTGTTGCCGGTGCCACGTGACAGAGAGGCAAAGAATAGGGAGAGAGTGCAGTTGAACACGTGGCTGCAAGGATCGTGTAGGAGGGAGGGCTTCAGATATTTGGACAATTGGACTGCATTCTGGGGAAGGTGGGACCTGTATAAACAGGACGGGTTGCACCTGAACCAGAAGGGCACCAATATCCTGGGGGGTAGGTTTGCTAGCACTCTTCGGGGGGGTTTAAACGAATTTGGCAGGGGGATGGGATCCGGACTTGTAGTCCAGCAAGTAAGCTAGCTGTGTGTCAGGATGTCCAAGACTGTAGGGAGGCTGTGGAGAAGGTAGCACTGACAGAGACTACTTGCGGACACAGAGATGGGCTCAAGTGCGTATACTTCAATGCAAGGAGTATCAAAAATAAGGTGGGTGAACTTAAGGCGTGGATCAGTACCTGGGACTACGATGTTGTGGCCATCACGGAAACATGGATAGATGAGGGACAGGAATGGCTGTTGGAGGTTCCTGGTTACAGATGTTTCAGTAAGATTAGGGAGGGTGGTAAAAAAGGAGGGGGGGTGGCATTGCTAATTAGAAATGGTATAACGGCTGCAGAAAGGAAGTTTGAGGGGGATCTGCCTCTGGAGGTAGTATGGGCTGAAATCAGAAATAGGAAAGGTGCAGTCACCTTGTTGGGTGTTTATTATAGGCCCCCCAATAGCAGCAGAGATGTGGAGAAACAGATTGGGAAACAGATTTTGGAAAGGTGCAGAAGCCACAGGGTCGTAGTCATGGGCGACTTCAACTTCCCAAATATTGATTGGAAGCTCTTTAGATCAAGTAGATTGGATGGGGCGGTGTTTGTGCAGTGTGTCCAGGAAGCTTTTCTAACGCAGTATGTCGATTGTCCAACCAGAGGGGAGACCATATTGGATTTGGTACTCGGTAACGAACCGGGACAAGTGGTGGGCTTGTTAGTGGGTGAACATTTTGGTGATGGCGACCACAATTCTGTGACTTTCACCTTGGTTATGGAGAGAGATAGGTGCGCACAACAAGGAAGTTTTTACAATTGGGGGAAGGGAAATTACGATGCTGTAAGACAGGATTTGAGGAGCATACGTTGGGAGCATAGGCTGTCAGGGAAGGATGTGGTGGAAATGTGGGACTTTTTTAAGGAGCAGATACGACGTGTCCTTGATATGTATGTACCGATCAGGCAGGAAAGAAATGGTCGTGTGAGGGAGCCTTGGTTGACGAGGGAGGTTGAATGTCTAGTAAAGAGGAAGAAGGAGGCTTACATAAGGTTGAGGAAACAAGGTTCAGACAGAGCAGTGGAGGGATACAGGATAGCCAGAAGGGACCTGAAGAAAGGGATTAGGAGAGCTAAGAGAGGGCATGAAAAATCCTTGGCGGATAGGATCAAGGATAACCCCAAGGCATTTTATGCGTATGTGAGAAACCTGAGAATGACGACAACGAGGGTAGGTCCGATCAAGGACAGTGGTGGGAGACTGTGTATTGAGTCGGAAGAGATAGGAGAGGTCTTGAACAAGTACTTCTCTTCAGTATTTACAAACGAGAGGGACCGTATTGTTGAAGAGGAGAGTGTGAAACGGACTGATAAGCTAGAAGAGATACCTGTTAGGAAGGAAGATGTGTTGGACATTTTGAACAACTTGAGGAGAGACAAGTCCCCCGGGTCTGACGGGATATATCCTAGGATTATGTGGGAAGCAAGAGAGGAAATTGCAGTACCGTTGGCAATGATCTTCTCGTCTTCACTGGCAACTGGGGTGGTACCAGGGGACTGGAGAGTAGCGAATGTTGTGCCCCTGTTCAAAAAAGGGAATAGGGATAACCCCGGGAATTACAGGCCAGTTAGTCTTACTTCTGTGGTAGGCAAAGTAATGGAAAGGGTACTGAGGGATAGGATTTACGAGTATCTGGAAAGACACTGCTTGATTAGGGACAGCCAGCACGGATTTGTGAAGGGTAGGTCTTGCCTTACAAGTCTTATTGAATTCTTCGAGGAGGTGACCAAGCATGTGGATGAGGGTAGAGCAGTGGATGTAGTGTACATGGATTTTCGTAAGGCATTTGATAAGGTTCCCCATGGTAGGCTTATGCGGAAAGTCAGGAGGCATGGGATAGAGGGAAATTTGGCCAATTGGATAGAAAACTGGCTCACCGGTCGAAGTCAGAGAGTGGTGGTAGATGGTAAATATTCAGCATGGAGTCCAGTTACAAGTGGAGTTCCGCAGGGATCAGTTCTGGGTCCTCTGCTGTTTGTAATTTTTATTAATGACTTAGAGGAGGGAGTCGAAGGGTGGGTCAGTAAATTTGCAGATGATACAAAGATAGGTGGAGTTGTGGACAGTGAGGAGGGCTGTTGTCGGCTGCAGAGGGACTTAGATATGATGCAGAGCTGGGCTGAGGAGTGGCAGATGGAGTTCAACCCTGCCAAGTGTGAGGTTGTCCATTTTGGAAGAACAAATAAGAATGCGGAATACAGGGTTAATGGTAGGGTTCTTGGTCAGGTGGAGGAACAGAGGGATCTTGGGGTCTATGTACATAGATCTTTGAAAGTTGCCACTCAGGTGGATAGAGTTTGTAAGAAGGCCTATGGAGTATTATCGTTCATTAGCAGAGGGATTGAATTCAAGAGTCGTGAGGTGATGTTGCAGCTGTACAGGACTTTGGTTAGGCCACATTTGGAGTACTGTGTGCAGTTCTGGTCGCCTCACTTTAGGAAAGATGTGAAAGCTTTGGAGAGGGTGCAGAGAAGATTTACCAGGATGTTGCCTGGAATGGAGAGTAGGTCGTACGAGGATAGGTTGAGAGTTCTCGGCCTTTTCTCGTTGGAACGGCGAAGGATGAGGGGTGACTTGATAGAGGTTTATAAGATGATCAGAGGAATAGATAGAGTAGACAGTCAGAAACTTTTTCCCCGGGTACAACAGAGTGTTACAAGGGGACATAAATTTAAGGTGAAGGGTGGAAGGTATAGGGGAGATGTCAGGGGTGGGTTCTTTACCCAGAGAGTGGTGGGGGCATGGAATGCGCTGCCCGAGGGAGTGGTAGAGTCAGATTCATTGGCGACCTTTAAGTGGCATTTGGATAGGTACATGGATGGGTGCTTAATCTCGGATAGAAGTGCGGCACAACATCGTGGGCCGAAGGGCCTGTTCTGTGCTGTATTGTTCTATGTTCTATGTTCTATGTTCTATCAACCCTCCTCCTCTGATTCTCCAGGGAAAACAGGCTCAGCCTATTCAGCCTCTCCCTGTAACTCAAACCCTCCAGTCATGGCAGTGTAAACCCTTCTTGAACCCTTTCGAGTTCGACAACATGCTTCCTACAGAGCAGGGAGACCAGAATTGCATACAGTAATCCAAAAGTGGCCGAACCAAGGTATTGTACAGTCGCAGTCCAGTCTCCTAACGCATATACACAATGCATTTGACCAATAACATATCAAATGCTTTCTTCACTGCCCTATCTACCTGCTAATCCCCGTTCAAGGAAGAATATATCTGTACTCTGAGATCATTTTGTTCAGCAACACTCCCCAGGATTTTACCAGTATGTGTATAAGTCCTGCCCTGATACGCCTTTCCAATATGAAGCATCTCAAATTTATCTAAATTAAACTCTGTCTGCCACTCCTCGGCCCATTGGCACATCTGATTAAGATCCCATCGTAATCTGAAGTAACCTTCTTTGCTGGCCACTACACCTCAAATTTTGGTGTCATCTGCAAACTTACTAACTGTCCTATGTTCATATCGAAATCATTTATATAAGTGACGAAAAGTAGCGGACCCAGCACCAATCCCTGTGGCACTCCACTGGTCACAGGCCTCCAGTCTGCAAAACAACCCTCAACCACAACCCTCTTTCCTCTACCCTTGAGCCAGTTCTGTATCCAACTTGGGAATTCTCCCTGTATTCCATGTGATCTAATCTTGCTAACCAGTCTCCATGGGGAGTTACTTCAAATGTCTAACGGAAGTCCATATAGATCACTTCCAGCATCTGCCGTTATCAATCCTGTCCGTTACTTCTCAACAAAAGCAAAATCAAATTAGTGAGACAATGATTATCCACGCACGCCCCCATTTCACTATGCATATAAAGGGCTTTTGTACAGATTGTCGATTTTCCTGTTCGTCAGATGCTGCCTGACCTGCTGTGCGTTTCCAGTAAAATTCTCATCTAGACTCTGATCTCCAGCATCTGCAGTCCTCAATTTTGCCTATCCCTAGTCAGTCCTTGCCTTTCCAAATGCATTTAAATCCTGTAGCTCATGATTCCCCCAACACCGTGCCCACCACTGATTTCAGGCTCCCCAATCTATAGTTCTTGGCTTCTTCTTTCCATTTTGTTTAATAGCAAAACATTAGTCAAACTCATGACTTCCAGCATCTCACCTGTGGCTATTGATGATGACAACATCTCAGCAAGGGACCCAGCATCAATTCCTTAAATTCCTACAAATTTATTGAATCCACCTGATCAGGACCTGTGAGGTGCTTCATTTTTTAAAAAACATGTGGTTCGTGAAGGGAATGTACTTTCTGAGGAAGTGATGGATTGTGGGTGAAGTTTAACACTTAAAACGCATTTGGTTATGTACAAGAATAAGAGAACATTTGGACAAATCTGGGCCAAGCGCAGGCAGGTGGGACAGGTTTAGCTTGGGATTATGGTCAGCATGGACTGTATGGGCCGAGATGCCTGTTTGCAAGTACCGTGTATAACTCGATGAGTTTATCTGTGTTTGCATGTCCAAGTATGTGTCTGCATATTTCTGTTCGTGTTTGTCTATTCCTGTGTGTCTATATCTCTTTGAGCTTGTTACATGTGTTCCTGCATTAGTGTGTGGATCTCTGTCTCTGCATCTCTGTGCAATGGGAACTCTTCTTGTTTTTGGTGTGAATCACTGAAACTGGGTCAAAACCACTCTCCCTTCCTCTCCCTTTCCCTCTTTTCTTTAAAATGATACAAGCCCACACTCTTCTGGTCTGGTTTAGGTCTTTTCAATCCTTTCTCACATGTAAGGTTACTCGTAAGAGTAAAACATTAATAATTCCAAGTTAAAGAAAGTGCATTAAAATTAATCTCATCGCCTTGGAAAGTGGCTCACTCGGAATTGCTTGGATATAATTGCAATGGAAATATGCGTTAATGTGTATACTGTGTGTTGGAAATACTACCCAGTGAAAAACCATTTCCACATTGCAGAAACAGCGCAGATATTTCTCCACATGAACATGTTCCACTCTGAGTGCCGAAGTACAATGACAATCCTCTCCAAACCAACCTAGTCTGTGCATGTGCGTGTGTGTATGTTCACCCGCGCGTGTATGCGTGTGTATGTGTGTGTGTGTATGTTTGGTGCAATCAAAATTCAGGTTGGATTGCGCTGTGAACTGCTGCCCTCCGTCTCCCCCTCCCAGACTGAATCCCTGATCGTTTACACACTTCAGCATCACGATTACAGTGGAGTGAGGGGTGGGGGATCGGGGTGGGGCTGCAACAGAGATTGACAACAACAGAAATCTCCGCAGCTCTGGAAGCATCTTTGGACAAAAATGAAAGTTGACATTTTACATTTAGTGATCCTTACTCAGTAATCATATTGGGGGATATTACATCACTTTAAACACCACAGAAAGTGCCAGACCCGCCCCACACAGATACACACACGAATACAGACACATCGAGGCATTCACTATACATTGACAATAATACAGACCTGGAGAGTGTGTCAATATTTCACTCCCTTTGTCTGGTGTGTGTCAGTATTTTTGGGTGGAATCTGACTGTCGGACAATTTCAATATTTTCAGATACCAAACCTGAAAGAATTGTGAAGTTTGTTGAGGACGGTGTGGAACTCCAACAGGAAAGTTATAAATTGGTGTAGTGTTCAGGTGTATGGCATATGAGGATCAATACAGCGCAGGGAGGTGGTACTCTTTAGTAGGAAGGACATTGAAAGACAATATAAAATAGGTTGTACCGTTATAAAGGAGGTGCAGGGACAGAGGGGCCAGGGTGTATATGAGAACAGTTTATTGGAGATGTCAGGACAAGTGGGGAGAGCAGTAACTATCACAGATCAGTTTCAGTGTCTGAGATGTTTACAGGGGGAGGTGTAGGAGGGAGTCTCCGTGCTCCCTTCCTGGGAGGTGGTGGTGACAATGTGTTGTGAGCCCACCCTCCTGCCCACCGAGACCGTGGGGATTCCATTTGTACCAGCTCGACACAAAAGGGAGATGGCATCAGGGCCGCGGCCTCTAAGTTGTGCCAAGGGAAACGGAACTGCCAGTGGGTTTAAAATGAGAATTGCCCTTCACTGAACATTACTCCTTACTTGGTCGGTGGGACGTGGATGTTTCAGAATCTCCACACGAGGCATCCCCGTCCTCACCGGCGCATACCAGGGTCCTCCCCACATGGAGGGGGGGAGAGGGGGAGGGAACGGATATCGGGCACTACACCACCCGGATAGGCCCTTCCTGTCCTATTCCAGGCTGTTTTCCTGGAATGGGAGAAGGGGAGGGAGGGAGGGAGGGTGGGAGTGGGTACCCCTGCTGTTAATGCTGGCGTAGGTGGGGGGAAATATGGTGAGTTGTCTGGGGGGAGTCAGTCCACAGTATTGTATCCATGCAATGTTGTCGGTGTGTGTGGGGGGTGTGGGGAATAATGGAGGGAGAGAGAGAGAGAGAGAGAGAGGGATGAAGCTGCAACCAGCAGTGAGGGCCGTGGAGCGTTAATGTTGTTCTGGATCGCTGCTATAACAGATATACAGTTAGTGTGAGGGAGCAGAGAGAATATGGTGACCCTTATTCTGGCAGAGCGGGGACGGTTATTGATGCTTGTCCTGTATTGCTACACGTTGCTTCAGACCGCAGATACTGCACTGAACTAGGTGGGGAGGTCAGACCATGCTCTGTTGGTCTGATAGTGTGACCCTTGCTGGGAAGAGAATGGTCCTCCTCTGTATTACCCCATTCACCAAGACCTCCATGCCCCAGTCGACAAACTGTGGTGTAATTGCCCCTTATCTGCCATGCTTGGGGTAAACTGTACAAACCAGCTCCGACATCAAAAAAGCTCAACTGTGTGCCCACTGACCTTTTAAATTTTGCACCAGTGCCAGCGATCACGGAATACCCAGGGGCATCAGTGCGATGGTGAGTACCTCCAGCCATGATGGGTGGGAGAATAGGGCTGGCATTGAATGAGAGGGGCAACATGGGGTGGGGTAGGTAGTTAATGAGTTCGATAAGGTAGCACCAGGAAATTACCTCGACCTTGTGCAGACAATCCCTCTGTCACACTCAATGAAAATAGCACTGAGATAAATTATTGTTTGATCCAGCCCAATGAGACGAAGACACTGTTGAGCACAATCCCAGTTATAACGCTGCAGCTGCTTGACCAATGCTCTCCATCATAGAGAAGGAGCACAACGTCACCTTCCCCTTGGTAAATATGGCAGGGCAGGAGACTGAGGTATCAGTGGGGAAGCACCTTGAGACACATATTCATAATTCTATTAGTTTTAAATTAGAGATGGAAAAGGATAAACTAGGTCTAAAAGGTAACGCTCTAACTTGGAGAAAGGGCAATTTTGATGATATTAGCAAGAACTTCCAAACTGGATTGGAACAGATATTCGCAGTTACGGGGCCAGCTGAGAAGAGGGAAGCCTTCAAAAAGGAGATGTCAAAATCACAGAGACAGTCTGTCCCTGTTAGGGTGAAGGGTAAGGCTGATAGGTGTAAGGAATGCTGGAGGATGGGAGAAATTGACTGTCTGGTCAGGGATAAGAGGGAAGCAATGTCAGGTAGGGAGAGCAGGAGTCAAGGTTTTTTTCAGTACTCATTCACGGCTTGAGGGTATCACTGGTTGGACCTGCATTCATTACCCATTACTAATTGCCCGGCGGGCAGTTACGAGTCACATTTCAACTCTCCCTCCCACTCTGTCGAGGACATGGAGGTCCTGGGACTCCTTCACCGCCGCTCACCACCAGACGCCTGGAGGAAGAAAGCCTCATCTTCCGCCTCGGAACACTTCAACCCCAAGGCATCAATGTGGACTTTAACAATTTCCTCATTTCCCCTTCCCCCACCTCACCCCAGTTCCAAACTTCCAGCTCAGCACTGTCACCGTGACTTGTCCTGAGTTATCCTATCTGCCTATCTTCTTTTCCACCTATCTACTTCACCCTCCCCCCACCCCCGACCCATCACCTTCATCCCCTCCCCCACTCACCTATTGTACTCTATGCTACTTTCTTCTCACCCCCACCCTCCTCTCGCTTATCTCTCCACGCTTCAGGCTCTCTGCCTTTATTCCTGATGAAGGGCTTTTGCGCGAAACGTCGATTTTGCTGCTCCTCGGATGCTGCCTGAACTGCTGTGCTCTTCCAGCGCTACTCATCCAGTTACGAGTCACACACATTGTTGTCGGTCTGGAGTCACATGTAACTCAGGCAGTTTACTTCCTTCAAGGCCATCAGCAAACCTGATAGGTTTTTCCAAAAATCGAAAATGTATTCATCATCGCCATTTGGCTCTTAATTCAAGATTTGAAGTGACTGTCGAGAAGGGTCTAAAGCCAGTAGGAGTACACATAAGAGGGAAATCCAGAGGCCATAAAAGAGACATGAAATAGTTCTGGCAAGTATGGTTAAGGAGAATCCAAAGGGACTCTACACATACATTAAGGACAAAAGAATAGTTCAGGAGAGATTTGGGCTACATAAAGTACAGCAAGGTTGCCGATGTGCAAAACCGCAGGAGATGGAGACGATACTGAACAAGCATCATGCGTCAGTATTCACTGTGCAGAAGGATATGAAAGCTAAAGAACTTTGGAAATAAACCGTGACATGTTGAAAAGTGCCTGTATTACACAGAAGGAGATGCTGGAGTTCGTAAACCCGTAAAGGTGGGAAAATCTTCAGGACCTGATCAGATGTACCCGAGAACTCAGTGGGAAGCGAGTGAAATGATTGCTGGGCCCCTTGCTGCGATATTTGTATCATTAATTGTCACAGATGAGGTACCGTAAGGTAGAAGGTTTGCGAACTTGCTGCGATTACTGACAACACGTAAGAAGGATCATAAGGAAAAGATAGTGAGCCAGACTTCCGTGGAGCAAGCTGTTGATAAGGATTATGAGGCACAAGGTTTGCATGGATTTTGAAAAGCAAGGGCTGAGAAGTGATAGGTAACATGGCTCGAAGCATGGAAAGTTGTATCTCACTAAATTGACTGAGTATGTTTGAAGAAGTGACTAAGACGATTCATTGAGGCAGAGGTGTACATTGTTGATATGGAATTCAGTAAGGCATTTGTCAGCTTCCTGCATGTTAGATTGGTTAACAAGTTTAGTTCATATGGAATACAGGGAGAACTAGCTATAGGTATACAGAATTAGCCCGAAGGCAGGAGACAGAGGGTGGTGGTGAAGGATTGATTTTTGAACAGGAGGGTTGTTACCATTGGTGTGCTCCAAGGGTTAGTGCTGGCTCCACTGCTTTTCACTATTCACAGAAATCATTTGGATGTGATCATTGCAGCAATAGTTGCTAAGTTTGCAGATGAAACCAAAAATGATGGTGCAGTGGACAGCAAAGAAGGTTTACCTCAGAGTACAATGGAATCTTGATCAGATGGGCAGAGGGGCTGACAATGGGAAGGTGGTTTTTAATCTAGATAAATGCGAGATGCTGCATTTTGGAAATGCAAATCAGGGCGGGACATGTACACTTCATGCTAACGTCCTGGGGAGTGTTGCTGAACAAAGAGACCTTGGAATGCAGGTCATAGTTTCTTGAAAGCAGAGTCGCAGTTAGGTAGGATAGTGAAGAAGTCATTTGGTATGCTTGCCTTTATTGGCCTGTGCTTTGACTATATGAATTGGGTGGTCATCTTGCTGCTGTACAGCACATTGCTTTGGTCATTTTGGGAGTACTGCATTCAATTCTGGTCTCCTTCTTTTTGGAAATATATTGTGAAACTTGAAGGGACTCAGTAAAGATTTACAAGGATGTTGCCAGGATTGGAGCTATAGGGAGATTGCGAGTAAATTGGGTTCTCACAAACTTTGATGATTGGGTTATTTTATTCCTGTAGCGTGAGGAGCATGTATAGTGTCCAAAGCCAAGGTCTTTTTCCCCAAAACTAGAGGGCATGGATTTCTGATGAGAGAGAAAAGATTTTAAAATGACCTAAGGAGGAACTTTTTCCCACAGAGGGTGGTGCATGTGTGGAATGAGCTGCCAGAGGAGGTGGTGGAGGATTTTTACAATTATAACGTCTGAATGATATTTGGATGGGTACATGAAGAGGAAGGGTTTACATCGACATTGGCCAAAAGTGATTAATTTAATTTGGGGTATCCCATCAGCATGGTCGAGTTAGTCTGAAGCATCTTATTCTGTGCTGTGCATCTCCGAGACTCTGACTCTATCTGACCTTGCACCAATATCGTATTAATTCATCATTCCCGGACATGCTAACCTATGTTGCTAGGTATGATCGACATGTCTTCATACAGCATTCTGAAACCTGTAAACATATCCTTCCATAACACTGGCTCAGAGTCTCTCTCCCACTGTCTATTTCCCAAATCCCTCCCATTTGTTGGTGTTTAAACTGCTTCCCCACCATCTAGTTTTAATTGTCCAGTTTCAATGTGAATAACTGTCCTATATCTTTTCCTGCCCTTGAATGTTGCTCACTCAAGAGCATCAGCTTCCAACACTAAGAAGCTTGGAAACAGTGTTCAAAAAAACATTGCTTGCGTTTTCTTTGACTTCCCAGTGTCCTGCCCTGTGCTCCATGTCGGATAATCAGGTTTTAACAATTTTGAGGCACACCTTTGTAACTTGCTCTGTACGTATTCATTGAACACCTGTGTTAATCACTCTCTGCTGCTCATATGCTCAGGAACATCAGGAATCCTCCCAACTGTTAGTGATTCAGACCAGGCTTCTCATTTGCCTTTGACTGAAATTTGACTTAACTCAAGTTTTTGTACGTTCGGGGATTGTTTTCTGGAGGCTGTGTTTTAAGCTGCTGTGGAGATTCAGGAAGACCAGAGGCTTTGCTGATCCAACTCTGGATGAAACATGGTGATTGTAGTTACAGTATCTGGATCTGCAACATGACCAACAAATGGAGCAGAGGCTGCAGAGAGGGGAGTCTCTGTAAAATGGGATGAGGGAATCACAATCAAATCAGCAATGGTTTTGAAAAATGTTGGAGCAGGATTGAATGGTTCGCTCATGCAACTTATTCAGATATTCTTGTTAGTAACAAGCCAATTTCCCTTTTCTCCCAGTGTCCAAGACTGGTTGGTAGTGAGTCACCTCCTCCTGATCCTGGGGAACTGAAATCTGGGGCATCACTAGCCTCCAGGTTTCCCTGTATCCCAGTCTCGAACAATTGAGTGTCTACCTCCTGTCCCTGTGTCCCAGTCTCGAACAGTTGAAAGACTGTCTCATGTCTCTGTGTCCCAGTCTCGAACAGTTGAAAGACTGCCTCCTGTTCTTGTGTCCCAGTCTCGAGCAGTTGAGTAACTACCTCCTGTATCTCCCTGTTCCTGAGCAGCAGTTTCAATGCTCTGAATGATGTCACAAGGTTAGGAAAGGACTTGATAACAGGGAATTTCAAATTTGGAGCAGCATTACACAAAGATATCTAGAAACGTCTCCACCAAACATTTTATGCAGCTGTTGTTTTATTCCTGTCTCCTTTTCTAAACAGGGTGAATCGTATACAACAGTGAAGTATTCCCACAATACTCCCACATACAGGGAAGACAGATTATAAAGATTGAAAGATTTATGTTCTATCCCTCAGCAACCCTCATCCATTCCATGCAAACCAAGTAAATGTTCCCTTTTATTGTGTTATGTAAAATGATGTAAGGAACTTTTTAACTGAAACTGTTTATTTGGTGACTGTGACTAATGTCAGACTCCGTGGATTCTAATTATTCCAGTGGAGGGTTTCCATCTTTCCATGATAAAAGGGCTCCATTCAATATGTTATCCCATGGTATGGGCGGCAGCATCACCGAAAGCACTAACAGTGATCGACTTCTCCAGAGAGAGGGTGAGATCAGAAACTGAGAATATTAGACTGGAAAGTTCCAACAGTGGATCAGAATCTGAGAACAATAGACTGGAATGTTCCAACAATGGACAGGAGGTTATCCTATTATGTTTGGATTCTTTCCACATATTGGTGGCCATTAGCATCGCAGATCGGATATGCACTTTACATTATTCAATGTTTTTATTATCCTATCCTGGCTATTGTTGGTGTCCCTGGTAAATTTCACTGTCGATTTATTATTTGCATTAACCAGGTGCGAATGTATTAGTGTTCTTTTCATTTACTCTAATCTGTAAGTATTCACGCTCAAAACCACAACAAACAACAGTGAACTTGTTTGTTCTTTCTCTCCTTCTTTAGTTCTGGCACTGGGCATTGTTGGTTGACCAACTCACTTACTGGTATGAACCAGGATTCATTGCATCACTGCCCTTGCTATTTAAATATTGAAAGCCTCGAGTTCACTGTCTTCTGTTCTGGATGCAACCTCCATTTCCTTCCACTGACTCCATCTCATCCCTGGCCAATAACTGAGGCTGAAACAGACGAGTCACAACTGCGGTGATCCCTTTGGCCCCAAGCTGATTACTGACACCATATCCTGACCATTCCTAATTTTAACTAGTGACAACTGCAGATTATACTTCACTGGGTCATCCCATCTGCTATTTGAACCTTCAGCTATGAAACACAGTCTTAATAAAGCCAATGATCTGCTGCTGCTTAACCAAATCTGAGTCGGTTTTCCATGGCTTCTGTCTAAAAGCAGACCAAAATCCCATCATTGCTTTATATTGTTGTTGGGTCTGGCAATGCCTTTACTTTAATATTCACAAGCACATCGTCACCTCTGTCTATAACACGGTCCTCAGTCTCCCTCTGTTAATGACACAAAGCCCTGTCAATTGTTCACATTTAAGCTGATTCCCTCTATGTCTATTCTCTCTCAAATATTAATTTACAAGTCTACTGCCACCAACACACACACACACACACACACACACGCAGTGGAGATACAAAGCCAGATATTTGTGGGAGCCCATTTACTGTCACTCACTGCATGGGTTACAAATCTTCCCGTACAAGACATTCCTGTAGTGCAAGTATAGTAGCAATATACTGGCAAAGGTTTGCAATGGTCCCCATGCTGGGCAGGTAGAACAGTTTATAGAGTAGTCCACGAGCATGGTGTGCAGAGCTCCCCATTCTGGCTGGTCCCTTGTCCCAGTTTATGGTGCCTGGGATGGTTCTGTGAGGCAGATTCAAAATTTGATGTAACAAACCATTTCAACTGATCTGGAAATAATTTTAGTGAATGTTCTCATTCTTGTAATTGGACCCACCATTGTCTCACTTCTCCAGTTACTTCCACTCCCCTGTCTCCTTATCCATATTTTCACAACATGTTATCAGTTAATTAATTGTTTGTTTTTCAGTAGCTTTCCCGGTGTTGCTTTTTTTGGCTCCCGAGTGTATCGAGTGCTGGAATTGTGAAGCTCAGAAACAATGAAATAGCATGTGGCGGGCTGTGTCTCCAAATTGGAAAGGGGGTCCCAGCAGTATTGAGACACAGCTTTGAAACTTGGTCTGTGCCTGACCACTGAAAGCCTGTGTTTGTCCCTCTTACATGATTGTGTGGTTCATCACATGAGGAAACACCTCGAGTAATATTCTCAAGTAAGTCTCTTACTTGCAGCTGAGGGGCTTCTGACTGACTCCTGTTATGGAAAGGTTAGTGGAGGGGCTGGGAATGGTTTTCTGGAGGTTGTATTGTGAGCTGCCTCAGACATTTAGGGAGACCTGAGGATTTGGTGATCCAACTCTGGATGGAGCATGGGGAGCGTAGTTACAGCATCTGCGTCTGCAACATGAACAACAAATGGAGCAGAGACTGCAGAGACGGGAAACTCTGAAACCACATAGTGTGTGTGGGGAAAGGGATCTGTTAAATCTGCCTGTGTTTTAACGAGGTCACACACATCCTTTCTCTCTCCCCTTTAAATACACCCATGCAAATTCACCGTCTCCTCCCCACACACAAACACACTCCCCCTCTCTCACATGCACACACACACACTCCCCTCTCTCACACGCAAACATACCCTCTCTCTCCCTCCCAAAGACTCACATACTCCCACTAATTCTCTCACAAACACACACACTCTCTCTCCATCCCACAGACACTCCACCTTGTTTTCAAACACACACCTGCACGTGCACGCAAACACACAGACACATACACATACACACACACACACACATACACACACACACACACACACACACACACACACACACACACACACACACATCTAATATCTAAGATGAATTTTCATTTGCTGGCTTTTATTTCCAGATGCATTATATTTTCTCAAAAATATACAATTTGTAGACAGTCAGTAAATGTGATATTTTATGAACTCCTACTTTGGATATAAACCTCGTCTGATTCCAGGTAAAGACACATACAGAACCCAAACAAGACTACATGCCTAAAATACGTTGTCTTACTGGAAGAGTTACCTCCTTTACATTGATAATAACTGAAGGTATCTCCAGGCAGGGGTTGAAAGAAACTCTGGAATTTGCATATTCATTAATCAAAACCTGCATCTCCCTTCTACCCGAATTAAGATTTAGCTGCCATCTTAGATGTGTTCAATTCATGTGCATGTGTTGTGTAAGCCTTTCATCTTTTCCTAATAAATTTTGTGCCTAAGGTCTTCTCTCTCTAACACCTGACGAAGGAGCAGGACAATGAAAACTTGTGTTTTCAAATGAAACTGTCAGTCTATAACCTGGTGCCATGCGATTATTGACCTTACTCAACCCAGTCCAAAGCTAGCACCTCCATATCATGGTTTTTATTGGTTAGCCATTTTTTTCTCCAAGCAAATAAATTGTCTCGAGCCCATGTGCTCTTGTTTTGCATATTAAGCTTTCATGAAGCATGTTCTGCATTGCATTCTTGAAGTCCAGATATAATACATCTTTCAGATCCCCCTTATTCAACTTTTTTGTCATCCTTCTTAATACGAAAAGATTAGGAAAATCATTCAAACATGATTCATCCTTAATAAAATCATATCGACTTTGATGGGTTGTGGTTTGACTTTCAAAGTCTCCTATTGCTGATTCCTTAATAACAGATTTGAACAATTTGTCTTTAGTCCCAATCGTTTGCTCATACCTTTCCGTTCCCGATTGAAGTTGGTTATTCTAAGTTCTTCCCTTTCCATAACCTCGACAGTCCGTTTCAATTCCTATGAAATAGGCACGAGGCTGTGAAAGATTGGCTCCAATTGCTGTGTGAGGGGCATGGGTGGCTGATTGGACTCATTCTGTTCCTGCTTTACACACAAGATGGGCTGAATGTCCTCCTGGTGTTCCTTCACTATAGATTTGATGTCTTGCATGTCCTGCGCCTGTTCCTGACCAAGCTGCTTAAGATATCATTGTCCTCATCCTGTTGCACAATGACAAGTTTGGAGACTTATGGACTCTCCCTGCTGTTATGCCACATTTCGAGTGTTGAATTGAGCAGGCAGGTTGCGTTGTCTACAGTAGGTAGCTCGGTGGTTAGCACTGCTGCCTCCCAGCACCAGAGATCTGGTTCAGTTTCAGTCTCGGGTCACTGTTTGTGTGGATTATGCACATTCCCCCGAGCCTGCAAGGTGTGCCTGTCCGGTACTGCAGTTTCCTCCCAAAGTCCCAAGATGTGCCAGTTAGGTGCATTAGGCATGGAAAATGTTTGGTTGCAGAGATTGGGTTGGGAAGGGGGTTAGGGAGTGGGGTTTGCATGGTATGGCCTTCAGAGGATCAGCGTGGAGTCGATGGGTCAAATGGTCTGCTTCCAAACTCTAGGGATTCTATGATTAACACCTTCATTGCAGAAATCAGTTGAGGGAATAATATCTGAGTTAATACCATTACCCTTTCTTAGTGAGGAGATTAAATCTGTACACATTACTCCAGAAGTGATCTCACTAAGATCCTGTGCAGCAGCAGCCACACTTTACTAGCTTGTTGTAAGGTTCCTACTCAGGTTAGAGCAGGCTCAGCTGTCACGGGAATAAACAATTTTCTTGAAAATGAATGGTGTGCTGATCTTCATTTCAGAATGTTTTGAGTACAGGAGTAAGGGTGTCTTACTACAGCTGTACAGGCCCTTGGTGAGACCCCATCTTTAACATTGTGCAGAATTGTGTGCAGTTCTGGTCTCCTTACTTAACAAAGGACAAGCCTTACATTGAGGGAGAGCAGCGAAGGATGACCCGACTGATCTCTGGGATGACAGACTTGTTGTGGGAACAGAGTTTGAGGCGACTGTGCCTGTATTCCATGAGGTTTAGGAAAATGGGTGAACTATATAAAACTCTGACATGGCGAGACAGATTGGAAGCAGGGATGATAATTCCCCTGGGTGGGATGTCCAAAACACGGGCTCACAGTTTTGGGTACAGTCAAGCCAAAGTGCGTTGAGATGAGACTAATTGCCTGCACTCAGAGACTGGTGAACTTGGGGAATTTTTTCCCTGATCAGGCTGTGAAAGCTAACGTACTGAATATAAATAAGGATTTCAAGACACAGAAGGGATAGGGACAGTGCAGGACTTTAGTTGTGGAGGTATACATTCAGCATAATTACAGGCAGTTATCCAATAATGTGGCAGCTGTGTTCCTGTGGAACACCGTGTTATAGAAATCGGTGCAATATCAATAATGTGGCCAATGGGAAAAAGAGACTTCAGTGCGAACCCGCAAAATTACCAGTAAAAATCAAAACAAAAATAATAGTCAGCCTAACACAAACAATAGCACAGGCTACATAAATATTTAAACTGTGTATTATAAGGAGTTAGTGCAGTAAATGTCACACTTAACACTGCAGTCACTGACTACAGCACTGTACCTTTCACCAAGATCTTCACTAGAAATCGCGCGAGCTGACTGACCACGTGATGCCGATGCGGCATTCCAGTTCTCTCCAAGGTATTCCCCTTCCAGTTTGAAATAAAATTCCTTCTAAATGTAAACCATAAATCCCACATTCAGGCTCAGTTTCAAGGCTTGCAGAGCGGATTACAGACCAGCTTTATCTGAACACACTGAGAGTGCACTTGGCAGATGAGGCTGGGATTTACCGTTCAGCTGGTGCCAGAGACGGACTCCCATAACAGTGAACGGGAGCTCGCTTTATAAAGAAAGGGGCACAATTCACGAAATGTGTTGCAGCGAAATTGCGTTTAATAAACTCACCTTTACTGGATAAATGCCTGTATATTGACTGCAGGATCAAAATTGATGGACCAAAGGGAATACAGTAGTTCCTATCTTATATGTTCCGATGTTTAAACATACAAAAGGATATGAACACTGTGTGGGGAAAACTGAATTGAGGAGATTTTCACCATGAGGTGAATGGAGGATACTCAGTGTGTTGAATGACCTACTCCATTCCGATGTTTCTGTGCAGTCTGTGGGAAAGCTCTGTAAATGCTGTCACCAGCTCCTAGATGTTAGGAAGGAGGTCTCTGCAGGGTCAATAGGATAGTGTTTCCCGTTCCAATACTGAGGCTGGTGCTGGGTGATCTGTGTTGTTTTATTCTTTAAGAACTCAGAGCAGTTTGATACAATAGAATGTCTTGCTTGGCCGTTTCCAAGACCATTGAAGCACCCGAGATTCACTTCCTGAAAGTACATTGAGGAAGGAAATTGGTGTTTACAATCGACATTGGCTTCAAGGTCACTGTTACTGACTCGAGGTTTTACATCTCGATATTTTATTAATTATAAGGTCCACCAGCTTCCAGAGCATTAGCCTGGTCTCGATTAGTAATCCAGTGATATTTCTACAACAGCACCATCTCCACATGGGGACCGATCTGAAACTACACTGAGCAGGTTATTTCTGTGCTACTTTACAGATCTGTCAAAAAGAACTCCCACCAATGTGGCTATTGCAATGGGACTCAGGGCGTGGTAAATGGTCAGACTGTAGTTATTCCCTTGTTATTGAACTGGACATAGCTGAGTAAATTTCCACATTGCTAGGGAGATGTCAGAGTTGGATCTGGAATGAAACAGCTTCCCCAGGGACACGGCTTATTGTGCAGCACAAGTCTTCAGTCCTATTGCAGGAATGGTGTCGGGACCCATTGCCTTTGTCGTATCTACTGTGTTCAGCTGTTTCTTCATGTCACGTGCAGTGAATAAGATCGATTACAGACTGGCATCTGTGATTCTGCGGGCAGCATGGCGAGGGTGAGGTGGATCATTAACTCAACACTTCTGGCTGAGGACGGTGCAGATAATACAACCATGTATTTTACACTGATGTACAGGGCTGTCCCGTTATTTAGGTTGGCGATATTTTTGGAGTCCTCTCTTCCAGTGAGTTGTTTAATAGTCCATCGACATTTATGTCTGTATGTGGCAGCACTGCACAACTTCGATCTGATCTGTTAGTCTTGGGATCATTTCGTCCTCTGTATCAGATGGATGTCCTGCTGTTGCGAATATAACCAGTCAAGTGCGATAGCTTTAATGGATTGTCATCAGGTTTAGGTGCACATGGTTCCGACCCTATCACGTTCACCCGCACTAATCGCTGAACCATAAATCAGCTTGATGGTAATGGTAGGCTGAGAAAATGTAGTTGAATACAATTCTGCTGCAGCTGTGATTCTACCGCACCACATGAATGCCCACTTTGAGGTCCAATACGTTAAATTCAATTCTACTGACTATCCCCCAGTTTACACCAAGACCCATTCACCCAACAGCCCTGTACTCAGTGTCTTAACCTGGTGTCTGATGTGGTAACACTTCAATTTTCCTATTCTCATTGTGCTGAGGGTCCCTTTCTGGTGTCACGCCTCCAATTTGTTACTTTACTCAAACCCCTTAACATATGCATCTGAATCTTATCCACCCCCACCCCATGCCATCTTCTGTGTTTGATGTGAATCTGTTCCCCTCTGTTTCTCTCCCTGACCAAGATTAAGAGCTCTGCAGTGTCAGTGATGCCAGCTTTATGTAGTTTCAGATCAAGGAATTTGTGCACCTTGCATTATCGGTTACATCCCAGTGCATTCTGTGTGAGACAGAGAGTTTGAGCAGCTTTAACACACGTCTATGGAACTTATTCAAAAACAGAAATTGCTGATGAAACTCAGCAGGTCTGGCAGCATCTTGTGGAGTGAAAGCAGAGTTAATCTTTCAGGACCAGTGACCATTCTACAAAGCTCCCATTTTCTCCAGCAATTTATGCATTTTCACTTCCAGTATCCATAGATATTTGTTTGATTGAAAACTTGTTCTGAGCCTATTCATTTCTAGAGAAACTCAACAGGTCTGGCATCATCTGCAGAAACAGAGTTACTGTTTGAAGTCCAGTATGATACTTCTTCAGAACTGAAAAAGGATTGGAAAATGAGCTTTATAATCCCTTTACAGATGTGGGGAGTGGGTTGACAGGTAAAAGAGGGTGTGGCAAAAGATAAACATGCTTTTAGTAGGGGTGAACGAGAAGACCATGTGAAATAGCTTTAGATTAAGATGTGAATAGGGAAAAGGGTTTCTCTCTATTGAGTGAAAGATAAAGAAGATACAACCACACAAGGTCATAGGGAGGCCAGGAGGGAGATTGTACGGAAGTTGGAGAACAGTTATAATGGGGTCAGACTGTGAAATTATGAAATTGTACATTAATTTCTAAAGGCTGTAATGTACGAAAGTGTAAAGTGAGTTGTTACTCGAGCTTGGGTTGTGCTGCCTTGGAACATTGCAGCAGCCCAGGGCTGAAATGTTAGCATGAGAGCAAGGTAGGTTATTGAAATGGGAAGCAATGAGAAGTTCAGGGTTATTTCTACAGTCAGAGTGGGTGTGTTCCTCAAAGCAATCTCTATTTGGTCTCGCCAATATAAAGAGACTGCATTATGAGAAGCAATGACAGTAGATGAGATTGAAAGTTTACAAGTGAAATGCTGCTTCACCTGGAAGCTATGTTTGGGGCATTGGACAGTGAGGAGGGAAGAGATGAATGGACAAGTGTTGCAGCTTCTGTAATTGCATGGGATGGTGCGATGGAGGAGTGGGGAATCGTTCGGGGTGATGGATGGTGACACAGAGGGAACGGTCGCTGTGAAATACTGACCGAGGACGGGAGGGGAAGATGTGTTTGATGATGCTGTCTTGCTGGAGATGGTGGAAATGGCGTAGGATGAATATGTGAATGTGGATTCTAGTGCAGGAGGAAGAGTGGACAAGGAGGAATCTATCATTATTCTGGGGTGGAAGGGACGGATTGAGGGCAACACTGTGGGAGATGGGACAGTCATAGCTGAAGGCACTGTCTACCAGAATTCGGGGATTTCTGGTTTGATGGAAAAGGAGGTCACGTAAGACGCAGCTCACAGGAATGTGGCATCGTCAAACAGAAACAACAGAGATGGAGAAACTTGGAGAATGGAGTCAGCCTCCGCTGATCTTGTGCTCAGCCACAGGCAGAAGTTCCTTCTGAATGATTGAAAAGAACCAGGCATCTAATTTGAGGATTTCTGCCTCACATCTGGTCTGAAGCATAATGTGAAAATAGACCCAGTGGAAGGCCAGTGAGTATACGTGAGCAGACATTCAAGGAGACATCCCAAACCGCTCAGTAATTATTGTTTCTGTTCAAAGAGATGAACTCAATAAGCAGGTGAAGCACCCATGGTTGACAAAGGCTCTCAAGGATACTATGGATGAGCATTAGTGGAGGGCCAGATTTAGGATGTTTATTTCAGGGACCAGAAGCAGATGCTAGGCATGAATTTCAGCTGTGCTTCCTGAATTCCCCCCAGAAAGTGCTGCCACTGCTGCTCCATCCTCTTCCCTGCTCGTGTCCCCTTCCTGATTCCCGGCTCTCCCTCTCAAATTACAGAGTACATTATCTTACATTATGGTCCCTCCCCACTTCACCTGAAACTCTTTGATCAAGTCTACCTACTCTGCACTAGCATCAAGCTGTGTTTAGTGCTGCCACTTTGCCTCTGGTCTCAGTGTGGCTTGGCCTCTCCATTCATGCTGTTTTACACCTCCCACTCACATCTCACTCTGGAAAGTTTCCTTCTTTGAGTAAACCTTATTGAAAAGACCTCTCCCCCTTTGCACTGAATTCACACTGTGATCCAAATTTCAAAAAGTATACTCAGCCTTCATCTCACTCTGCTAAAGCAACTGCATGCTGACCGTGTGGTACAAAAATTCCCCTTCTGATATGGTTCAGGCCAGTGATGCGCTTTCACTGTAGAGATAATCACCCCATTTGGACAAAGCAATTCAGGTGTTTGACCTCTTATTGGTACTTGTAACAGTTTCCTGCTGCCTTAGTATTATGACATGGAGAAAAATAAATCACAGTATGAAGCTTGGGCTGAATGTTATTCACCTGTCAAATGAATACTGTTTCAAATTTGCAGTGCTTTATCTTGAAATGCTTGTTCGTAAAGTTAGTGTCAGATAGAATTTAGGAGGTTGGGGGTGACATTGTAGAAGTTTATAAAATCATGAGAGGTATGAATAGAGTGACCAGCCAAGGTCTTTCCCACGGGATGGGGGAGTTCAACCATAGAAGGCAGAGGTTTAAGGTGAAAGAGGGGAGATTTGAAATGGATGAACGGTCAATGTTTTCACACAGTGGGTGATGTGTGTATATGGAATGAGCTGTTAGAGGAAGAGTGGAAGGTGCAAGTACAGCTACAACATTTAAAACTCATTTGGACAAACATATGAATGGGAAAGGTTTAGAGGCATATGGACAAAATGCATCAGATGGGACTAGTTTAGTTTGGAAAACCTGGTCAGCATGGACAAATTGGACCAAAGGGTCTGTTTGTGCGCTATATGACTGTATCAATCTAGAAAGCGAGGAAAAGGGGAGAAAAGACGTGATGTAGTAAATTGGCAAGAAATACAAAAACAAGCAGCACGATCTTTTCTGAGCAGATAAAAAAAGTTCAAGATGAGTGTGTGATCTTAGGTGAAATTAATTAGGAAAGTATACTGAGGATAATTGGAAGGTGTGACTGAAGAATTGGCTACAGGGAGCAACAGATAATTTACACCCATGTTTCACATCTTTCCTCACAGGGGAAGGTACAGTAAATATTTCAATGATGTAAATAAAATGGTAATAGGAGGGGAGTTCCTGAACCGTCTCTAACAAAAGGAACAAGGATTTTTCTAACAGATAAGAGCAAGAGTTGACAGTAATTCATAGTAATTCATAGCTGGTTTTAAAAGAAGTGGTCACAGTCTTGTGGTCATGGCGCCCTCTCTATCAGATGTTAGTTCTGCTGTTTGTTAATGTAAGCAGTAAGTGCGGTAACTTGAATGGGTTGTCATCAGGTTTAGGTACACACGGTTCTAACCGTGGCATGTTCACCCACACTCATCACTGAACCGGAGATCGGCTTCTCATCCTGTTTGGGTATCTTCATGATGCCATGCTTCCAATTGTCGCATTCCTCAAAAGCATTTAACGTTTTCACCTGATATTTTCCCTTCCAGTAATGCCATCTTCTGTTTAAAGCGAATGTGTTTCCCGCTGTTTCTCTCCATGATCATGATGAGGAGCTCTGTCGTGTCGGTGATGACAGCCTTATGGAGTTTCAGAACAAATGAATTTGTACACGTTGCATTATCAATCACTTCCCGGTGTATGGCGCTCCATGTTGGACAGGGCGTGTGAGCAGCTTTGACACACATGTTTGAAACTTATTTAAAAACAGAAAGTGCTGAAGACACTGACCAGTCTGACAGCATCTGTGGAGTGAAAGCGGAGTTAATCTTTCGGGTTCTGTGACTGTTCCTCAAAGCACCCAGTAAGTCCAACAATTTTTGTTTTTGTTTCAGATTTCCTGTATCCAATGATCTTTGCTATATTGAAAATGTGTTCTGTAACTTTTCATTTCTGAAGGAACAGTATTCGCTGACTGTTCCTCATCTCACCAGCTCGTGACAGTGGTAACAAACCTGAGATCACGACTGGACTCGTCCTGCTCTTCAGCTTCCAAACTAACTCTCTGGAGTCACTTTTCAGATCCCCAGTCCCTTTCCTGGCTATATCGTTGGTGTCAAATGATCTGGTTTCCACAGCCTTCTGTGATAAGGAATTCCACAATGTCACTACTCTCTGGCTAAAGACGTTTTACCTTATCCCCGTTCTAATGGGTTTTCCCTTTTCTCTATGCCTGTGTCCTCCTGCCAGTGCCAACGTCCTCCCAATTTTGTCTGTATCCAGGTCATTCAGTATTCAGTAAGTTTTAATATGATCCCCCCCCCACCACCACCACCCATCCTTCTAATCTCCATGGAGTATAAACCCAGTGTTCTCCAATGTTCCTCATGTGTTAAACTTTTCATTTCTGGTGAACCTTGTCTTGACACACACCAAGGCTAATACCTCCTTCCTGAGGTATGAGGCACAAACTACTGGAAATGTGGTCTGACCAGAGCCTTAGAGAGCCTCAAAATCCCCAGCATTATATCCTACTCCTCTCAAGATGAATGACAACATTGTATCTGCCTCCTTAACTACTGACTCAACCTGTAAGTTTATCTAAGACAAATCCTGCGCTTGGAATCCCAAGTCCATTTGTTCCTCAGATTTCTGATTTTTTCCCCATTTAGTAAATAGTCCATGCCTGTATTCTTCATACCAAAGTACATGACCTCACACTTTCCCACATTGTATTCCATCTGCTACTCCTTTTCCCACTCTCCTAAACTGTCTAAATCTTTCTGCAGGCTCCCTGCCTCCTCAATATTACATGCATCTCCACCTATCTTTGCTTCATCTGCAAACGTAGCCAGAATGCCTTCTGTCCCGCCACGCAGATCGTTAACCTATAAAGTGAAATGTTGTGATCTCAACACTGACTCTTGTGGAACACTGCAAGTCACTGGCTGCCATCCTGAGAGAGACAATTTTATCCTCGCTCTGCAACCTGTAAGAGAGGCAATCTTTTATCCATGCTAGTACCTGTCCTCTGAGAATCGTGGGTCCTTATCTTACTCTGCAGTCTCCTGTGGGGTATCATATCAGAGGCCTTCTGGAAGTTCAGATAGGTAACTGTCTATTGTCCAACCCGTCGTTACCTCCTCAAAGAATTCTCATTACTTTGAGAGCAATGTAGATTCTTGAAATGGGGAGCAATCAGAATGTCAGTGTCATTCCTACAGACAGAGTGGAGATGTTCATCAAATCAGTTTCTGTTTAGCTCAGTAATGTAATGGAGACTGCATTGTCAGCAGCAATGACAGGAGATTGGATTGAAAGCGTACAAGTGAAATGCTGCTTCACCTGGATGGTGTGTTTCAAGCCTTGGACAGTGAAGAGGGAAGAGATGAATGGGCAAAAGTTGCAGCTTTACATGGGAAGGTGCCATGGGGGAGTGGGGAAGTGTTGGGAGTCATGGAGCGTGCCACAGAAGGAATGGTACCAGTGAATTTCTGACAGTGGACGGGAGGGGAAGATGTGTTTGCTGGTGCTGTCTTGCTGGAGGCGGTGGAAGTGGCGGAGGATGATTCTGTGAATGCAGATTCTAGTGCAGAAGGAAGTGTGGACAAGGGAAGATCTACCATTGTTCTGGGAAGGAGGGGACGGAGTGAGGATAGAAGTGAGGGAGATGGGACAGACACAGCTGAAAACTCAGTCCATCAGATTTAGGGGATTTCTCGTTTGAGAGAAAAGGATGACATGTAGGAAGCTTCCCACTGGAATGTGACATCATCGAACAGAAATGACAGAGCCAGGGAAACTGGGAGAATGGAGTCACCTTCAGCTGATCATGTGTTCAGCCACATACGTAGGTTCCCCCTGAATGATTGAAAAGAGCCAGGCATTTCAAATGCAGATTTATGTCATATATCTGGTCAAATACGGAGTGTGAAAATAGACATAGATGAAGGTCAGCAGATATGTGTGTGGCAGGAGTGGGGTGTGGGGGGGAGGGGTGTGGGAACATTGAAGCAGGTACTGATTAATAACTCTCTGTAATGTTTGGCTCTGGTGAAAAAGAAGATGATATGAAGATGTGAAGATGAACCATCCATGATGCACAAATGCTGTGAAGTATGCTCATCAATCACAAACTAAAGAATTCAGATTGTTGAGCTCTAGCGTTGGCCACATTTGGGAAGTTTACTTTTGGAACAAGAAGCAGATTGAATAAAACAAAATACAAAGAAAAAACATTTCAAAACTGGCAAGAAAAATGAAAAGAAACTAACCGCAAGAGTTTTCCCATATCGAATAAAAAACATTCATGATTTGATGTGACCCTTGGAGGGAAGGCAGGAAAGAATATGTGGGACACCTCTAGGATTTGACTGGGGAACTGATTTCAGGGAACATGCAGAGAAGTTAAAACATTATTTGACATTGTTCCTCGCAGGGGAAGGCACGAAGAGTTTCAGTATTATAAACAAAATTGTAGTCAGATGAAAGTTTTGCCCTGTCTCTCACAAAATGAACAAGGCTTTTCTCAAACAGAAAAGACCAAAGGTAAACAGCTCATCAGCAATTCATAGCTTGTTTTGATAGAAATGGTTACAGAGTGACTGGTGGCAATGTGTGAAATATTCCATAACTCTCTGGATTACAGGAGTGTTCCAGTGAAACTGGCGAAACTCCAAAGTGGCGCCTGTCTTCAAGAAGAGAGGAAGTCTTCAAGTGTTTAGGTGCTCCCTTTGCTTGATTCGTGGAGCATATTTGAGAGGATTAATGGCCTCCTGATGCACTTTCATCCTGAGTGATTTTAAAAAAAAGTAAAACTCTGCTCCTTCCTCTGATGCGTTGCATACTGGGGGAGAAACATTTTGCTGAAATTGAATTATTTTGAAAATTATTTGGAACATTGTACGAACGACATCAACCAGAGAATTCTAGAAACTGCACTCAGAAGAACATTTTCTAACCATGTGAGGGTATTGCGTAGGTGAGAGAGAGAGAGAGAGAGAGAGAGAGAGAGAGAGAGAGAAGGTGCTGTATTGCAGTGGTAAGAGTGATGGAGCCTTATTCTAGAGAAGGCACTAACAGATATGCAATGAGTGTGAGAGAGTAGAGAGAATACGTTGACCCTTATCCTGACAGAACGGGGAAGATTATTGATGCTTTTCCTGTATTGCTGTACTTTTCTTCGGACCGCAGATACTGCACTGAGCTGGGTGGTGTGCTCAGACCATGGTCTGGGAAGAGAATGGTCCCCGTCAGTACTAGACCATTCACCATAACCTCCGTGCCTCTGTCGTCAAGCTGTGGTATAATTTCCGTTTATCTGCCATGCTCGGGTAAACTGTGCAGGGCAGCTCCAAACTGAGAAAACTCAACCGTGTGCCCATTGGCCTTTTAATGATGGCAGCATTACCAGGGATCACTGAATATCCAGGGGCATCCGGGCGATGGTGAGCACCTCCAGCCATAATGGGTGGAAAAATCGTGCTGGCGTTGAATGAGAGGGACACCATGAGGTAGGGTGGGTAGTTAATGAGGTGAGTTCGATAAGACAACACCAGGAAACTAGCTCTGCCTCATGCAGATATTCCTTCTGTCACATTCAATGAAAATGGCACTGAGACAAATTATTGTA
Organism: Chiloscyllium punctatum; assembly: GCF_047496795.1. Classification (NCBI taxonomy): domain Eukaryota; kingdom Metazoa; phylum Chordata; class Chondrichthyes; order Orectolobiformes; family Hemiscylliidae; genus Chiloscyllium; species Chiloscyllium punctatum. Next base: position 51,498,254 of record NC_092771.1, on the reverse strand, counting down.
CGATTCAGCCCAGTGAGTCGAAAACTCTGCTGATCCTACTCCCAGTAACAACGCTGCAGGACAAATGCTTATCCAAAATTCTCAATCGTCATAACTTACACAAATATCTTGCTCACCCCATCATTCCTAGAAACAGTGGCTAATATTGCAAGGAGCTATCGAAATATTCTCATTTCACAATTTTTAAACCTACCATCAGATCATTCTCTGAAATTCTCTCTTAATCTCCCCCTGTCTTTTAACCAAGTACCTCCCAGTTGTTGGTATTTAAACTGATTCCCCCACCATCTCTCTCTCTGGCAGTGAGTTTCACACCCACAGCACTCCTGTGTCATGCCACACTGGAGATATGGAGCTGGAAATAGAGAGTCGCTGCACATCCTGTCGCTTCCAGCATGAGCTGCAAGTTTCCCCACGCTGGGCAGTGATCTAACACAGTGTTACACAGCAATGCAGCGATTGGTGCACACAGCTGCATATGCCGGGAAGGTAACTGATCTACATTAAAAGACAAATTCACTGCTATTTACTGCACAGCTCCCCATGCTGCACAGATATCCAGTCCGTGTGTATAGAACTATGCATTTGTGTGTTCTGCATAGTGCCCTGTGTTGAACAGATCATTTAGTCCAAATTTATAGATCAGTGCACTGTTGGACACATAAGTAGTGAACTTGTGAGCTCTAAACAGTGTTCGATCCTGAACGGATTTCTGAGCAGTACACTAGCCTGGTCCAAGCAGCGCTTCATGTTGAGGAGGTACCTCACCTGAGCTAATACGTGTCTGGGCTGGTTCTGAGAAGTGGATTGGGTAACCGATATAATTCTTGACATGATTATCACTCCTCCAGCTCGGCCCATTCCGCTGGTAAATGTAAGGTGCTGTGTTTGAGATAGAATTTACTTGGTCAAAATATTCGACATTAAACAAAACACAATTTATTTGAAGACTCTCAGTAAAAGACAACAAAAGGAAGACGAACTTGCAATAACTTAATTCTGTTCGAAAACTTAGCAGAATAGTAGTTTATTTAAGTACCATACACTAACTGCTCCAATATGGTATCATCCAATAAGCACACAAACATCAAAAAACAAATGCAGGAAACAGATTGTCTGACATGCAGTTCTCCAATCCAGGAGGAAAGAACATTAAAAGACAGTTCAGAGAGAAATCACAGAGAGAGTGTGTAGAACCGGGGAGAGATTTCCTGCCTTCCAACCCTGCTGAGACACCAGCAATAACTGGTGAAAGGTAAAATTAAGAGTCCTGGTTCTGTGAGAGTTTCACCATCACTCCACAGGACCAGGCCGTGGCTGCAAGAACACAAGGAATGGACTGTATCTACATCGTCTATGGCTCTGTAGTTGTCTCTCAAAAATGCCTAAACCCACCTAAGCCGTTAAATGCTGGACAGACAAAAGTCAAAGTTAAACATAAATAAATAAAGCAAAAAGATGCAGCGGGCCTGCTGACCAGACACAGACGCCTCGGGAGCCCAGCAATTCCTATACTACCAAAACACAGCAGAATAATCGAGCTTGTGAAGAGAAAGAATTATGTCTCTCCCTCACCTCTATGTTTACAACTGGAGATGTGCACTGAGCCCAATTATCATCGATATCAAAATCCCACCCACACCAATTATTGTGATATATCAGAATTGCCGTGAAATGGGTTAACTTGATCTGTTTGTTCAGTGACTGTGATTAATATCATTCTTTCTGGACCCACCTGTGTCACTGGAGGATTTCGCTCTTCCATAATTTGGGACTTCTTTCAACATATTATGCCATAGTATTCGGCGCAGCGTCAACCTCAACAAGATTGGGATCAGCAGCTACAGAGGAAGAGAGAAAAATCAGAATCTGAGAACATTAGAATGGTCCAACAATGGATTTAATTTGAGAACATTAGACTAGAATGTTCCAACAATGGATCCGAATCTGAGAACATTAGACTGGAATGTTCCAACAATGGACAGGAGTTTATCCTGGGGTCTTCAATTGCTGTCTGTGGATTGGGCATAGTTAGAGATGCGGATACGAGCCGTACTGATGATTATTCAAGTTGGGTACTACCCCATCCTCGCTATTATTGGTGTTCCTGGTAAGTCTATCTCTGTCAATTCTATAAATGATGCTGAATGTTATTGCTATTCTGGTTGATTATATTTAACAAAATTCATAAACTTTCAGTCACAAACCCCACTTCCATCTTATGCATTTCCAAACTACTTACTTATAAACATCTGAGAAGTAATTAGACTGTTCGGAACCTTGGGCTTCCTTTTTACTGTGAACGGTTTTATGTCTCCATATTCTCTCTGTGTAATCAAGTCTGCTGACACCCCCTTCATAATATCCCCAATTTCCAGCTCTGCCTGAATTATGTTGCTGACTTCGCCATCACCTACCCCTTCGTTAACGACAGATTTTATGGCTCTAGTTCTCTTCTGACCTCTCTTCCAGTTACAAATAGTTTGACCACAAACTTGTTCTTGTCTCTACAGTTACTTCACAACAGGGACTCTTAAACAGAGTAATAATGTCACTGACTGTGTAATTCAGAGGCGCAAGTCATGACTCTAAAATCATTGTCTGAAATCCAACCACAGCCGATGACTAAAGTTAAATTCCAATATCAAAAATTGAAATGAAACCTAATTTCACTCATTGCAAACATAAACCATCAGGATTCCTTTTCTTATTTTATTGATAACTTTTGGTAAAGAAGCCTAACATTTTTGCCCTGTCTGACCTAAGTGTCACCTCAGATCCACAACAATTTAGTTGCCTCCATATTGCCTTGAGAAATGGCCGCGTGGTCAAGGGCAGTTGGGATGGACAATAAATACTGCCCTTGCCAGTGATGCTGGCATCCCACGAAAAACAACATTAAAGGTGAAATAACCAAGGAAATGCGGATACTGGCGATCGGAAATAAAATTGTCCACCGTCTGAATGTTGGAGAATCTCATCAGGTATGGCAGTCGGTCGGAAAAAAAAATCATGTTTCGAGTTCAGTGAACCTATCAAAACTGAATGCAGCTGAGAAATAATATGATTATATCAGGGATGTAGGAAGTGTGAGTGGGAGGTTTGTGTTGAGTGGGTGATGTCCATTGAGAGAGAGAGAAAAAGTGAGAGAGAAAGAGAGAGAGATAGAGAGAGAGAGAGAAAGGAAAAGCAAGCAAAAAAATTGCTAATGATGGACTAGAAGGAAAACAGAATGGGAAGTTATTCTACCATTTCCCCTTTTCACATATTCCTGAATATCATATTCATGATGGGATCTCCCTGCTTACCGTGAGTTATTTTCCCTCTATCTCTTGACTCTGAGTGTGGTGATCAACTCCATCAGCAATACTTATAGTCGCTGAGATATAGAGAAACGTAATGTTCCATGGTCAACTGTTTATTTGGAGACAGGAACTGTTACTGTGCGACTGTATGGAGATGTAAGAGCTTTCTCAGCCAGGAAAAGAAACTGAGGGGCTAAAAAATGTATTGCTGGAAAAGCACAGCAGGTCAGGCAGCATCCAAAGATCAGGAGAATTGACCATTCGGGCATGTCCTTCTTCAGGAATGAGGAAAGTGTGCCAAGCAGGCTAAGATAAAAGGTAGGGAGGAGGGACTTGGGGGAGGGGCGTTGGAAAAGCGAGAGGTGGAAAGAGGTTAAAGTGACGGTGATAGGCCGGAGTGGGAGTCGGGCGGAGAGGTCAGGAAGAGAAATTGCAGGTCAGGAAAGTGGTGCTGGGTACTAGGATTGGCATTGAGACAAGGTGGGGGGAGGGGAAATGAGGAAGCTGGAGACATGTGAATTCATCCCTTGTGGTTGGAGGGTTCGTAGGTGGAAGATGAGGCGCTCTTCCTCCTCATTCCTGAAGAAGGGCTCATGCCCGAAACGGCGATTCTCCAGATCTTTGGATGCTGCCTGACCTGCTGTGCTTTTCCAGCAATACATTTTTTCAGCTCTGATCTCCAGGATCTGCAGTCCTCACTGTCTCCTAGAGAAACTGAGGAGACCGAGGCATTTTCAGTAATGAATGGATACTTTGTATGTGTGGGGAATTGACTTGCTGCTGTCATCTGGAAAGTCAGTGGACTCTCTGTGGATGGTGTTCTCAGGATAGTGATGTCCGCTACTGGGTTCATTCAGGGAGCCTCGGTGGTCTGGGAACCCCACTCTGGATACTGCATTTACAGTGTGTCTGGGTCCATGATAAACAACTGAGGCTGAGCCTACAAAGAAGGGAAGCTGTATAAACAGGGAGGAGCAAGGCACTATATTTTCCTCTCTGGGATTTCCAGGAAGATTTGTCTAAGCTGCAGCCAATCAGGTGTAAAGTGTAAAACCAGCTTGTCTCAAAATTGAGGTGATCACTGAGCTGTATCCCCTCCTTCAGTATAACCTGTGTTCTCACACCAGTAGCAGGACTGCACTGACACTCACGATGAATTAAACTGGATTGATTCTGGAACTTTGCAGGCAGCAGTGGGTAATATATCCACCATCTCTGAAGTGCAGTCCTCCAATGTATTCACGAGTTGACTGAAACCATCTGCCTCCTGAGAGGAAGGCATTGGTTCCATCTCCGCAGGGGAAGGTACAGAAACTACTTTCCACAAATATTAGGGAACAGAGGAACTGGCAAAAATTGGAAACTGCAGGAAACCAGAATTAATGAAGTGTATGTTATTGAAAATCTAATTGAATTGAAGTTTCATAAGTTGCTGCATCTGATGAGTTACATCTCAGAGTGATTGAGATGAGAAAGAACTAGTGAAATAATTACTGATTATTCTTCAAGGCTAATTAGAATCTGGAAAGGATCCTGCAGACTGGACAGCAGCAATTGTCAACCTAAATATTTAAAACAGGATGGAGAGGGAAAACAGAAAACTAAATAATTTGATGTCAGCTGTGAGAAAAAAAATATTGGAACCTTTTATAAGGAACGTGACGACTAGACACTTGGAGAATAATGATATGATTTGGTACATTCGGCCTAGATTCAGGAAAGGGAAATGATCTTTGATAAACCTGTTTGTGGAAATTGTCCATGGTGACATCGAAAGTTGAGAACCAATGGGATTGGAGCATTTGTATTTTTAGAAGACGCTTGACATGTCTGAATACAGGTGAATGGGGAATGTTAGAGTCCATGGGTAGGTAGGGGTGAAATATATACCACATGGATTAATATTTGAGTAACGGAGATACGAGAAGAATACTGTTATTCTCTGGACTGAAGGATTGATGGGTGGCAGCAGGTTCAGTGTTTGAGCAATAGCTGTTCACAAGCTTTAACAATTATTCAGATGTGAACAACAAATATCATCATGTACATTTATATTTCTTAAATGGTAGAGAGGTTGGCGAGTGCTTTTATTGAAAAAGACCTGGATGTCCTTGGTCATAAGTCACTGACAGAATTCATACAGGGGCAGGAAGTAAATGATATGTGGCTCTTCAGGCAAAATGATTGAAGTACAAAAGTTAGAATATCTTTCCCACTGATCGTGTTTTGTTGAGATAGTATTTGGTGCTTTGTGTAAAGGTTTGGTCTGCTATATAATCAATTATCTCTTTGTCACCGAGACAGTGCAAAGGAGTTTGAACAGACTAAACACTAGCATGATGTTACCATGAGGAGAGAGTGCAGTAACGATGTGCTTAATCTGTAGCGCTGTGAGAGAATAAGAAGTTGAAGCTTGATGGGTATGGACAGCAACTCATTATGTCCCAAACAGCTGAATGGGGTGACAATGTCATACTTTTCATTGAATGTTTAATTCACGACAGTTTACATGCATCTGCAGAACCCTCACGTCAATTGATAGCGAGGTGCAGGCTCTGAATGAACTCTGAACACTTTAATGCACAGTTACGGTGTGACACTGCATTGAGTGTCATTTTGTACACAATCCTGTCAGCAGCCAAAATACCATCATGCTGAAATAGTTAGTTATTCCCGAACGGTTTCCGACCTCCACGAAGACCATGGGACTGCCTCCTTGGAGATGGAAGATAACTTGGAGAATGGCTAAAAAATGTTGGCTTCATTCTGACTGCCAGAAAACCCATGTTAAAGTAACACATATGTCCCATGAGTAATTAAGCCATTTGAATCAATTTGGAGCAGTCTGTCTGTGCAGCTCCTGCTCCATTTGTTTGTGATGTTGGAGCATCTTTGACACTTTCCTGTTCCTGCGTTCGTGGCTTGAAAAGCTTAATAGCCTCTTCCTGTTCTTTGTAAGTGACTCCGGGTATGAAATGGATCTTTCTGATCCCATGTACGTGACATGTGGGAGAGAGCAGACTCACACCTTGCTGTGCAACAGGCAGGAGGGACTGAAAGGGCTATCCTTCTTTTGCTCAGTTGTTTTGTTGGGATGAATGGCTTCCCCACATTCTCGTGAAACCAGATTGAGCTGCTGAATGAACCTGTCCTTTTACTGTGGAAATGTACTGTTTGTTACATAATGTTACTCAGACTTTAACAACACAGTCTTGAATGTTGTTCGAGTCTTACTATACATGGTCACAGATTGTTTCAAGAGCTGAAGAGGGACAACCTGTCCTGAAAATTTTGTAGACTTCAGTGAAGTGAATGCCCCCTCTTCTGCTGGCACGGTGAATCAGTAGCTAACACTGCTGCCTCACAGCACCAGGGTCCCAGGTTCGATTCGAGCCTTTGGCAACTGTCTGTGTGGAGTTTGCACATTCCCCACTTGTCTGCATGAGTTTCCTTCGGGTGCTCTGGTTTCCTCTCACAGTCCGAAGATGTGCACGCAGGGTGAATTGGCCATACTAAATTGTCCATCATGTGAGGTGCATTAGTCAGACGGAAATGTGTTTGGGTAGGTTACTCTTCGGAGGGTCAATGTGGACTGATTGGGCCGAAGTGCCTGCTTCCACACTGTAGGGAATCTAATCTGCTCAGTTTGGACTTAATGGGATGAATAGCCTTCTTCCACACTGTAGGGATTCTATGATGACAAACTGGAGATGCCTGAGCTGAGGAAGCTACGCTGAGGATCTCCTGCAGATGTGCCCCACGGCTAAGATGATTGATGCCCACCAATGATAATCATCTTCCCTTGTGCCGTGAATGAGTCCAAGCAGTGTAGAGGTCATAATTAATTCTCAGTAAGTGTGATTTTGTTCAGGTTCCTTGATGTCATCCTCAGTCAAATACTGCCTTGAGTTCAGGGTCAGTCTCTCTTACCTGAGCCCCTGCGTTACCTCTTTTCTTCATATCAATAGGTCATGGTGCAGAAGCAGAGAAGGTTTTCTTCAAACAGAGTGTAGTGAATGGCAGGAACTCTCTTACACAGAGAGTTAGGGGAGCTAGATCACTGAAAGGGACCAGTGGTGTCCCGCTGGGATCAGTTCAGTGACCTCTGCTCTCTGTTATTTTCAAAAATGACTTGGATGTGGTGTTGAAGAGTTGGCTAGTAAGTTTGCCGATGACACAAAGGTGGTTGGAGTGGTACAGAATGTGTAGGGCTATTGTAGGTTGCAATGGGACATCGACAGGATGCAGAGCTGGGCTGAGAAGTGGCACATGGAGTTGAAACTGAAGTAATTCACTTTGCAAGCTGGAATGTGAAAGCAGAATAGATGGTTAAAGGCAGGATTCTTGGCAATGTGGAGAAATAAAGGGATCCTGGCGTCCGTGTCCACAAATCCCTCAAATCTGCCACCCAAGTTGATTGGGTTGTTAAGAAGGCGTATGGTATGTTGGCTTTCAGTTGCAGGGGGATTGAGTTTAAGAGCCGCGAGGTTATGCTGCAGCTCAATAGAGCCCTGCTCAGACCGCACTGGGAATATTGTGTTCAGTTCTGGTCTCCTCATTATAGGAAGGATAATGAAGCTTTTGAGAGTGTAAAGAGGAGATTTACCAGGATGCTGCCTGGACTAGAAGTCTTACGAAGAAACCGTGAGGGAGTGAGGGCTTTTCTCATTGGAGGAAAAATCGATGAGAGGTGACTTTTTAGAGGTGTACAAGATGATGAGAGGCAGATAGAGAGTGAATAGCCAGAGACATTTTCCCATGGCAGAAATGTCTATCACTAGGTAGCATAATTTTAAGGGAATTGGAGGAAGTTTTAGGGGAGATATCAGAGGTAGATTCTTGGTGGGTGTGTTGAATGTACTGCCATCAGTGGTAGTAGAGTCAAATACGTGAGGGAAACTTAAGACACTCTTGGATAGGCACATGGAACAAAGAGAACGGAAGCATGTAGGTTAGAATAGGACAAACAACACAACGTCGAGGACTGAAGGTCCTAACTGCGTGCATTCATTTAGAACCTTGAGCTCAAAATCTGCATGAATTCATGTAAAACTCCGTTATTTCACCTTTTAGCTTAGAATCAATCTAAACATCATGGCATAGTCAGAGAACACAGGGGGCCAACACATTCAACATTTTATCTTGCTATCAACATTGTTCACAGCACACCTGAGAATGCAATTTTTTCTTAAAAAAAGGTTTTGTGATTTACACATGAAAGTAGTGAAACTATCATGGTATTCTAACAGATGAAAGGCTTAACAGACAATCAATTTTTCCATGTATAATTTCAGTTACATCACAATGTAAATTTTTGCTATAAATTCTGTGTTACGATCGAGCCCTCCACTATCACCAGATGAGGGAGCGATGCTCCAAAAGCTAGTGTGCTTCCAATTAACCCTGTTGCACCATAACCTGGTGCTATGTGATTTCTAACTGTGTACACCCCAGTCGAACACTGACATCTCCAAATCAGTGCTGTACTTTGTTCTGTGTTCTATGGAAGTGCTCAAGAAGACTTGGACATTAAGAAGATTTGAGACTTGGAGCAGGTCAGCCTTGATCTTAGTGAAGGGCAAGGCAGGCTTGGGATGTGAATGACCTGCCCCTGTTTCTGATGCTCTCCCATTCTATTATTGGAATGTTAGTCGGTGTTATTTTCCTGGAAGGTCTTTTATGGAATGTTGCAATCAGGGAGACCCGTGGATTTTGTGAGCCATCACTGGGTGAGATTTAGGGGCTGTATTCACAGTGAATCTGGGTCTACAACATGTTCAATAAATAAAGTGCAAGATACAGAGAGGGGAAGCTTTGTAAAGAGAAATGAGCAACATCTTCCATATCCAGCCTGGGTCTTCCAATTACATTTTCCGAATCTCCCAAACCGAGTGGGACAGTCTCCAGGGACCGAACTGATTCCTCTATTTCTGTGCACCATGCTGTAACAATAAGTCGACTCTAACTGCTCCTGTCTAGCAGGTTAGAGGGGTTGAATGGAACACAGAAACAGGGGAGTGAGGAGCAGGAGTGGGTCATTAGAGAATTTGAGCCTTCTCCACCAGGCATTAAGATTGTGGCTGATCAGATTGTGGTCTCACCCTCATCGTCCTGTCTGTGTCCCATTATCCATGACTCACATTTCTGTCAAATCTTTAATTCACTCAGCTGTGAATACTTGTAATCAGAGAGGCACCACAAACTTCCGGGGAAGAGAATTCCCATTCGAATGGCCCTTTTAGAATTCTTCCTCTTCCCACTGTGAGAATAAGAGAATCATACAGCGTGGAAAAATATCCTTTTGTCCAATTTGTCCATGCCAATCAGGCATCTTAATCAGATCTCGTCCCACTTGCCAGCATTTGGCCCACATCACATGATCCATTCCTATTTATGTATCTATCCAGTTACATTGGAAACATGTAATTGTACACGCTTTCACTAATTTCTCTGACAGTACACTCACCAGCCTCTGTATGAAAAGGTTTCCCCTCAGGTCCCTTCTAAGTCTTTGCCCTGTCATCTTCACCCTATGCCATCTAGTTCTGGATGCCCCTACACTGGGAAAAAGATCTTGTCCAATCAGACTATCCATGTCCCACAGGACTTTATTAAACCTCTGTCATGTCACCATTCAGTCTCTGACAGTCCAGGGGAAAAAGCCTCATCCTGTTCATCATCTCCCTGTAGCTCAAACCCTCAGGTTCCAGAAAATCTTTGTAAATCTTTTCTGCACCCTTTCAAACTTAACAAGAGTCAACTGATATGTACGCAGTATTCTTAACGTGGCCTCACCTACGTCCTGTATAAGCGCAACACGTTACTCCAACACATATTCTCAATGTTCTGACCAATTAAGGCAAGCATGTGAACCATGTTTCTCACTACTCTACCGACCTAAACTCCACTTACAAGGAACTATGAATCTTCACCCGTAGGTCTCTTTGTTTAGCAACATTTCCCAGGGCACTACCCCGCTTTAACTTACCAAAATGTAAAACCTCACAAATATCTAAATTAAATTCCATTTGCCAGTCCTTGGCTCATTGATGTTCAAGGATCCCGTTATATTCTGAGATAATCTTCTTCACTGTTTGGTGATGTTATCTGTAAACTTACTAACCATGCCTCCGATAATCACATCAAAGTTGCTTATATCCGTGATGAAAAGCAGTGAGCTTAGCATTGATTCTTTCAGAACACCGCTGGCCATAGGTCTTCAGTTTGGAAAACAATCCATTACCTTCTATCCAATTTTGTATCCAATTGGTTAGCTTTTCCTCGATTACATATAACCTAATTTTAGTAATCTGTCTACGATGGGGAACCTTATTAAATGCCTTGCTGAAGTTTGTGTAAAAATTGTACACACAGTGTATTCTTCAATCTTCTTTGTCATCTCTTCATAATACTCAATCACATTAATTAGACATGATTTCCATCACACAAATCCATTTTGACTATCCCTATTCATTTCTTGTCTTTCTAAATAAATGCAAATTTTATCCCTAAGAATCCCCTCCAAGGAACTCTTCGTCTCTGACGTTGGCTGATTGAGTCGATAACTCCATGTGTGTTTTGGCTCACTTCTCCCTTTTCTAGCCCCACTCCTCCACTGTCCAGAAAAAATAATTATAACTATGTTGGTGATATGGCCAATGATATAGTTCTCAGAATGTGTCAGGGTCAGTGTTAGGAACAAGGCAGGCAGATTTCTTTAATCTACTAAAACAGCATGTCCATGACCAAAACAAACTATGATGGAAAGAGGAATGACGAGACGATATTGCAAATATGTACAGTGATATTTCCCTTTGAAAAATACTGAGAAACACACACAAACACACACACACACAAACACACACACACACACACACACACAAAGGAAGGATGTGATTGTAGTGGAGGGGATGCAAAGCAGATTCACCAGGATGTTTCCTGGGATGGAGCATATCAGCTATGGAGAGAGGCTGGATTACCTCAGGTTGTTTAGTTTGGAGGAGAGAAGGCTGCGAGGTCTGTGATTCAGAAGGATAGGATTACAAGGTACATGGACAGGGTGGATCGAAAGCAGCTGTTGCTGTTACTCAAAGGGCCACACTTTAAAAGTGAAGGATTTGCGGTTTAGTGAAGAGTTGAGAATTGTTTTTCAACCAGAGCGTGCTGGGTTCTGGAATGCACTTCTTGAGAGTGGAGTTGTCATGCTAACCTCAAACCATTAGAAACGACACGGTTGTGCAATTCAAATGCTTTAAGATTCATGGCTAAGGTCTTGTGTAGGAAAATGGGCCGAGTGTCGACTGTGCTGTATTTCTGGTAGTACAGAGTCTGTGCTTCTGTGATTGTATGGCTGTGGAAGGTCAATAATTGAATAGCTTAAGGTAGGAATTAATGTGTTTCTGAAGATTACCTTAACAAGGTTGATAAGGGAGAGCTTGTAATATTTTCTGGAAACATGTCACTGGCAAAATTAAGAGAAAAAAGTTGCAGATTTCTTACAGTCTGATGCCAGATAATTGAGGGCCGGGAAATAGAAGAACTATGGAGCAAATACTTCAGTAATGCCTTCACAGAAGAAAACAAAACCAAAAAGAAAACTTCCTAGTCATACTAGGAAACTTCAGTCTTGTGAGAAAAAGGGAATAGAATGAAAATAGCGACTAAACAGTTTAGAGAAAGTATTGGACTGAAATTAATGGGCATAGACAAAGTCAACAGAGATTTATGAAATGGGAATCATATTTGAGAAAGTGGCTATTCGTAAATTTATGTAGGAGGTATCAATGCCATACGAGTGGAATTCAGAAAGATTTTTGATAAAGCCCCAAGCCTATTGTGCAAATTCGAATCCTATGGGACTCGGGCGAATATATGGTCATAGATTTAGAATGGGAGAGCTGGCAGGAAACAGGGAGTAGGAATAAAACAATGTTTTATTTTTATATGGAAGGCTTGGAGGATATTGTAAGGATCGTGTCTTAGGCTCCAGCTATTCCCAATACCCATCATATCTTTGGTTGAGGGGCGCAAATGCAATATTCCCAAGTCTGCTGACAGCACTAAACGGTGTCAGCCTGTGAGTGGATGAGGAGGATGTAAAGAAGTTCCAAGGTGATTTCGACAAGTGGAGTGACTGGGCCAATACGTGGCAGGTGGAGAGTAATTGGGGAGATGAGATGTTGTGTAATTTGATGGGAACAATGGACTGGCAGCCTCTCATTTGAAAAGGGATTGGTTGAAAAATGTTGCATTATAAATGAACCTAAGCTGCATTTTTGTTTATTTCTGCGTAGCCCTCCGAGTCCATGTGTGGCAATGCGTTCTGAAGCCAGAAGTCAATACTGGGAATGGCATTGGAACGCTGACCATTGCATGTAGGCCCAGCACGGAGGGAACTGCAACTTTGAAAGGAATCTGGGTCTCCCTGTACACCAATCACTTAAAGCAATATTGCAGGAGCAGAAAGCAGGAAGGAAGATAAATGCTGTATTTACCTTCATTTCAGGAGCATTTGAGTACAGGAGTAAATGTACCTTACTGCAGCTGTACAGGGCCTTGGTGAGACCTCATCTCGAACATTGTACATTATTGTGTGCAGTTTTGGTCTCTTTTCCTAACAGATGACAAACCTGACATTGAGGGACAGCACCAAAGTATGACCAGACTGATCTCTGGGATGACAGACTTGTTGTGGGAGCAGAGTTTGGGGCAACTGGATCTGTATTCAATGGGGTTTAGGAAAATGAGTGGAAATCTCAGTGAATTATATAACACTCTGACAGGGCGAGACAGATTAGAAGCAGGGATGGTAATTCCCCTCTAAAACAAGAGGCCACAATATTAGGTACAGACAGGCCGCTTTGCGTTGAGATGAGAATAAATGCCTGCACTCGGAGACTGGCGAACCAGGGGTACTCTCTCCCAGATCAGGCTGTGGAAATCAAGGAGCTGAATATAAATAAGGATTTCTGGAAACTAAAGGGATAGGGAGAGAGCAGGAGTACGGTGTGAAGATAGAAAATCAGCTATCATTCCAGGTTGTTCTCCAATAACGCCATAACTGTGTTCCTGTGCAACACTGTGTTGTACAAAATCATGCAATATTAATAGATGGGTCTATGGAAAAAAGAGGGTAAGTGGCGAACTCCCAAAAATATCAGTAAAAACCAAAAATTAAATTTGATCTAACACAAAATTGGACAGTCTAAATAAATCTTTAAATTACATGTTGTAATGGAACAGTGCTGTAAATGTAACGCTTTCAGACGACAATCACTCACTGGTGCACTGTACCTTTCACCACAATCTTCACCAGAAAGCGCTCGGGGGCTGAGTGACCATGTGATACCGATGCCGAATTCCAGTTCTCTCCAAGATTCTCCCCACAGTTTGAAATAAAGTTCTTTCAAAATAATCTACAATTCCCAGTTTCAGGCTCAGTTTCAAGGCCTGCAGAGTCGATTGCATTCCTGTTTTAGCTGAACACGGTGATTGTAAATTTTGTAGACAGAGAGTTTCTGAGGCTGGGTTTGCTGTTCAGCTGGTGCCCAACAAGGAATCGCGTCACGGTGAACGCCAGTTCAATTTATATAAAAAGATTCATGAACTGCATTGCAGCCGAAATATATTTAATCAACACGTGTTATTGGTGAACTGCCTGTAGATAGAATGGAGGAGCAAAACTGATGGGCTGAATGGACGACAGCAGTTCTCATTTTATGTTTCACAATGTTTAAACATATTAAGGGGTATGTATATTGTATGGGGAAAACTGCTTTGAGGAGATGTTCGGCCATTAACTAGAATAGGGAAAGCGCAAAGAGTTGTATGACATATTCCTTTCCCGACGCTTCTGTGCAGTGTGTGGGAAAGCTCAGTAAATGTTGTCACAAACTCTCAGCTGTTAGGAAGGAGGTCTCTGCAGGGTCGACATCTTTGTGGATCCCATTCCCTTCTCTGATAACGAGGCTGGTGCCGGCTGTTCTCTCCGGGTTTATCCTTTAAGACCTCGGAGCAGTTTGATACAATAGAGTGACTTGCTTGGCCGATTCAGAGACCATTGAAGAGTGTATCACATGTCTGTGTGTCTGGAGTCACTTTTAGGCCAGACAGGAAAGCACTGGGGATTCACTTCCTGAAAGTACATTGGGGAAGGAGATTGACATCTGTAATCGACCTTGAATACACGATCACTATTACTGACACCAAGTATTAGATCTCGATATTTTATTAATTGTTTTTAACTTGCACCAGTTGCCAGAGAATTATCCTGGTCTGGATTAGCAATCCAATGACAATGCCACAACAGCACCATCTCCACATGGGGGCCTATCGGAAACCACGCTGAACCGATTATTTCTGTGCTGTGTGACAGCTCTATCAAAAATAACCCCAACCAATTTGACTATCGTGATGGGACTGAGGGCGTGGTAATTGGTCCGATTGTAATTATTCCCTTCTTAGGGGATGGGACATAGTTGGGTAATTACCCACATTAGGAGAAAGTGAGGACTGCAGTTGCTAATTACCCACATTGCCAGGGATTTGTCAGAATTGGAGCTGGAATGAAACAGCTTCCTCAGGTACACGGCTTGTTTTGTAGCAAAAGTCATCAGTCCTATTGCAGGAATGGTGTCAGGACCAAATGCCTTAGTCGTATCCATAGTGTCCAGCTGTTGCTTCATGTCCCGTGCAGTGAATTTAATTGGTTGAAGACGGCCATCTGTGATTCTGAGGGTATCATAGTGAGGGTGAGGTGGGTCATCGACTCAACACTTCTGGCTGAGGATGGTGCAGATACTGTATCTTTTGCATGGATGCACAGGGCTGTTCCAATATTTAGGATGGGGATATTTGTGGAGTCCTCTCCTCCAGTAAGTTGTTTAATGGTCCATCGACTTTTATGCATGGATTTGAGAGGACGAGAGAGCTTATATCTGATTTGTTAGTCTTGGGATCATCTCTCTCTCTGTATCAGCTGTTAGTCCTGCTGCTCGTAGTGTAACCAGTTAAGTGCGGTAGCTTTAATGGATTGTCATCTGGTTTCGGTGCACGTGATTCTGAGCCGACCATGTTCACCCACACTCGTCACTGACCCATGGATCGGCTTGATGGAAATGGTAGATGGATGGACTATCCTGGGGGAAAAGTTAAAGATTGTCATTGAAATCTACAGCATCAGATGATAACCCAGTTTTAGCTGCAATATCTACAATTAAATTCGACTGACTGTCCCCTCCCCCCACCCCCACCCCCACCCCCAGTTCACACTGAGACCCATTCACCCATCAGCCCTGTATTCAGTGACCGAATCTGGTTTCTGATGCGGAAGTACTTCCATTTTCATCTTCTCATTCTGTTGGAAGTCTTTTCTTGTTGTCACGCCTCCAATTTGTTGCATAAATAATATCCATTTAAGGTACTAATCTGAATCTTTTCCTTTCAGTAATGCCATCTTCTGTATTTGAAGTGATTGTGTTTCCTTCTGTTTTTCTCCCTGACCATAGTACAGAGCTCTGCAGTGTCAGTGATGCCTGCCTTATGGAGTTTTAGAGTCAAGGAACTTTTCACCCTGCGTTACTGTTCAGTTCCCAGTGTACGACACTCCATGTTGGACAGGATGTTTGGGCATCTTTGACAATATGTCGTTGGAACGTTGGAAATTGTTCATAAACAGAAATTGCTGAAGAAATTGCAAACGTGTTACAGAATTTAATAGAGTGAATGCAGAGTTAAACTTTCAGGTCCAGTGAACCTTCTTTGAAGGTTTTTTTATTTTTATTTCCAGTATCCATGATTATTTATTTAATTGAAAAATTGTTCTGCGCCTATTCATTTCTGGAGAAACTCAGCAGGTCTGTCAACATCTGCAGAGAAAGAGAAACAGAGTTAGCGGTTCCAGTCCAGTGTGAAAATTCTTCAAAACTGAAGACAATTGCAAAATGGTCTTTTGATCACTTGCCAGATGTGGAGAATGGGTGGCAGGGAAAAGAGGGTGTGGCAAAAGAAAAACGGGCTTTTAACACCGGTGAACGAAGATATTCTGTATAACGGGTCGAATTTAAGGTGTAAATGGGGGAAAGGGATTCTCTCTATTGAATGCAAGATAAAAAAGACACAACCACACAAAGTTATACGGAGGCCAGGAGGGAGAATGTTGACTATGTTGTATTGCATCGATCTGGCCACAGATACGTTTTCACTGTCGTGATCATCACCCCCTTTAGATAAAGGAATTCAGGTGCTTGACTTCTTATTGGCACTAGTAAGCGTTTCATGCTGCCTCATTATTGTAATATGGAGAAAAACAAATTACAGTATGACGTTTGGGCTGAGTGTTGGTTACCTGTCGTTTTTAATATTGTTTCAATTTTGCAGTGCTTATCTTTAAAAGCATGTTCTTGAAGTTAGCATCAGATGGAGTGTAGGATGCTGAGGAGTGACATTATAGAAACTAATAAAATCATGAGAGATATGGATAGAGTGAATAGCCAAGGTATTTTCCAAAGGGAAGGGGAATCCAAACATAGAGGGAATAGGTTTAAGGTGAAAGACGGTAGATTTAAAAGGGACTAAGGGGCAGCCTTTTTACACAGAGTGTGCTGTGAGTACGGAATGAGCTTCCATAGGAAGAGTGGGAGATGTAAGGACAGCTACAACATTTAAAACTTATTTGGACAAGCATATGAATGGGAAACATTTAGAGGAACATGGACCTAATGAAAACAGATAAAACTAGTATAGTTTGGAACACCTGGCAAATATGGGCATTTAGAAAAGCTTCACGCAGAGTCAGGGTGGTTTTGTGAAAGGGAAATGATATTTTGCCCTGTAAAATCATGCAAAGATTTTCTGGAGATGCCTGTAAATGTAACAAGCGGACTTGATAAAGGGGATCTGGTAGACACGAGGCTTTGCAGAGATTTTCCACAAGATATTACAAAACAAAAGTTCTTACACAAGACAGAAGCTTCAGGACATCGGATACTGTATTAACATGGGATGATGATTGTTTAACACAGAAATCGGTGAGTCAGGATTAATGGATCTTTTTGGTAAAGGTTTTTCTGCTGGAGTACCACAGATATCAGTCTGATGGCATCATGTATTTACAATATAAGCTGACAGCCTGAAGGAGGGAGCTGAGTGCAATACACATCCGAGTTTGAGGATGACACTGAGAATCAAAAGGCAGGCTGTTACTTAATGGAGGGGACTTCCAGAAAAGGAACAGTAAAGGCATTGGAGTCTTCCTGGGTATGAAACATAAAGTCAGCATGATGATGCAGCAAGTAGCTTGGATGATACATTAGGTGGTTTCCTGGGAAGGAAGGGTTGTGTTATTGAGAATCTCTAAAATGATGAGGCGATAATTCATTGGGGTTTCAATGAATGAGGAGTGATACTGCTGAAACCTACAAGACACAGAAGGGGTTGGAGAAGGTAAATGTTGAGAAGTTGTTTCCATTCTTGAGCAAAGTGTCGAATTCGATGATATAGATACCGAATAAGGAATATCGATTTCAATCTGAGATGCAGAGTAATGCCTTCTCTCCGAAGGTAGTGAATGCCTGGAATTCCCAAACTCAGAGAGGTGTGGAGGGATACAAGGAGTCGGCAACAGAGTGGAGTTGAGCCCTGGCGTACATCAGCCATGTTCTCATTGAATGACAGGGTTAGCTTGAGTGACCGATTGACCTACTCCTGTTCCTATTTATTAATTTCACGTCATGCTTTTGGAAAGTAACGGGTTATTTTGCTGGAAATCGTGTTGTACAATGTTGCATTCAGCGAGAGCAGAGGATTTGTTGTTTTAACCCTGGGTGGGGTATGGAGCTGTATTCCCAGCGTATCTGGGTCTCCAACAAGTCCCACATCTGGAGCAGAAGTTACAGAGAGGGGAAGCCTGGAAACAGGGACTGGGGGTGGGGGTGGGGGTGGTGATCACTTCCTGGTCCAGCCTGGATTTTCCAAGTACGTTTCCAAAACTGCACCTAACCATCGGAGTGGCCTCGATCTGCCCGTTTAGCATGTCCGAGGGCTGAATGGAACATCAGAACATAGGGCTGAGGGACACAAGTGGGCCATTCGGCCCTTTGACACTACTCCACCAGTAAATAAGTTCATGGCTCATCTCATTGTCATCCCAGCTGCACTTTCCCTTCCATGTACCATTATCCCTGATTCACCTGTACATGGAAAATCAGACAAAGCCAGCTTCGATGTAATATAAAGGCCCAGCCACCCGAAACTTCTGGGAAAGAGAGTTCCCACTTGACTGAAATCCCACTTTGTGGATTTATCCTAATTCCTGGTCTGATGAATGTTGGAGAATGTCACTGTTTCCTTTTATCATCCCATTCCTCCACTGCTGACACCAAATTTTAAATGTAACCAGGTTGGTGATATGGCCGATGATAAACTTCTCAGAATGACTCAGGTTCAATGACAGGAAGAAGTCAGGCAGATTTCTTTAGTTAGCCACAAGTAAATAATAGAACTAATGGATGCGCATTGTGGATCTGTGGTTGGTATTGATACCTCTCCTCACCAAGTAGCTGCGTTCTGTTCCAACCTCAGGCAACTCTCTATGTGGAATTTGAACATTCTCCCCATGTCTGTGTGGATTTCCTCCCAGTGTTCTAGTTTCCTCCCATCGTCCATAGATATGCAGCTTTGAGCGGCTTGGCCATGTTAAATTGCCCATAGTGCCCAGGGATGTGTAGGTTAGATAGGTTAGTCATGGGAAATGCAGGGTTACCTGGATTGAGTAGGGGGCCAGGTCCGGGGGGGATACTGTTCCGAGGGTCAATGTGGACTTGATGGAATGTCCTGCTTCCACACTGTAGAGAGTTTATAAATAAGACAAGAAGTTTGGACGATACAAGCACCCAGTGGTTATCTGTCTGATCACTCTCCTCTAGGTTTTGTCTGTTTCAATAGGATCACCTGTCATTCCAAGAGTAACCTCTTAAAGCCTTCATAATATAAGACCCTCATCCCTGGAATAACTGAAGTGAAACATCTCCGAACTGCTTCCAGTTTAATTATATCCTTTCTCAGGCAAGGAGACAAAAATAATCTCTCACACAGGTGAAGTTTTTTTTTTGTTTTCTCAGTGGTGAGAGTATTTGGAACACTCTTCCCTGCAATGCATTGGAGACAGAGATATTTAATATGTTTTAGGCACAGACAGAAGGTTCATAAAGAATAACGGAGTCAAGGATTATCGGGGAATGGCAGGAATGTGTAGTGTTGGGGAAATGCTGACAGTGGTAAAAAAAAACACACTGCTCCAGCACATCCAGGAATATAATGCAAAATGAAATGATAATAACGATAAAATGTTAAGGGGAAATCCAAGATGGTGGCGATCTGGAACGTCTGCTTTGTTGGGCTCTGCATCACAGAACGGGCAAAGTGGTTCCCTAACCCACTCCATCCCAGCAACTTACTTAAAGTGTTTAGTGTTTGAAAGTTTTGAGAGTTGGCAGTTGCAGTAGCCTTAGTTTGTGTAGTTTTTAAGCTTTATGAGACTTTGTTTATTAATGATCAGTAAATCGAGTTCTTCCTCTCTCGAGTTCAAATGTTGCTACAGTGTGTTCTGGGTAATGATGTGCTTAAATGGTCTACCTGGAGCATTAAGGGGAGCCATTAGCCAGAAAAGAGGAAAAATTTACTTTCTAGTCTTAAAAAGAGAGGGTGGATGTTGTCCTATTGCAGGAAATGCACCTTGATGACAAGGAACATTTGACATTACAGCAGGGCGGGTTTGATCGGGTTTATTTCTCCTCTTTTAATATTACGAGGAGGGGAGAAGCCATAATAGATAAAAAGAGTCTTCCATTTAACCTACTAGATTGTATTTGACATGCACGGGAGGCTCATAATACCCAAAGCCTTGAACTATAGTAAAGAATATCGTATTCTAAATGTTTATTGCCCCCACCCCCACCCCACCCCGACTCCCAGCGTACCCTCTGAAATTCCTGGTAGATGCATTTTCCAAATTCAGTTATCTTGCATCATGGCACATTATTGCAGAAGTTTTCAAAAGTCTTCTGGACCCCACGGTGGACAGAATATCCAAAGATGCCCCAATACCCTCGTTATAATGTAAGCAATTAGTGGATATGTGTGCAGAACGAAAGCTGGTGGATGTCTGGTGGCAGAACCACATCACACGAAGGGATTTTATTTTCTTCTTTAACCGGCACAAATGCCACACGAGGGTTGATATCTTCCACATTCCTGCAACAATCTTAGATTCGGTGGCATTCTGCACAATTGAGAATATTACCATTTCTGACCCTGAAGCAGGATACTTATTGATTTAGATTAAGAGCAACATAATAGATTCGAGACACTAGCGAATGTGCCCCTTGATTCTTAAGACTAGGTGGTTAATTGAATAGTTAGATTAGATTACTTACAGTGTAGAAACAGGCCCTTCGTCTCAAAAAGTCCACCCTCCCCATATTTACCCCTTCACCTAACACTACAAGCAATTAAGCATAGCCAATTTAACTAACCTACACATTTTTGAATTGTGGGAGGAAACCCAGGCAGAATGTGTAAACTGCACACAAACAGTCACCTGAGGCAGGAACTGAACTCAGGTCTCTGGCGCTGTGAGGCAGCAGTGCGAACCATTGTGCCACTGTGCCGACCACTACAATGAACTCAGATCTTTCTTAGCCATTAATTCAGATTCAACCAGTAACCCATCCATTCTATGGGAAATTGCTAAGGCTTATGCCAAGGGAATAATTATTCCTTATGATGTAGCAGAAGGGGGAGCAGGAACGCTGGTTTGAGGCAAAGCTGAGGGCAGCCGAAAGTACATACTGCGATTGTCCCTCAGTGGCTAAGCTGCAGAGGATTACAACACTTCGGTCTACAGTGAATTCCATGCTCATACAGACAGCCAAGAGGAACTTACTTTTGCAAAACAAAGGCTATTTGAACATGGTGATAAGCCAGGCAGGTATTTAGTCTATCTTGCCAGGAAAACGAACGCCCCTCTTAAGCCGTTACCTCAATTAGGGAAGGTACTGGGATCCTTACCTTCAATTCCAAAAGATTAATGTATCCTGTCCGAGATGTTTCACCGAATTATTTCAGACTGAACATTTTGAGGATAGATGGATTAAGTTGGAGTCATTTTTCAAGAACCTGGGTCTTCCAGGAGTAACCCCTGAATAGATGATGTGCCTTAATGCACCGTTGTCAGCGCAGGAGGGAGTGAAGCAGATTCAGAATGTAAAGGTGCACGTTCCTGACAGATTTCCTAGTGAGGTTTATAAATAATTTATAAACCTATTGTCAGGGTTGATGTTTAACGTGTTCCGTCACTCATACAGTCACAAACCCCTCCCTCCATCCTTAAAAGAGGCTCATATCTCTCTGATGATGAAGAAAGGAAGACCCAAGAGGATTGTGCTTCTCACACGCTAATCTCACTTTTAAATGTCGGTTACAAAATCCTGTCTCAGATCCGTGCATTAAGGTGGAAACTTTGCTGCCTTCGGTTACCAAAGAGGAACAAACATGCTTTATAAAGTGCCGCAGATCTTCCTACAATGTGAAGAATTTACTCAATATGATCCAAGAGTGTCAACAACAATCTGTCCAGGGATTATTGATCTGTTTAGATGAGAGAAGGCATTTGATTGGGTTGAGTGGCTGGATCTCTTCTGCACATTAGAACGGTTTGGTATACGCAAAGTTTTTATCAAGTTGGTGAGGGTCCTTTACCATGATCCTCTGGCTGCGGTTCTCACTAATGGTGTGCCAACCAGTAATGTTAATATTTCTCCAGGCAGCCGACAAGGTTGACACCTTTCACCATTATTGTTTACGTTGGTGATTGAACCACTGGCGGAGTCCATCCGTAGGGATGCCAACATATCTGCCCCAGAAGTGGGATAGAAGTCACGTAAGATTACATTGTATGCAGATAAGGGTCTTATGTTTTTTGTCAAATCCCGCAATTTCAGTAGGTCATGTGATGCAATGCATTAATTCACTTGTTGCCTTTCCGGGCGATAAGATTAATTTTACAAAGTTGGTGGCCATGTCTATGGGAGGTCTTAGGGAAATACCAGATACTGAGGGCAAATCCTGGTTTCCTTTTACATGGCCACGGGGGTGGTTTCTCTATTTCAAGATATTCATTACATTTGTCTTTGATCATTTATTTAACGTGAACTATGTCCATTTGTTTGACAAAATTAAACAAGACCTTCAAAGATGGGAGGCATTTCCAATATCCTGGCTAGGTCGTATAGCTGTTATTAAAATGAATGTCCTTCTTCATTTCCTCCACCAATTTCAATGCTTTCTATGATGTTTCCCAGACAGATATTTCGGAAACATAATGGCTGGTTTAGCTCTTTTATTTGGCACCATAAGCGATTCTTTGTCGAGCTAACAAAATCTCAACTGCCCCACAGATTGTAAGGAGTAGATCTCCCCGATTAAAAACAATCAATTAAGTGTTTTTTCATTGTATGTTAGTGCCTAGACCGCTGAGGACTCGGCGTCAATATAGCTAGACATTGAACACTCTCAGACAAAGTGAACCCTTATTAGTCTGTTGTTCTTAGATAAAATGACAATATTTATCGAATATTGTCATAAAATAATGATTATCAATACTGTTAAAACTTGAAGGACAATGCGTCAGATCGAGGCAATACAAGCAAAATCATGTTTCTTACTCCTATAATTGGTATACCGGGGATAATGGATTCCAGGTTTAAACTGTGGGCAGCGAAGGGGATACCTTGCTTGGGTGATTTAGAATTAGTAGAATCCCTACAGTGTGGAAACAGGTCCTTGGGCCCAGCAAGTCCACTTCGATCCTCTGAAGACTAACCCTCCCACACCCATTCCCCTACCATCCTATATTTACCCTGATTAATGCCCCAACTTACATATCCTGGAATACTATGAGCGATTGAGCAATGGCCAAGTCATCGAACATGCACATGTTTGTGACTGGGGCAGGAAACCTACGCAGTCACTGTTAAGAATATACTAACTCCACACAACCAGTCACCCAAGACTGGAACGAAACCCGTGACCATGCTGCGGTGAGTCAGCAGTGCAAACCACCGAGCCACCACGTGTTACTTGAAGGAGAAACATTAATACAGTTTGATCAAATAACTATTAAGGATGGACTACCTAGTAGAGACTTCTTCTGTTTAATTTCCAGATTAGATATTTGATTAAAAAATACAATTTTACAAGACACTTATCGATCCGATACAGAGAGGCAGGTAATTATTGTAAAGAATACACTCTCTGTCAGTACCCTTTACCATTTGTTGGAGCGTTTCCCCGCAGACAAGACTGTGCAGCTTCGTGACGTCTGTGCGAGAGAGTTGGGGGTTGAGATCTCTTCGGAGACATGGGAGGATATTTGTGAAAATGCTCGAAGGATTTTGATCTGTAATAGAACCCATTCCATGCAGTTGTAAAATCTTCATAGGGTCTATCTGACACCAGATTTTCTCTCAAAATTCAAAGTGTGATTCTCTTCAGCGTGTTCCAATTGCAGAATGACTACAGACACTCTTACTCATTGCATGTGGTCCTGCTGCAGGCTTTGGATATATTGGAGCACTGTGTTGGGTGTGGTAGAGTGGATCTTGGGGACCGAATTGGAGATGGACCTGGTTTCTCTTTTCCTGGGCCTGCCCAGAGTATCTTACGCAGATGCACATGGGGAAAAAATATATCCTTACTTGCTATGCGAGGAAAAATATTATACTGTGTGGTATGTCTGAAAACTCCCCGGGTCTGTTGAGACTTTGTAAGCTTACCGTGGAGAATATCCCTTTGGACTTTCTCACCAGCATGGTGCACCAAAAAACAGAGATTAATATAAGTCATAGAATCATAGAGTCATGGAGATGTACAGCATGGAAACAGTCCCTTCGGTCCAACCCATCTATGCCGACCACATATCCCAAACCAATCTAGTCCCACCTGCCAGCACCTGGCCGATAACCCTCTAAACCCTTCTTATTCATTTACCGTTCCAAATGCCTCTTAAATGTTGCACTTTTATCAGCCTCCCCGACATCACCCGGCAGTTCATTCCATACACGTACCACTCTCTGTGTGAAATAGTTGCCCCGTAGTTCTTTATTATACCTTTCCTCTCTCACCCTAAACCTATACCCTCTCGTTCTGACTCCCCGATCCCAGGGAAAAGACTTTACCTATTTCCCCTGTCCATGCCCCTCATAATTTTGTAAACCTCAATAAGCTCACCCCTCAGCGTCCGACACTCCAGGGAAAACAGCACCAGTCTGTTCAGCCTCTCCCTATAGCAAAAATCCTCCAACCCTGGCAACATCCTTGTAAATCTTTTCTGAACTTTTTCAAGTTCCACAACATCTTTCCAATAGGAAGGTGACCAGAATTGCAAGCAATATTTCAACACTGGCCTAACCAATGCCCTGTAGAGCCACAACATGACTTCCCAATTCCTGTCCTCAATACTCTGACCAATACAGGAAACGTCTTCTTCACTATCCTATCAACCTGCAACTCCACGTTCAAGGAGCTATAAACCTGCACTCCAAGGTCTCTTTGTTCTGCAACACTCCCTGCGACCTTACCATGAAGTGTATAAGTCCTGCTAATATTTTCTTTCCCAAAATGCAGCACCTTGCATTTATCTGAATTAAACTCCATCGGCCACTACTCAGCCCATTGGCCATTTGGTCAATCTGAGGTGACCCTCTTCGCCCTCCATTCCACCTCCAATTTTGGAGTCATCTACAAACTTACTAATTGTACCTCTTATGATCACATCCAAATCATTTACGTCAATGACAAAAAGTAGTGAATCCAGCACCAATCATTGTGGCGCTGCACTTGTCACAGGCCTCCAGTCTGAAAAACAACCCTCCACCACCACCCTCTGTCTTTCTACCTTTGAGCCAGTTCTGTATCTTATGGCTAGTTCTCCCTGTATTCCATGAGATCTAATCATGCCATTCAGTCTCCCATTGGGAACCTCATCAAAACCCTTACTGAAATCTGTATAGATCACATCTACCCCTCTGCCCTCATCAATCCTCTTTGTTACTTTCTCAAAAAACTCAATCAAGTTTGTGAGACATGATTTCTCACGCACAAAGCCATGTTGACTATCCCAAATCAGTCCTTGCCTTTCCAAATACATGCACATCCTGTCCCTCAGGATTCCGTCCAACAACGTGCCCACCACCAACGTCAGTGTCACTGTTCTATAGTTCCCTGGCTTGTCCTTAACATCCTTCTTACACAATGGCACAGCGTTAACCAACCTCCAGTCTTCTGGCACCTCACCGGTGACTATCCATACTCCAAATATCTCAGCAGGAGGCCTAGCAATCACTTCTCTAGCTTCTCACAGAGTTCTAGGATACACCTGATCAGGTCCTGGGGAGCTATCCACCTTTACCCGTTTCAAGACATCCAGCACTTCCTAGTCTGTAATATCGACATTTTGCAAGGTGTCACCATCTATTTCCCTACATTTTATATCTTCCATATCCTTTTCCACAGTAAGTGCTGATGCACAATACTCCTTTAGTATCTCCCCCATACTTCCTGTGCCAGGAAAAATATTCTGTTGTGTTGGATGTCTGAAAAACCTCCGGGTCTGTTGGGTGGTTGTAAGCTCATCATGGAGAATATCCCTTTGGACATTCTCACCAGTATGGTGCTTCGAAAACCAGAGATTTATATAAGATATGGCAACCCTTTTTGGATTACTGCGATACAGGCTTATCTGCCACTCTAAGAAGGGCTTTTATATAACCATGACGATATTGTCTACTGAATCACATATTAAGAATTATAAACGTATGAATGTGTGTCAGTTCATGCTCTCGAAGAACGAGAGCTATCACTTTGTTATGCATAGCTGTATTATTTATTTATTATTTATTGTTTATTTTTGTTTTTCTTCTGTTCGTTTAGAGACCTTAACTCATTTTGTATATATATGCACATGGGTGTAATTTTGTTCAGTTATTTAAGTTGTTTTGTTATTGGTTTAATATAATAATAAAAATATCTTTTTCAATAAAAAATTTGGTTAAAAAATTAAAATGCTAACATTGATAGGTTAGAGTCCCAAATAACTCTCATGGTTTATGTTGAAGGCCACCACACAGGTGATGGGGTAAGGTTGAGAAAGCATTCCCTTCATGGTAACTTCTGTCACTGTGGGGAATTGAACCTGCGCTGGTGTCCTCCCTCTGCATCACAAACCAACCATCCAGCCAACTGAGTGGGAGACTGTGTAATGTTGCACACAGAATCAGTCACAAAAAAAGGGCAAGAGAAATTTTAATGACAAGGGAAAAGGTGGATTCGAGATAAAAAATGTTGTTTGCTCGAAATTATATTTTATAATGAGACAAGTGTTTGGAAGCTGTCTTTGGCTGAATACAATAAGGTGAGACAAGTGAAATAACCAGAATGACTAATTGTGATGGGATATCGATAACCATAAAATAAGTGCATGTTCTTGATTGGTCTGTGGAAAGCATGCTGACAGTTGCATGAATCTATAAATCAGATGAAATATATTGTTAGGAGAGTCCGTCCCAATGGGAAATGCCTTCTGAACACATGGTGGAAGAAACCCGGGGTATGAAGTGTCTGAGAATCGTCTGCTCAGTAACAGGAACCTGGGGGTTGAATGACTGAAGGTTCCTGGATCATGGAGCTGAGAAAACCATCAGATCACCCCCAAACGTATTGAATGTTGGAGCATATTTGAAGTACTGAATGGCCTCATGATGGATCTTAATTCCGTGTGATTTGAAAAACGTACATCTCTACTCCATCCTCTTACGTGTTACACACTGGGGCACAGCCGTTTTCCTGAAACTGGGAATAAGTTGGAACAATACCTGGAACATTCCATAATTGACATTCTGCAGAATATTCTCGAACTATGTCGAGGGCATTAGAAAGGCAAGAGAGAAAGAGAGGGAAGTTACTGCATGCAGTAGTGAGAGTGTTGGAGCATGAGCCTTGTTCGAGGGTCGGTGCTATAACAGATAGACAGTGAGTGTGAGGGAGCAGAGAAAATATGGTGACCCTTATCCTGACAGAGTGGGGAAGGTTATTGATGCTTGTCCTGTTTTGCTGGCCATTTCATCAGACCCCAGAAACTGCACTGAGCTGGGTGGTGAGCTCAGACCATGCTGGGTGGGTCTGGTAGTGTGGCCCCCTCTGGGAAGAGAATGGTCCCCTTTTGTACTAGCGCATCCACCAGGACCTCCGTGCTGCTGTCGACAAACCGTAGTGTAATTTCCCCTTCATTGTCATGCTTGGGGAAAATGTGCAGGGCAGCTCCAAACTGAGAAAGCGCAACCGTGTGCCATTGATCATTTAAAGGTGGCACCAGTGTCAGGGATAACGGAATATCCAGGAGCATCCGGGCGACTGTGAGTACCTCCAGTCATGATGGATGGGAAAATCGTGCTGGCATTGTATGAGAGTGACACTATGGAGTGGGAAGTGTCGTTAATGAGATGAGTTTGGTAAGATAGCACCATGAAACTAGCTCGGCCTCGTGCAGGCAACCCCTCTGTCACACTCAATGGAAATGTCACTGAGACAGTTTTTTGTTAGGTCAGCCCAGTGAGGCGAAGACTCTGCTGTCCTCACTCCCAGTTTCAAAGCTGCAGAACAAATGCTCATCCAAAACTCTCCATCGCCTGAACTCACAGCAATATCCCTTTCACTCATAATTCTGCGAAATACTGACCTGTGTTGCATGATACTATCGGAATGTCTTCATATCAGCATTGTGAACCTGTGAAAATATCCCTCCATGATATTTTATCTCAGTCTCCCTCCACCACCCTGTCTCCACCCCAAAATACACTCATTTGCAGTCATACTGCATGAGACTGCCAGTATAACTGGCTATTTGGCCCAGCTGGTCTATGGCAACCAAAATGTCCATCCAGACTCATCCCATTCCCTTGCCCTTGTTCTGTATCCTTCTAATCCTTTCCTATCTGTGTCTTTGTCCAAATGCCTTTTCAATGTTGTTATTGTACCCATCTCAATCACTTCCACTGACAGCTCAGTCCATATGCATACCACACTCTATGTAAAAACGTTGCCCCTCAGTTTCCTTTTTATATTTTTTATCGTTTCCAAAACATTAATGGATGTCCTCTTGTCCTCGATTCCACAACCTTGGGAAAACATTTTGAAGTATTCACCACATGCATGCCTCCCATGATATTATAAGAGCTACACTTCTATAAGAACCTTCTCAGCTTCCTACGCTGTAAAGAAATAAGTTCTAATCTGTCCAACCTCTGCCTATAACTTAGAGCCTTTAGCCCAGGGAACATTTTTGGAAATTTGTTCTACGTACTTTCTTGTTCAATAATATCCTTTCGAGAGCAAGCTGATCAAAACTGAACACAATACTCCAATACAGCCTTACTAGCATCCTATACAACTGCAACATAATGTCCCGACGTCTATACTCAATGCGCTGATGAAGCCAATGTGCCAACGGCCTTCTTCACTGTCCTGTGTATCTGTGACTCAAATTTCAGACAACCGTGCACCTGATCTCCAACGTCCTTTTGTTGCAGTACATGCCTTAAGGCACTATCATTCGTCATTAATCTCCTACCTGGATTTAACTTTCCTAAATGCAAGGCACTTATCTATATTAAACTCCATTTGCTATTTCTCAGCCCACTTTCTTAGCTGATCAGGGAACTGCTGCAATTTCTGATAATGTTCCTCCCTATAAATGACGCCTCCTAATTTAGTGTCATCTGCAAATTTACAAACGTCGTGTTGTGCACTCTGGTCCAAAACATTGATATAGATAACAAACAGCAATGGGCCCAGGACCGACCACTAAGGCACTCCACTCGTCACAGGCCTCCAGTCCGACAAGCATTCCTCCACCATAGGCATATGCTTCATAACGTCAAGCCAACTGTGTCGCGAATTTGCCAGTTTACATTGGAGTCCATGTAATCTAACCTTCCAGAGAGGCCTACCAAGTGGAACCTTATCAAAGGCCTTACTGAAATCCATATAGACTATGTCCACCACCCTGCCCGCGTCAACCTTCCTGGTCACTTCCGCAAAAACTCTATCAAAATTTGTCAGGCATGAACTGCCAGGCACACAGCTATGTTGACTGCTCCAAGTCAAACTCTGTCTTTCCAAATGCATGCATATCTTATATCTCCGAACCTTCTCAAGTGGTTTCCGAAACAGATGTGAAGCTTACTGGTCTATATTTCCCAGGATTTTCTTTGCAGCCCTTCTGAATAATGGCACAACATTTGCTACTGCCCAGTCTTCCGGGACCTTGCCCCTGAACTATATTCTCTCGCCTCGTGCAGTGCTCTTAGATATATCTGCTCAGGATCAAGAGATTTATCTGACTATGTGCATTCTAATATGTCCAACAGCACCTCTACTGTGATATGGACTGGACCAAGATATCACAACTAACCTCCCAAAGGTCACAGCTCTTCATGTCTTTCTTCATGGTAAACACAGAGGGGAAATTGAGGACCTCACCCATCTCTTGAGGTTTTACACATGCACGCCCATTTTGGATTTTAAAGCTTCGTATTCTCTCTCTAGTTGTTCTTTTTCTTTACAATACTGAATTTGGATGCACCATAATCTGCTCAGCCAAGGCTATCTCATACCCTACTTTAGCACTGCTGATTTCCTTCTTCAGTAAACTCCTGTATCCCCTGTGTACCTCCAGGGATTCCCTTGGTCCCAGCTACCTGTACCTGAGCGACGCCTCCTTTGTTTCTGGTCATATCTCTTGTCATCCAGGGTTCTCTCTTCCAGCCTCATTTTCCGTTCACCCTCACAGAAACATATCGACCTTGAACTCGAGCTACCTCACTTTTGAAGCCCTTCCACTTTCCCTGGATCCTTTTACCTGGAAACACACTACTCCAACCAAGCCCTGCAATCCCCTGCGTAATTCCAACAAAATTCGCCTTGCCCCAATTTAGAACTTGAATCTGTGGACCAATTTTGTACCTACCATAACTATTTTTACATTAATACAGCTCTGGTCACTTTTCCCATTATGCTCCCCCACGTTTCCTCCGTCACCTATCCATCCCTATTTCCCAACAGTAGGTCGAGTTTCTAACTTCCCGAGTAGGATACTCTAAAAATTGCTTGTGGAAACTTTCCTGAACACACTTAACAAATTACGTTCCATTTAAGTTCTTAACCCTCTAGAAGTCCCCATCTATGTTAGGATAATTAAAATCACCTATTATGACAACCCTATTGCTCATGCAAGTCTTGCCAGTCTCCCTGCATATTTGTTCTTCTAATTCCCATTGATTATTTGAAGGCATATAGTACAACCACTATAACATCACCATCCCCCTCTTACTTGGTTTGCATGATTTACAAAATCTCATTGGATATTGTCTCAGTTATTTGATCTTTAAATACTAGAGTGATACGCGGCTTAATCAGAACTATTGGTATTTAAATTATTTCCATTTACATCTCTTCCTCGCAGTGACTTCACATTCGAAGCATCCCTTGTCAAGGCACAGTGGAGATATGGAGCTGTAAATGGATGGGAGCTGCACATCCTGTCAGTTCCAAAATTGGCTGCAAGTTTCCCCACACTGAGCTGCGATCTAACACAGTGTTACCGAAAAATGCAACAGCCTGAGTTTATATATGAATGAACCAGTGCGGACTGCACAGCTCCCCACGCTGGACATTTAACCTAGGATTATAGATCAAGCATTAGTGTGGGCTGCATGTAGTTTCAGTCTGGATATAGCCGGGTTGCATTCCGCAGACATTACGCCATATTGGTAGAGGAATTGAGTTCCGGAGTCCTGAGGTCATGCTGCAGTTGAATAAGACTCTGGTGTGGCCGCATCTGGAATATTGTGTGCAGTTTTGGTCGCCATACTATAGGAAGGATGTGGAGGCACTGGAACGGGTGCAGAGGAAGTTTACCAGGATGTTGCCTGGTATGGTAGGAAGATCCTATGAGGAAAGGCTGAGGCACTTGGGGCTGTTTTCATTGGAGAAAAGAAGGTTTAGGGGTGACTTGATAGAGGTGTACAAGATGATTAGGGGATTAGATAGGGTTGACAGTGAGAACCTTTTTCCACGTATGGAGTCAGCTCTTACAAGGGGGCATAGCTTTACATTAAGGGGGGGTAGATATAGGACTGATGTTAGGGGTAGGTTCTTCACTCAGCGAGTCGTAAGTTCATGGAATGCCCTGCCAGTAGCAGTGGTGGACTCTCCCTCTTTATGAGTATTTAAGCGGGCATTGGATAGGTATATGGAGGATAGTGGGTTAGTGTAGGTTAGGTGGGCTTTGATCGGCGCAACATCGAGGGCCGAAGGGCCTGTACTGCGCTGTATTCTTCTATGTTCTATGTTCTCTGTTCTATGTTCTATTAGCCGGATCTGCACAGTGCTCCATCCTGAATATGTAATGGATGGGCTGGTTAGGTGAGTTAGATTGCGAATACGAGAGAACTAAACATCTGGCAATGCCTTTAGTTTGTGTTTTCATTCCTGTGATTGGACTTTAAAATCTTGACTCACCTGGTTTGACACATCCCTCTGGATGAGTCATGGTGACTGTTGTTACAGCATCTGTGTCGGCAACATGACCAACAAATAGAGCAGAGGCTGCAGAGAGTACAGTCTCCATAAAATGGAATGAGGGAATCACCATCAGATCAGCCGTGGTCTTAGTGAATGTTGGGGCAGGATTGTGTGGACCACTGATGCAACTAATTCATATATTTCTGTTTGTTGCAAGCGAACTCCCCTTCTCTCCCAGTGTTTCATACTGGTGGGGAGTGAGTCCCCTCCTCCTGTTCCTGTGTAACAGGATCCTCGGGCCTCAGTGGCCTCTAGATTTCCCTGTGTCCCAGTTTTGAGCAGTTAAGTGACTGCCTCCTGTTCCTGTGTCCCAGCCTCGAACAGTTGAGTGACTGTCTCCTGTCCCTGTGCCCCAGTTTCAAGCAGTTGAATGATTCCCTCCTGATCCCAAGTTTGTGAAAGTAGATGTCCTCCTCCTGCTCCTGAGTAACAGGCTCTAATCGCTCTGTGCTCACCTACTGCTCCTGTGGAATGGAGGTGAGGGACTGAATGGCCTCTTCACATTCTTTACAGCTTTTCTTGACTAAAGGCCATTCTCCTGTTTCTGTATAGCACCATCAAATTCTGAATGATGTATTTTTGTATTTGACTCTCAGTAATTGAGCAAACAAGCCGACTGGCAGAATTCAGATGCTGAATAGCCTCCTCCTGTTCCCGTGTTGTACACTGAAGAGTCAATAGACTCTCAGAGATGTACAGCATGGAAAAAGATCGTTCGCTCTGGTCATCCAGACCGCCAAATATCCTAACGTAATCTCGTCCCCCTTACCAGCAGGTGGCCCATCTCCCTCTAAACCCTTCCCATGCATGGATCCATCCAAATGCCTTTTAAATGGTGTAACTGTACCTGCCTCCACCACCTCTTTTGGCTGTTCAATCCAGACATACAGCAGTCTCTGTGTGAAAATGTTGTCCCTCATGTCCCTTTTTAAATCTTTCTCCTCTCACCTTAAACCTTTGTCTTCTAATTTTGGACTCGTCTATCCTGGGAAAAGACGTTGACTGTTTCCCTTATCTATTCCCCTCATGATTTTATAAACCCCTTTGAGGTCCCCCCTCAGCCTCAACACTTGAAAATAGTCCCAGCCTATTCAAACTCTCCCTGTAACTCTAACCCTCCAACACCTGCAACATTCTTTTAAATCTCTTCTGCATCCTTTCAAGTTTGACAACGCATTTCCGACAGCAGGGAGACTAGAATTAAAGGCAATATTACAAAAGTGGCCAAATCAATGTCCTGTACAGATTTAACATGTCATGCAAATGCTTCGACTCAAAGCACGCACCAATAAAGGGAAAATCACCAAATGTCTTCATCACTGCGCTGTCTACCTGTGACGGCATTTTCAAGGAAAGGAGAACCTGCACCACTAGTCTAGCTTTGCTGCCTCACAGGGCAGTGATCTGGGTTTAATTCCTTTCTTGAATGACTCGCTGTGCGGGGTTTGTACATTCTCCCTATGTCTGCGTGAGTTTCCTGCGAGTGCTATGTTTTACTCCGACTGTATAAGGATATACAGGTAAGGGTAGATTGGCCATGCTAAATTGCGCACTCTACCCAGGGTTGTGTCGGGGAGGTGGATTAGCCATGGGAAATGCAGGCTCAGAGGGATAGGATAGGGGTTTGTCCAGTGGGGTACTGTTTACAGGTTCGGTGTGGCCTCCATGGGCCGAAAAGCCTGTTTCCTAACTGTAGGGATTCGATACTTTCTATGGAGTTCTATCATGTCTTGTCTGGATTTGTCTTGCCAAAATGCAACACCTCACATGAAATTAAAATATACTCTATCTGCCATTCCTCGGCTCACCTCATTATAGTCTGATAGATCATTCTTCACGGTCACGAAATTTGTTATTATCTACTAACTTACTGACCATACTTCATATACTCAAGTGCTAATGATTTGTATAAGTGACAAAAGGCAGTGGACCCACTATTGATCTTTGTGAGCAGCGCCACTGGTCACAGGTCTCCAAGTTTAATTTACAAATGTCCACTCTCACGGCCTGTCTCCAATATTCAAGAACATTTTGGATCTAAATGGCAAGCTCTCCCTGGATCCCAGGCAGTCTAACCTTGCTAAGCAGTCTACCATGTAGAACATTTCAGTTTTCTTACTGAATTTCATAAAGACAACATCCACTCTCCTGCCTTCATCAATCATCGTCATCACTTCGTCAAAAGTTTACACCGAGTCAGTGAGACGTGATCTCCAATGTACAAAGCCCTCTTCCGTCCTTGTCTTTTCAAATGTATACACATCCTTTCCCACAAAATCCCCTCCAACAATTTTGTCACGATTGACGTCAGGCTCAGCGATCTATGGTTACCTATTTGTTTTCCTTACTTTCTTAAATAATGACACTATGTTAGCAGCCCTCCAGTCTTTTGACACCTCACCTGTGGAAATCAATGATACAAATACATCATCAAAATGCTGACCAATCTCCTTCCTGGCTTCCAACAAACATTTGAGATACAACTGATCAGGTCCCAGGAATTTGTTCACCATTATGTGTTTTAAAATGTCAAACATCACCTTGTAACATAGACACTTTCCAATGTCTCACTATATATTTATTCATTCTCTCGCTCTTGTAGCCTCCTGCTCATTAAATACTGAGGAGAAAGTTTTGTTTCGTATCCCTCCAATCTCGTGTGGTTCCACACATAGGTGGTCTTACTGATCTTTAAGTGGCCCTGTTTTCTCCCTAGTTAATCTCTTGCCATTCAAGGATTAGTAGAATTTCTTCAATGCCTCGTTAACCCTATTTTTAAAGCTATCTCATGTCCACATTTTTCTGTCCCGATTTTCACATTGACTGTGCACTTGCTGCCCTTATACACCTCTCTGGATTTACTTGAGCTCAACTCTGTTTACCTGACATATGCCTCCTTCCTTACCTTGACCAGAGCATCAATATATCTAGCCATCCAGCACTCCCTGCACCCACCAGCCCTGCCCATCTCACTAATAGGAACACGTTGGCTCTGGACTCTCTGAAACCACGTTTAATGGCCTTGCATTTTTCAAGCCATCCCTTTACCTGTGAATAGGGTATTCCAATCAGCCTTTCACAGGGCTCACCTCACACTTTCAAAATTGGCCTTGTTCAAAGTTAGAACTTTAATGTTTACATCAGGTCTTTCCTATTCCACAACTAATTTAAAACTAATAT
Source organism: Chiloscyllium punctatum (assembly GCF_047496795.1). Classification (NCBI taxonomy): domain Eukaryota; kingdom Metazoa; phylum Chordata; class Chondrichthyes; order Orectolobiformes; family Hemiscylliidae; genus Chiloscyllium; species Chiloscyllium punctatum. Next base: position 51,463,074 of record NC_092771.1, on the reverse strand, counting down.
TTATGCGTAAAAGAAAGTTAACGAAACACTTGCTGCCCTTCTGTAACAGGTTCGAGAGGCTGAATGGGCTCCTCGTGACCCTCTGTAATAGACTGGAAAGGCTGAATGGCCTCCTCCTGTCCCTGTGTAACAGACCCGAGACATTAAATGACACAGCAACCCGTGGATTACGAGCAGCCGTTGAACTGTATCTGATGGAGGTCCATCCCTTCTGTTACAGAAACACAATCAACACAATGTACTCCAGGTGCCCTCTCAGTAACACTTCATACAGCTGCAGCGACACATCTCTTCGTTTTGAATGATTCTGTTGGCAAAATATGCTGATAAATGTATTGCTGGAAAAGCGCGAAACGGCGATTCTCCTGCTCCTTGGATGCTGCCTGATATGTTGCGCTTTTCCAGCAACACAGTTTTCAGCTCTGATCTCCAGCATCTGCAGTCCTCATTTTGTCCTTGTTGGCAAAATGTGCCAATGTTCTCGATTTCCATCTTTTCAAGTAGCAACAGGCTAATATGGGCTGAATGGCCTTCTCTTATCCCTCTGTAAGTGGTCCATAGGGACAGAATTGCTTCAGCCTGTTGCTGAGCAGCAGTCTCAATGCTCTGTCTCAAGGTTATGAAAGGATTTGGTGGCAGGGCACTTAAACCAGGAGTAGCCTCACTCTGGTCAATAAGGAATCTAGAAACTTGCCCGCCCGTTTTCTTTATGCAACCGATCTGTTATTTTATAACTGGCTCTTTCATAAACAGAGTGGAACATATATAGACCCCTGCAGTGTTCTGTTAATACTCTCATTTCCAATTTTAAAAAAAGATTTAAAGATTTATGGTCCATCACTCAGCAACCCTCATCCATTCCATCCAAACCCAGTCAATGTTTTTATTTGTAGTTATCTGAAAAGTGATGTGTGGAACTGGTTAATTGAGCCTGTTTGCTCAGTCGTGATTTGGAGATGCCAGTATTGGACTGGGGTGTGCAAAGTTCAAAATCACACAACACCAGGTTATAGTCCAACAAGTTTAGTTGGAATCACACTAGCTTTCGGAGCACCACTCCTTCATCAGCTGATAGTGGAGGACACAATTCTAAGGCACAGAATTTATCTCAAAAATTTACAGTGTGATGTAACTGAAATTATACATTGAAAAATACCTTGATTGTCTGTTGAGTCTTTCATCTGTTCGAATACCATGATAGTTTCATTTCTTTCATGCGTAAATCACAAAACCTTTTAAAAAGAAACGTTGCATTCTCAGGTTAGTTGAAACAGTGAGTGTTAGCGAGACAATATATTGAAGGTGTTATTCCCCCTGTGTTCTCTGTCTTTTCCATGATGTTTAGATTGATTCTAATCTGAAAAGTGAAATAACAGAGTTTTACATGAATCCATGAAGTTTTGAGCTCAGAATTTTACATGAATTCATGCAGTTTTTGAGCAAAATACAATGCAACTCTGCAAGTGCAAATTCATCCCACAAAATATATGTGTGCATGTGGGTCTCTGTCGATTTGTATATATGTGTCTGTGTCTCTCTGGGTTGGGGGGTTTGTGAGTGTGAGAGAGAATGTATATGTGTGTGTAGTGATGTAGAGTGTCTTAAGTCTGTGAGGGGGTGCATGTGTGAGTGTGGAAGTGTGTGTGCGTGTCTGGGGTGGGGGGTTTTGAGTATCAGTGAGAGAGCGTGTACATGTGTGTGCATGAGTGTAGAGTTGTCTAATTCTCTGAGAGAGTGCCGTGTGAGTGTGGGAGTGTGTGTGTCTGTAAGGGTGTCTGTGAGTGACTGTGTACGTGTCTGTGTACATGTGTGTCCGTATGTATGTGTGTGTATAGGAGTGCCTGTGTGTGTATGTATGGTACAATGGTGGTCACCTCTAATGTGACATGAACCCAAGGTCCCGGTTGAGGCCCTCCCTATGTATATCGAAATTCGCTATCAGCCTCTGCCCGGCCACCTTTCGCTGCTGCCTGTCCTGAAGTCCGCCTTGGAGGATGGTCACCAGAAAGTCCAAGGTTGAATATCCTGGACCACTGAAGTGTTCTCCAACTGGGAGAGAATACTCCTGTCTGTTGATTGTTGTGCGGTGCCCATCCATCTGTTCTCGTACCCTTTGCTCGGAACCCAGTGTTTGTTTAGTGACTGTGATTAATGCCAATTTCCATGGATTCTAATTATTCCAATGGAGGATTTCCATCTTTAAATGATAAATGGGCGCCATTCAATGTGCTATCCCATAACATGGGCGAGAACATCACCGACAACACTGATAGGGATCAGCAGATTTGGAGAAAGGGGGAGGAGATATCAGAATCTGAGAACATTAGACTGGAATGTTACAACAATGGATCAGAATCTGAGAACATTAGACTGGAATGTGACAACAATGGATCAGAATCTGAGAACATTAGACTGGAATGTTCCAACAATGGATCAGAATCTGGGAATATTAGACTGGAATGTTCCAAAAATGTATCATAATCTGGGAATATTAGACTGGCATTTTTCAACAATAGACAGGCGTTTATCCAATTATGTTTGGTATCTTTCTGCAAATAATTGGTGGTCATTATCATTGCGGATCTATTACACACTTCTCATTATTCAACATTTTTATTATCCTTTCCTGTTTATCGTCGGTGTTCCTGGTAAGTGTCACTGTCCATATTTTTCTTTCTATCAACCAGTTATGTCTGTATTACTGTTCCTTGAAATAGTCTACCTTTCTTTTCCCTATTATCCTCCTGTTGAAACTCTCAATCCATAGATTCACTCTACAGACCACTCCTAACTACATCAATTAATGCGTTCAATTCATGTATCCCTCTGTCTCCCTCTCTGCTCTGACATTATTACTCATGGGTGTCAATGTTGACCTCCTCAGTTTCAGCGGTGAAATACAATTTATTGTATCATTGCCCTTGTTATTGATGTATTAACAGCATGGAGATCATTGTCTACTGTTTTGGTTACAAATTCCACTTCCTTCCACTGTTTCCCTCCCATCCCTGGTCAATATCTGTGGCTGAGGCAGACACGTCACAACTGTGGAGGATCCCTTTGACCATGAGCTGATTCCTGACACCATGACCTGACCATTTCAAACTTGAAATACTCACCACTCCAGAATATATCTCACTGGCTTATTCCATCTCCTGTTTGAACCTTGAACTATGAAATACAGGCTTAAGGAAGCCAATAATCTGCCGCTGACGCTCCGGCTTCAAACCTGCTGAAGCAAATCTGATTCGATTTCGCACCAAACTCCCATCCATCTGTCAGTCATGTGTATGCCGATGTACATTGCTATTGTGTCTGGCAATGCCTTTATTTTGACGTTCTCAAACACTTTATCTGATCTGTCCATGAAACTTCTCTCATTCTCTCTGTCGATTAACAAAAAGCCTGCTAGTTGTTCTTATTTAAAATAATTTCCTCCATTTGTGTTCCTTCTCAAACAATGAGTTTCACATTCAACCACGCCTATCGTGCACACACACACACGCACTGTCCCTCAGTTTTGATGAACACACACACGCAGCAAATCTTCCCATTGTAGGCAGTAATCTGATGCGAGTATAGTTTGCATTTGATAGTAAAGTTTGCAATACTCTCTATGCTGGGCAGATAGTGTAGTTTACTGAGCAACACACTAGCCTGCTCTGCACAGCTCTCCATGCTGGGCTGTCATCTTGTCCCAGTTTATGTTGCTGGTGATGTTCTGTGAAGCAGATTCAGAATTTGATGTAACAAACCATTTCAGCTGATCTGATAATGCCTTTATTCAATGTTCTCATTCTTGTAAGTTTTCTGTCGAAGATCTCACTTCTCCAGTTAGTCCCACTGCCCTGCCTTTTTTCCCCATATTTCCACAACATCTTTTCAGTTAATTAACTGCATGTTTCTGTCTTTAATGTGAATCTTTCTGTCCCTCTGTATATTTCCCTGGCCTTTGCTTTTGGCTCCCTAGTGTATCGAGTGCAATCATTGTGAAGCTGAGAAAGAGTGAAATGGTGTGTGTCAGGCTGTTGTTCACTTCCCGGTATGTCCCATGCCTGGTTCATGGACAGGCGTGTTTCAGAAGTTATGAGACACATCCTTGTAACTTGGTCGGTAGCTGAATTTGTCTCTCTCAAGTGACCTTGCCATCAGTAGCACGAGGAAGCCCCTAGAGTAAAGGACCAGGCATTTAAATTGCGTGACAATGCTGTCACTTTTTAAAAAAAGTTATTTTCTCCTTTTTTTTAAATAAGAGATCTTAAAGGCCAAACTGCCTACTGAAAACGGCTCAAGTAAATAATTTACGACGTTTTTAGGGTTTATAATAAATAGTAGTAACAACGGCCTAATAATTTATCCCCAGCTGCGACTCTGTCTGAAACCTGACTTGATGCCGTTTCCTCCTGGATTGGAGAACTGTATGCAAGAATGTATGTCTGAATGTACCTTTTTGCCAAGGGGTGTATTTATGGGATGTTAGTGTATTGGAACAGTTCATCTGTAGAAGGTACTGTATCCATTATTCAGTTCAGGTTTCCAATAGTTAAATTATTCTAAATTCCTCTTCATTTTGAATGGATTTTCATTAGAGTGTTTAAGTATATTGTGTTTTGCTTAATAGTGAGTGGTTTGACTAGTAACATCACATTTGAAAGACCCATTTCACATCTACCTTTAAAATAATAAAGGTTGGCATCCAAGCTACCCTCTTAAACTAGTTTGAGGCAGTCTGGTTAGTCGATAGCAAACTAGGGACTCTTGGCTGGTCCTAAATCAGTAACACCACATTGGGTTTAGAATTACAATCCCTACAGTGTGCAAACAGGCCATTCGACCCAACAAGTCCACACCGACCCTCCGAGGAGTAACCTACCCAGACCCATTCATCTATCCTATTATTTCACATTTACCCCGACTAAGGCTCCTAACCCACACCTCCCTGAAAACTATGAACAATTTAGCATGGCCAATTTACCTGACATGCACATCTTTGGATTGTGGGAGGAAAGCAAAGAATCCAGCATAAGCTCATGCAGACACTGGAGATTATGCACCGGGAGACTATTGGGTTCAAAGGTCGTGTATGGTAGTTGTTAGTGTCTTTTGTTGTGGATATTGAATTCGGTTGTTTTAAACAGTGTTTTGCGGAATAAGATTCTTTCAGTCATTAAGAGTTCTCTGGGTGTGGAAGAAGTAAAGTTAGGGGTAATGAAGGCAAAGCTGTAGGAATTGACAGACAAGCTGGAGTTGGGGTTGTGTTTGTCTGTGAGAAAATGAGTGATAATTACAGCTATAACTCGGCAATTACATTTGGTGGAACCGCCATCAGACTCTTTGGAAATGGCGAGAATTCAATTTCAAATGAGGCACTTTGAACATGAGAAGGAATTGAAACAGTTTGAATTATGATGAAAAGTAGAAATAAAAGAAAAGGAAATGAAGAAGAATGAGAGAAAAGGACAGAAGAAAAGCAGAGAGTTTCAACTTAAAAAGTTAGCAATTAGAGAGGAAAGTTGACATAGAAGGGGGAGATGAATGTAGACGGTCGGCTGGATGAGGAAGATCGTGAGATTGAACAACCCTATTGTAAGCAATGGCATAATGGGGTTTTGTTTAAATGCATCCAGGCATTATCTAAATTTGATGAGAAAGATGGGGAAGCCTTTTGAATTTCATTTGAGAAAGTGGCTAAACAAATGCAGTGACCAGTGACCATGTGGATTTAGTTTAGCCAAACAAAGCCAATAAGTTTTTGCATCCCCAACGGAGGAGGTATATGGCCAGTATGAGGTGGTGAAGAAAGCCATCTGAAGTGCATATGAGTTTGTGCCAGAAGCCGACAGACAGCATTTCAGGAATCTAAAAATGGTTCCCTGGTTAAACACACATTGAGTTTGAAAGGATCAAACAAAGTAATTTTGAAAAGTGGGGAAGGGTATTAAAAACAGAGCAAACCGATGACACTCTGAGAGAGATTCTTATTTTGGAGAAGTTCAATAATTCACTTCCTGCAGTCGTGAGAACTCATGTGGAAGAGCAGATCGTTAAAATGGCAAGCTTAGAAGCTGAAATGGCTGATGATGATGATTGGGTTCAGAAATCAAAGTTTGGTTTCTTTGAGAGGTTGAGAAGAATGTGTGAGATCTTCTTAAAACATATACCTGTGAGAGTAAGATTAACTGGCAAAGGCCAGGAGTAGCAGGTAAAGAGGTTAGAGCATTAAGAGGTACAGAAGTATGTAACTTATTTATGCTGAGACATGAGAAGCTATGTCATTCAGAAGGGCTATTGGAGAGATGAGAAGTGCTCCATTATGGAACGTGTGGTTGGAGTATCCAATGGAAACATCAACAGATTTATTTCACAATGGGGAAGGAGGCCTTGAGCTTGGTGTTGGCGTTCCAACATTTCAGCTATAAATTGTGAATAACATCCATGAGACAAACCTTTATCACTGATCGCGACCCGGTAAAGGTTTTGCAGAAGTCTAGGGAGAAAAATACCAGTCTGTTTCGATTGAGCTTATTATTGCTGCCATTCAGTTTGAAATTATACAGGTGACAGGGCGAGAAACCCTACGTTTTGACACGTTGTGGAGACTTGGCAGGAATAAAATGCCTGAAATTGAAACTAGTTGTGAACATTTGTATGCTCACAGTCAATGTAATGTCTATAAATTTCAGACTACTAACAGAGGAAGATTAGGAGGTCTAAAATGAATCCACCGTTGTATATTGATGGATTATTGTATTAAAGATGAAGTTGTGAGAATTCTATCACTGTAAAAAGGTTATTTTCTCTTGGGTTTTTTTTAAAGAGAGGTTTTAAAGGCAGAGGTGCAGAACTTCTGTCTGAAAATAGTTTAAGTAAATAACTGAGATTTTAGGTTTCATTAAACAATGGTAACGATGGAAGGGCAGTGGCCAGCTCTCCCAGACCAGGGTTGCTCATTTTGTTTTTTTGCTGCAGCATTCAGAAGCTGCTGGGGATCCCAGAAGGGGTGGAAGTTTTAATACGTGATCCCCAGCTGCTTTTCTCTCTGAGATCTCTGTTCATGTTGTTTCCTCCTGGATTGGAAAACTGCTGTAAGGATCTGTATTTCAATATATCTTTGTGCCAAGCGGTGTAAACCAAGAAGGTACGGTATCTATTGTTTGTGTAAGTGTTTCAACATATAAGCCATCACAAAATGTTCTTTTCTTTGATTGTATTTTAACTAAAGCGTTTGAATGGATTATATTTTGTTTCATGTCGAGTGGTTTGACCAGTCACAACATATTTGTAAGGCAGACTTCCCATCTATATTCAAAATAAGGAAAGGTTTGGGTCTAAAGGCCTTCTGGAAATATTTTGCGGGGATCTGGTCTGGTTCACAACACTTGTATCGAGGGGTTTCTGACTGGCTCCTGAAATTGAAAATTTAGTGGAAGGGCAGGGGATGTTTTGGTGGAGGTTGTGCTGTAAGTTGCCTCAGACATTCAGGGAGACTTGAGGATTTGGCGACCCAACTCTGGATGGAGCATGGGGACTGTAGATACAGCATCTGGGTCTGTAACATGAACAACAAATGGAGCAGAGGCTGCAGAGAGGGGAAGCTCTGAAACCACGGAGTGAGAGTGTGCAGGGAAAGGGATCTGCTGTATCCACCCCGGGTTTTTAAGGACCAGCTTCCCAAGCTCCACTTGAGCCAGGAGCAGAGAGTGAGGTGACCCTCACTGAAAAAGGAGCTGATCAAAGAATGGTATCACCTCCTTCAACACGACCTGCAGCATCACACCAGGGGGAGGATGGTGCTGCCAGTGGCTGTTAGGGTCACTGTTTCATTCAGCTTCTATGATCCAGAACATTCTAGGCAGAACTAGGTGACATATCCATCATCTCCCAGTATCTCAACATCAATGTTAACCATTCGGTGATGGAGGATATATATGATGGATGAGAAGCATTGTTTCTCCCTCAGCTGGGAGCTGCCGGGTGTATCCAGTATAGTGGGATTCCCGATGGTGTACATGGCATCTGCAGGGTATCCATGTCAATGGGGAGAGCTTGAGGAACTGAAGGAGCTCTCTCTCTCTCTCTCTCTCTCTCTCTCTCTCTCTCTCTCTCTCTCTCTCTCTCTCTCTCTCTCTCTCTCTATTAATGTTACAGTGTGCCCATAAACAGTAGATCATGTTGGTGAATACCCCCTGCCCTGGCAGCAGTCACGGCCTCTTCATTCAGAAGCAGTCAGCCATTCCCATCGTCATCGGGTCTTCATGTAGAAAGCTTTGAATATATCTTGGATAAAGGCTGTCCCCTTGATGCACGTTTCAAAACACCATCCCCACCGCCAATCAACCACATCAAAGTATTCCATGTGTACGGAGAGCAAAAGTGTCACTTGGAGTGTCTGGGAGCCGACGATCAGGGATGGAGCAAAACCTCCCATGTCTGAACGGATCTGAGTGAACCCTCCAGTACACAGCATCATTCACTCCTGTAATCCCTCTCCATTTCAGTAACATACTGCCTTCCATTATTCCTGTCAATGAAATGGCAGGTTATATCATCTTAAATTCCACCTTCCAAACTATTATCTATTGGCTTTACCTCTCTGAATCTATTTGCAGACTCTCCACCTTCTCTTGATAATTTAATCTCTTGCTTACCACAGCGACATCACCAAACTCAGCATCTGTATATCTGTTCCATCCTCCTGATCATTGATATAGATTGTAAATAGTTGAGAACCCAGCGCTGGTCACTGTGTGACCTTACTGGTTACGTTCTCTCTAAATGATTTGTCCTCAGTGCCTGCTTCCTGTATGATACCCAGGCCTCCCCCATTCCTTGGAAACACAGTCGAAAAGTTGTATAAGAACAAAGAGCAACTGTGCGGAATCCAACCCCTCGATGAGGCTGATGTCAACGCGGCCTCTGTTCCACTTTTCTGCCATCCCTCCATCCTAAAACTCGAGTCTCTTGTTGCAGATTGCGACACATGAAAGAAATCCACTCCACATCGGCACTTTCAATTACTTTTAGCATTTTACAGACCTCAATGAGGTCTCCTTTCATTCTTATAAACTCGAGACTATAGGCCTAAATTGCTCAATTTCTCTTCATAAGACAAACACTTCAAACATGGAATCAATGTAATGAAGCTCTTCTGAGTTGCCTCCAATGGAAATACCTCATTCTGCAAGACACCCAAACTGTACTCCATTTGCAGCCTCACTAACGCCTTACATAACTACACCAACACTCCCTACCTTTCTACTCTATCCTTTTATAAATAAATACTGAAACTATGCTTGCATTTCTCATTACTTGCAGTACCCACAGGCACGTTTTCTGTGATATGCAAGCAGACACCCAGATCCCTCTGCACATAAGCACTTTGAACTTTCTCTCCATTTAAATAATAATTTGTCTTTCGATTATACTGGCCATTTATTCACTTTAATTTTCCTTGCCAAATGTCGGCCCATTCACCCAACCCATCCATATAGTTTTAAATCTCTTGCATCATCATTTCGAAGTAATTTCCTGCCAATGATAGTGTTATCTGAAAATGTGGCACCGTATTTTCTATCCCATCAACCGAGTACAGTAATACCATCGATCGCAAATGGTTGAGACATGAGTACTGAAATCAATGGCACCCCACAAATTGCATCTGCCAAAAGAAAATGACACATTTATTCCATCTGACTGCATTTTGTTGGTTAATCCTTCACCCAAGCTTGTAAATTACTCCTAAACACATGTTGTCTGATCTTACCACTTACTCTTTGGAGAAGTGACATATCCGATGCCTTCAGGAAGACTAGATATGTTCCATCTCCAGGATTCCCACTATCCATATTGTTTGCAACATCTTCAAATAACTCAAGCAAACAATTCAAACATGATTTAGCCTTTGAAAAACCATGTTGACTCTGACGAATTGTGGTTTGAGGTTGCAAATGTCCTGAACAATGGACTCTAACAATTTGCCTTCAATTACAATAGTTTATTGTTACACTTTAGTCCCTAATGTATGCCATTATTATAAGTTCTTCCCTTTCGAAACCCTTTGCGTATTCTTTGAATTCCTGCTTAATGGGCACACGTTTTTAAGAGATCTGCTCCAGTTGCTGTATAAGAGCCATGTCTGGCTGAATGGAGTCATCATCCCGCTGGTGTACAAACTCGATGGGCTGAAGTCTTTCTGGTGTTCCCATCTTGTCATCTCCAAGGCTAGAATGACCTCTTCCTATTGATGCTTTAGGGGATTGGGAGATGATGGAATCTTACTGTTGCTGTCTAACATTTTGAGGAAGGTGTTGTGTTCTGGGATTACTTCCTGAGAGGGGAATTATCACAGGTAACCTCACAATCATTAAAAAGTACTTGGACGAGCACTTGGAAGTGTCATAACATTCCAGGCTATGGGCCTGGTGTAGGAAAGTGGCACTAATATAGATCGTGCTGTACTTCTGTTGGCACAGAGGCTATGCCCCTGTGAGTGTATGGTGTGCAAGGTCAATTATTGAGCAGTTTAAGGCAGGAATTGATGAATTTCTGAAGACTATATTCGCAAGGGTTATAAGAGTGAACTGTAATAACTTGATAAATCATGTCAGTGTGAAAAATATGAGAAAACAAGTGCAGTTTCCTTACAGTTTGAAACCAAACAATTGAGAATGGGGAACAGGGAAATTGAAAAACTATGAAGCCACCACTTCAGTTCTGTCTTCACAGAAACCTCAAACAATACAAGGAAAACCAAGTCTGGTGTGGGAAAGTGGTAGAGTACGTGCATCATAGAACATAGTAAGTAAATGGTTAAGGAGAAATTATTGGGGGTGAAAGTAATGGTCATGGACAACACTAACATAGATTTATGAAATGGGAATTATGTTTGAGAAACAAACTGGGAGACAAATGAAAGAGAAGCAATGGATGTTAAAAACGTGGATTTTGAGAAAAGTTTTGGTAAAGCTCCAAGCCCAGTTTGCAAAATCAAATCTGAGTGGATTGGGGCAAATATATGGCTATGTTTCTAGAATGGGACAGCTGGCCGGAAACAGTGAATAGAAATAAACAGACTCAACATCAACAGCCTGACATTGTCTGTAAGGTATGATTCTGTAAGGTATAAGTCCTTCCACATCTAGTCAAGAAACTATGGGGACAATTAAACAATTCACTGGAGGAAGAGATTCCACAAATAACCCCTTCCTCCATGATGGAAGAGCCCACCAAATCAGTGTATAAGATAAGGCTGATTCATCCGCAACAATCTTCAGTCAGAAGTTCTGAGTGGATGATCCATTTCAGCCTATGTCCCAGATTCCCCATCACCTTCCCCAGATATCTCCTGTCTCATCAGCAGGACGGACACAGCAGAAGTGGCGGAACATTGGGATATGTTTGGAAGGGAATTGTTCTTGACTCCGTATCCCATGAAGTCTCATGGCATGAGTTTCCACATGGGAAAGGAAACCTCCTGCTGATAGCCATGTACCAGTCTCTTTCAACTGATGAATCAGTACTCCTCCATGCTGATCAACACTTGGAGGAAGCACTGAGGGTAGCACGGACGCAAGATGTACTCTGGGTGGAGGATTTCAATGTCCACCTTCAAGAGTATCTCAGCTACAGCAATACTGATCGAGCTGGCCCGGTCCTAAAGGATATAACTGCTAGACTGGTACTGTAGCAGATGGTGAAGGGACCAACAAGAGGAAAATACATATTGACCACAGACTTACTAATCAGCCAGTTGCAGAAGTATCTGTTCATGACAGTATCGGTAAGAGTGGCTACTACATAGTCATTGTGGAGACAAAGTCACACTTGCACTTTGAGAATATCCTCCGCCAATTTGGTTGGTAGTATCATGGTGCTAAATAGGACATCTTCGAACAGATCTAGCAGCTCAAGTCTGGGTGTCCATAAGTGCTATGGTTCATCTATAGGAGCAGAATTGTACACACACACAACCTCATGGCCTGGCAAATCCCCCTCACAACAATTACCATCAATCCAGAGGATCATCATTGGTTCACTGGAGTGTGCAGGAGGGAGGAGTAACACCAGGCAAACTGCAAATGAGGTGTCAACTTGTTGAAGCCACCAAACAGGACTACTTTTGCGCCAAACAGCAGAAGCAGTAAGTGACAGACAGAACGAAGTTATCCCACAAGCAAAGGATAAGATCTAAGTTCTGCAGTCCTCCCACATCTAGTCGAGAAACGTTGGGGACAATTAAACAATTCGCTGGAGGAAGAGATTCCACAAATAACCCCTTCCTCCATGATGGAAGAGCCCAGCACTTCAGTGTATAAGATAAGGCTGATGCATTCGCAACAATCTTCAGTCAGAAATGCTGAGTGGATGATCCATTTCAGCCCCCTCCAGTGGTCCTCAGCAATTCAGTTACCAGTCATCAACCAATTTGATTCAGTCCACGCGATACACAGAAATGGTTGGAGATACTGGATACTCCAAAGAGTCCATGCTCTGACAACATTCTGGCAATAGTACTGAAAACTTGTGCTCCATAACTTATCACTCCCCAAGTCAAATTGTTTCAATACAGTTACAACAATGGCTATCCCCGATTATATGGAAAATTAGCCTAAGCATCTCCTGTTTATGAAACGCAAATGTATTTCCAAGTCAGGATGGTGAATGGCTTTGAGTGGAACGTAAAGATTATGGTATTCCCACTCCATCAGTCTACTCTCGATCATCAGTAAAGTGGTGGAAGGTCTCAGGGCTTTTAAGCAGCACGTCCTCAGCAATACCCTGGTCAATGACGCCTAGTTAGGGCTCCACCAGGGCCACTCAGCTCCTGACCTCATTACTGTGGTTCAAACATGTACAAAAGAGCTGAATTCCAGAGGTGGGGTGAGAGCGACAGCCCTTTAAAACGAGGCTGCCTTCGACTAAGTGTGGCATTAAGGGGCATTAGCAAAACTACAATCAATGGGCATCAGGGGCAAACTCCCTGCTGGTTCGAATCATACCTGACACGTACGAGGATGGTCATGGTTAATAAAGGTCAGTCAACTCAGCTCCAAGTCTATAGGAGTCCCTCGAGAAGTGGCTGAAAACTTCTTCAGGGCTACTTCATCAATGACCTTCTCTCCATTTTAAGGTCAGAAGTGAGGATGTTCGCCAATGATTGTACAATGTTCTACAACAATTGTGGCTCCTCAGATACTGAAACAGTCCAAGTTCAAATGCGACAAGATACGGACAGTATCCAGGCTGACAAGTGGCAAGTAATATTCAGGCCACACATGCCAGACCGTGACCATCACCAATAAAATTCAACCTAACCTTCCCGTTGGCATTCAATGGTGTTACTATCACTGAATCCCCCAGTATCAAAGTCCTGGTGGGTAATCATTTCTCAGAAACTCACTGGTCTCGCCACATAAACACAGTAACTATAAGAGCAGGTCAGAAGCTAGGAATACTGCGGCGAGTAACTCACATCCTGACATCCAAACGTCTGTCCATCATCTACAATGCATAAGTTAGAGGTGTGGTCGAAGACTCCCAATTTGCCTGGATGAGTGCAGCCCCAACAACACTCAAGAAGCTTGATACCATCCAGGACAAAGCAGCCAGTCTGACTGTGCCTTCATCCACAAGGCTCCACCATTGACGCTCAGCAGCAGCAGCAGTGTTTTCCTGTCTACATGCTGAAATGAAATGATTCACCGAAGATCCTCAGAGACCATCTTCCCAACACACGACCACATCTATCTAGAAGGACAAGGGCTGCAGATGTATGGGAATACCATCATCTTCAGGTTCCCCTCCAAGCCATTCACCATCCTGACTTGGAAATATATCACTGCTCCTTCACAGTCACTGGGTCAGAATCCTGGGATTCCCTCCCTGATGGCATTGGAGGTCAACCATAGCAGGTGGACTGCAGCAGTTCAACAAGGCAGCTCACCACCACTTTCTCAAGGGCAACTAGGGACAGGTAATAAACGCTGGCCCAGCCAGTGACACCCAGATTCACGAAATAAATAAATAGAAATTAACAGAGGAAGGTTGCTGAGGTGTGGCAGGGATCGGTGCTTGGGGCCCAGCTGTTCACAATGCCCTTTAAACATTTGGTCGCTGGAATCAGATACACTATATCCCAGCCTGCTGACAGCACTAACGGATGTGGGATTATGAGTGGGTGAGGAGGATGCAAAAAAACACCAATATTGCAGGACAAAAAGCAGTTAAGAAGATAAATGGTGTGCTGACCTTCATTTCAGGAGGATTTGAGTCCAGGAGAAAGGGTGTCTTACTGCAGCTGTGCATGGCCTTGGTGAGACATCATCTCAAACATTGTGCAGCATTATGTGCAGTTTTTATCTCCGTACCTAATAAAGGACAGACCTGACATTGATGGAGAGCAGTGAAGGATGACCAGACTGATCTCTGGGATGACAGGCTTGTTGTGGGAGCAGAGATTGGGGAGACTGGGCCTGTATTCCAAGGGGTTTAGGAAAATGAGTGGGGATGACAGTGAAATATACAAAAATCTGACAGGGTGAGACAGATTGCACACAGCGATAATCATTCCCCAGGCTGGGACGTCTAAAACAAAAATCTGACAGGGTGGGACAGATTGGACACAGCGATAATCATTCCCCTGGCTGGGACGTATTAGGTACAGGCAGGTCACTCTGCATTGAGATGAGAATAAATGTCTGCACTCACAGACCAGTGAACCTGGGAATTCGCTCGCACCTGGAAACCGAGACACTGATTATAAATAAGGATTTTGAGACAGTAAAGGGATGGTGGGAGAGCAGGAGTACGGTGTGGAAATGAAGGGCCAAGCATTATTACGTTGAATTGGGTAGCAAACTCGATGGACCAAACGTACTACTGCACCACCTATTTTATAACTTTCCAAGGTTACTCACATTAACGGATATGTATATCGTGTGGGGTAAGTGCATTGAAGAGAGTTTATCCATGAACTAGAATGGGGGAGGCTCACTGTATTGTCTGACCTACTCCTTTCCCACTGTTTCTGTGCAGTCTGTGGGAAAGCTCTGTAAATGTTGTCAAAAGCTCTCAGATGTTAGGAAGGAGGTCTCTGCAGGGTCAACAGGACTGTGTTCCCATTCCCTTTTCCGAAACTGATCCTGAGGTCGGGTGTTCTGTCCGGTTTCATGCTTTCAGACCTCGGAGTAGTTTGATATAAATGAGTGTCTTGATTGGCCGTTTCCGAGACCATTGAAATGTTTATCACATGTCAGGGTCTGTGGAGTCACTTTTAGGCCAGCCCAGGAAATCATGGGAGATTCACTTCCTAAAAGTACATTTGAGAAGGAAATTCTGTTTATAATCCACATTGGCTTCAAGGTCACTGTTACTGATCCCAGATTTTAGATCTCGATATTTTATTAATTGTCTTTAACTTCCACCCGCTGCCAGATCATTAGCCTGGTCTGGATTATTAATCCAGTGACATTTCCACAGCAGCACCATCTCCACATGGGGACCTATCGGAAACCACACTGAGCAGGTTATTTCTGTGCTGCTTGACAGCTCTGTCAAAAAGAACTCCCACCAATTTGACTGTCGTGATGGGACTGAGGGGGTGGTAATTGGTCAGATTGCAATTATTCCCGTCTTTGGGGATGTAATTTAGCTGAGTAATTTTCGACATTGCCAGGGAGATATCAGAGTTGGAGCTGGAATGAAACAGCTTCCCCCAGGGACACGGCTTGTTGTGCTGCATAAGTCTTCAGTCCTATTGCAGGAATTGTGTCAGGGCCCATTGCTTTTGTCGTATCTACTGTGTTCAGCTGTTCTCCATGGCACATGCAGCGAATCAAATTGGTTGAAGACTGGCATCTGTGATTTTGTGGGCATCGTGATATGGGTGAGGTGTATCATCGACTGAACACTTCTGGCAGAAGATGGTGCCAGATAAAAGATAAAACATTCTTCGCTTTTAAACTGATGTGCAGGTCTGTTCCATTATTTAGGATGGGGATGTTTGTGGAGCCCACTCCTCCAGTCATTTGTTTAATCGTCCAGCATCATTTATGACTGACTGTGGCAGAACTGCTGGGCTTCGATCAGATCTGTTGGTCAAGTCCGGTAGCTTTAATGAGTTAGCATCAGGTTAAAGTTCATGTGAATCTGACTCTGACATGTTCACCCACACTCGTCACTGAGCCATAGATGGTTTTGATGGTAATGACAGACTGAGGTGTTACCCTGGCAAAAGGTTACAGGTTGTGGTTGAATGCACGTCTGCATCTCCTGCTGCTGTGGTCTACAGCACTACATGTATACGCAGTTTCGAGCTGCAATATCTGCAATGCAATTCTGCTGTCTGTTCCCCAATTCTCACTGAGACCCATTCACCCATCAGCCCTGAACTCAGTGACCTAATCTGGTTTCTGATATGGAAATACTTCCATTTTCAAACTCTCATTCTACTGAGGGTCTGTCTCCCCGGGTCTTGTTTCCAATCTGATACATTCCACAAAAGCATTTAACTGATCTTATTTCAAATATTTAATTCACCTGAATCTTTTTCCTTGAGAAATACCATCTTCTGTGTTTAAAGTGAATGTGTTTCCTCTGTTCCTTTCCCTGACCATGATTAAGAACTCTGTAGTGTCAGTGATGCCAGCCTTATGTAGTTTCAGAGCCAATGAATTCTCTGGATTCCCAATCATCTTCACCACATTGTATGTTTCCTCTTTTGGTTTGATGCCTTATCACTCATGGCTGCCTTGTTCTCCCATGAGAATGTTTCATCTTCTTGGGGTTGCATTTCTGGTATTATCTTCTGAATTATCCCCAGAACCTCCTCCCTTTGCTGCTCCATGGTCTTTCCTGCTCAGCTCCCCTTCCAATTAACTCTGGCCAGCTACGCCCGCATGTCCTTGTCGTTACATTGCTTAATTATAACCACATTACATCCTGAAATGGTTGTTAGATATAAACTGAAAGAAGGAGTTTTGAGAAATAGGACACGAAGAATAATTGGTGGATTTCTTAACTTGATACAAAGGGAGAACGAGAGAGAGGATATAGATATGGAGATGTGGAAAATGAGAAAACTACATTATCGAAAGAAGTAAATGAACATTCCCCAATGTTTTGTCAATGCCTGTGTGCTGTGGTCCTTTGTATAGTGCGCGTGCAACAGAGTAATACGTTCAAATGCTGAGTCTGATGCCAGAATATTTATCTCCAATAATATGACAGACGCTAACTTTGAAAAGAACCCAACAGGCCAATATATTGAAGTCCCGGTAAAAAGGGGATTAACTGAAATAAATTGGGACACTAGAATCAAGAATTTGGAGCACACATCATGAATGAGAGATTAGAGTTAGGAATCCCAGAAAAGGAGGGAACGTTGAGAGGATCAAATCATGTTTAATGTTTTATCAATTTTATACATCATATGCATCTTTTTACGTTAACTCTGTCTCTGTTGTTCATTTTCAATGTGTTGCGCACATGTGAAAAATGCTACTTATCTGCACACGCACATTAATTAAACAGTGTATATAAAATCAATTTTCCACCATTGAAACTGTCCTGTTGTTGTGTTACGCGGATACATGAACACCAACTGGCCACCAAAAGCCATGACGCACTATCACTATGTTCCATACATACAGACAAAGAAGGGCACTACATTAACTGGGACAAAGCACACACACATGCTAAGACACGCAAGAGTACCTTCTTAGAGGAATGGTATTCTAACCAGAAGTCCATCAATAAAAGCATCAATTTAGATCCTGTCTACATTGTCTTGTGAAAATAACCGGAAATGACATCACCCACTTTAAGAAACCAAGACCTATAAATACAGAGGCGGGACATACTTCTCACTGATGATGTCATTTAGTCATGGTGACGAAACATCTGAAAACAGACCTTCAAGCTCAACGAGCTAACTTGCAGAGATATAAATTGTTATTTTTTGTTTATTAGTGGAATTTAGGAGTTCTCTGTCGCTCACGTTTTAACAGATTATGATGTGAGGTGAGTTTTTCTGGGTGTGTGGTTTTAATTAACAGAGAGATTCGATATTGATGTCATGACAGTTTGGGGCATTGCCGTGTGGGATTTGGACAGATTTGAACAGGTTTAGGGTACAAAAGGTCCCGGCAAATTCCAATTAATTGCAATTAGTGATTTTGATCTTCAAATAAAACCAAAGGGAAAATTTGTTTAATTTTGTTACTTGTGGTTGGTTAAATGAAAAGTGAGGGAAATGGCTGTTAACATTACTAAAGAGGTTCCCAAATTTTCCAATGAAGTTTAGAAGGACAGAAGGAGGACATTTTTTAGAATTAGCAAATAGGTTTGAATTGGGTTTAACCAGGGAGAACAGGGAAGCTGAAATTTTAATGGAGTTGGTCAAGCACTTTGATGTATCTGCAGTAGAGTTAGAAAAACCTTAAATTGCAAATGTGGCAACTGGAGATAGAAGATAAATAAAGGGAAGGAAACAGAGAGAAAAGAAAGAGAAAGAGAGGAAAAAGAAAGAACGAGAGGATTTGAAATTCAGAAGTTGGGAATTAGACAAGGAAGTTAAATTAACAGGATGGAGATGAAGGGAGAACGTCGGGATGTATAAAATATGCTAATAACTTGCCGTATTTCGGTGAGAAAAATGTCAAAACCTTTTTATTTCATTTGAAAACATGGCAAGGCAGATGACGAGTCCAGTGAACTTGTGGGTAATGCGAGTTCAGACTAAGCTGGTGGGCACAGCTGGTGTGGCATGTGCAGCGCTGTCAGATGTGATGTCAAGAGATTATCAAGATGTCAAATTGGCTATTTTGATTGGTTATGAATTGGTACTAGAAGCATATAGAGAGAAGTTCAGAAAAATAGAGACGGAACCAGGTCAGACTTATATTGAGTTTGAAAGAATTAACCACAGTCATTTTGACAGGTGGGTGCTGGCCTTAAAAATGGATAAGACATGTGAGGCTTCAGGAAGATAAATTTGCTGGAGAAGTTAAAAGACTCACTTCCAGAGATAGCAAGAATTCATATGAATGTACCGAAAGTTCAAGAAGTGAGAAGTGCAGCAGAAATGGCAGGTAATTATGCACTGGTGCATGAGATGATATTTAGCTTCTGGCAGGATTTTCACGTTGTGAGGGATAGAAATTGGGAGAAGGGAAGATCACACATTACAAAGCGAACAGTAGCTCACAATAGTTTACCCCAGGTGAAGAAAGAAACCCGTGGGGGTTGAAAGGTGGTGAAAGGCCTCAGGTGTTCTCACTATAAGGGAGTGGAAAACATAAAATGACAGTGCCAATGGTTTCAGAAGGGCACTGGGAAAAGGTGGTTTCACTGCAGTAAGCTGGGACACACCGTGATGGGCGTTGAATGAAGGCACTTTGGGGAAAGATGTGTTAGAAGAGGCAAAGCCCAGTGGCATTAGTGAAACTCGTAAAGGACACTCCAAGTAGAGCCGAGGAGCTGCAGGAGAGTGCACAGCCTAGACAAGGGCTGGGTATGGCGGCAGTACCTGATCGCTGAAAGAATTCGCCTCTGTGGATAATGTTTACTCAGAAAGAACGGAGGGAGAAGGACAAGAAGTTATAATTTTGTGAGATATGGGATCTGCTCAGTCTCTAATAGTTGAGAAGTGAGGCGCCAAAAAAGCACAACATATCAGGCAGCATCCAAACAGCAGGACAATCGAATATCAGGCAGAAACCCATCATCAGGAATGTGGTGGGGGGACAATGCGGCTGAAAGATAAATATGAGGGTAGTAGTTGGGCTGGTGGAAGGGTCACTGGGAAGGTAATAAGAAGATGTAGGTGGGAGTGATAGTGATATTTCGGGAAGGAGCGTGGGAAGGAAGATGGCCAGTTCCCCTTTGATACCATGCTGTCTAACCTTCTAGAGCGGCCTACGATGTGGAACCTTATCAAAGGCCTTACTGAAATCCATATAGAATATGCATACATCCCTGCTCTCATCGAACTTCCTGGTCACTTCCTCAAAAATCTCTAACAAACTTTGTAAGGCATGATCTGCCAGACACAAAGCCATGCTGACTGCTCCAAGTCAAACTCTGTCTTTCCAAATGCATGCACATCTTATCTCTCAGAACCTTCTCAAGTGGTTTACCGAAAACAGGTGTGAAGCTTACTGGTCTATATTTCCTAGGCTTTTTTTTGCAGCCCTTCTTGAATAAGGGCACAACATTTGCTCCCGCCCAGTCTTCCGGGATCTTGGTCCCTAAACTTTTTCTCTCGCCTCTTAAAGTGCTCTTAGATATATCTGGTCAGGACGAAGAGATTTGTCTGACTTTGTGCATTCTAATATGTCCAACAGCAACTCAACTGTGATATGTACAGTACCAAGATAGGACAACTAACCTCCCAAAGGTCACAGGTCTTCATGTCTTTCTTCATGATAAACACAGAGGGGAAATTGACGACTTCACCCATCTCTTGAAGTTTTACACATGCATGCCGGTTTTGGATTTTAAAACATCCTATTCTCTCTCTAGTTGCTCTTTATCTTTACTATACTGAATTTGGATTCACTCTAATCTTCTCATACCCCCTTATGGCCTTGCTGATATCCTTCTTCAGTAAACTCCTCTATCCCCTGTATACCTCCAGGGATTCCCTTGGTCCCAGCTGCCTGAACATGAGCCACGCCTCCTTTTTTTCTGGTCAAAGCCTCAATATCTCTTGACGTCCAGAGTTCTCTCTTCCAGTCTCACATAACCTTCACCCTCACAGGAAAATGGAAACCTTGAAATCGAGCTATCTCACTTTTAAAGCCCTCCCACTTGCCCGGGATCCTTTTACCTGGAATCAAACAACTCCAATCATCCCCTGCAATCCACTGTCTAACTCCGACAACATACGCCTTGCCCCAATTTAGAACTTGAATCTGTGGACCAATTTTGTCCCTCCCATAACTATTTTAGCATCAATACAGCTCTGGTCACTTTTCCCAAAATGGTGCCCCACTTTACCTCCTTCACCTATCCTACCCTAATTCCCAACGGTAGGTCGAGTTTGTTCCTTCCCGAGTACGATACTCTATATATTGATTGTGGAAACTTCGCTGAACACACTTAACAAATTACGTTCCATCTAAGTTCTTAACCATCTGGAAGTCCCAGTCTATGTTCGGAAAATTGAAATTACCTATTATAACAACCCTATTGTTCCTGCAAGTCTCCCCAGTCCCCCTGCATATTTGTTCCTCTAATTCGCATTGTTGATTATAGTGCAACCACTATAACATTACCATCCCCCTCTAACTACTTTGCACCATTCACGAAACCTCATCGGATATTATCTTAGGTATTTGAACTTTAAATACTGGTGTGATACTCGCCTTAATCAGAATTATTGGTATTTTAACTGTTTCCATTTACATCTCTATATCGAATTGGATTTTCACATCCATGGCACCCCTTGTCAAGGTGCAGTGGAGTTATAGAGCTGTAAATGGATGGGAGCTGCATATCCTGTCACTTCCAACATTGGCTGCAAGATTCCCCACACTGGGCAGTGATCTAACACAGTGTTACCGAACAATGCAACAACCTGTGGTTATATATGAATGAACGAGTGCGGACTGCACAGCCCCCCCCCCCCCCTCGCTGGACATTTCGCCCAGGATTTTCGATCCAGCATTGGTGTGGGCTGCACAGAGTTTCATTCTGGACATTGCTGGGTTGTATTCTGCAGTACACTCGCCATATCGACACAGTGCTTCATCCTGAAAGTATAATGGACGGGCTGATTATGTGAGTTGGATTGCGAATGTGAGAGAACTAAACATCTGGCTATACCTTTATTTTATGTTTTCATTCTTGTTATTGGACCCTTCAAATCCAGACTCATCCGGTTACACCCGACCCTCTGGATAAGTCATGGTAACTGTTGTTACAGAATCTGAGTCTGCAACATGACCAACAAATGGAGCAGAGGCTGCAGAGAGGAATGTCTCCGTAAAATGGAATGAGGGGAATCACCATCAGATCAGCCATGGTCTTAGTGAATGTTGGGGCAGGATTGTGTGGACCATGAATGCAACGTACTCATATATTTGCATTTTTTCCAAGCAAACTCCCCTTCTCTCCCAGTGTCCCATATTGGTGGGGAGTGAGTCCCCTCCTCCTGTTCCTGCGTAACTGGAGACTCGGGCCTCACTAGCCTCTAGATTTCCCTGTGTCCCAGTTTCGAGCAGTGGAATGACCGCCTCCTGTTCCTGTGTCCCAGTCTCGAGCGGTTGAGTGACTCCCTCCTGTTCCTGTGTCCCAGTCTCGAGCGGTTGAGTGACTCCCTCCTATTCCTGTGTCCCAGTCTCGAGCAGTTGAATGACTCCCTCCTGTTCCTGTGTCCCAGTCTCGAGCAGTTGAATGACTCCCTCCTGATCTTGTGTCTCAGTCTCGAGCAGTAGAATACCTGGCTCCTGTTCTTGTGTCCCAGTCTTCAGCAGCTGAGTAACTCCCTCCTGTTCCTGTGTCTCAGTCTCGAGCAGTTGAGTGACTATCTCCTGTTCCTTTGTCCCAGTCTTCAGCGGCTGTGTGACTCCCTCCTGTTCCTGCGTCCCAGTCACGGGCAGTTGAGTGACTGCCTCCTAATCGAAGTTTTGTGAAAGTAGATGTCCTCCTCCTGCTTCAGAGTAACAGGCTCCAATAGCTCTGAGCTCACCCGCTGCTCCTGTGGAATGGAGGTGAGGGACTGAATGGCCTCCTCACATTCTTTACAGCTTTTCTTGACCTAAAGCCTTTCTCCTGTTTCTGTAAAACACCATCAAAATCTGAATGATTTGTTTTTGTATTTTACTGTCAGTAATTGAGCAAACCAGCAGACTGACAGAATTCAGAAGCTGAATACCCTCCTCCTGTTCCCGTGTTAAACACTCAAGAGTCAATAGACTCTCAGAGATGTATAGCATGGAAAAAGATCCTTCGGTCTGGTCATCTATACCAACCAAATATCCTAAATTAATCTCGTCCCCCTTGCCAGCACTTGGCCCATATCTCTCTAAACACGTCCCATGCATGTATCTATCCAAATGCCTTTTAAATGGTGTAACTGTGCCTGCCTCCACCACCTCTTTTGGCTGTTCAATCCATACACGCAGCAGACTCTGTGTTAAAATGTTGTCCCTCACGTCCCAATTTAAATCTTCCTCCTCTGACCTTAAGCCTTTATATTCTATATTTGGAATTTTCTATCTGGGAAGATACATTGACTGTTTACTTTTTCTATGCCCCTCCTGATTTTATAAACTTCTGTAAGGTCCACCCTCAGCCTCAACACTTGAAAATACTCCCAGCCTATTCAAACTCTCCCTGTAACGCCAACCCTCCAACACCTGCAACATTCTTTTAAATCTCTTTTGTACCTTTGCAAGTTTGACAACATCTCTCCGACAGCAGGTTGACCAGAATTAAAGGCAATATTACAAAAGTGGCCAAATCAATGTCCTGTAGAGATGCAACATGTCATGCAAACGCATAGACCCAAAGCACGCACCAATAAAGGGAAGAACACCGAGTGCCTTCATCACTGCGCCGTCGACCTGTGACGGCACTTTCAAGGAACTGAGCACCTGCACCACAAGGTGCCTCACAGAGCAGCGATCGGGGTTTAATTCCATCCTTGAATGACTGGCTGTGTGGAGTTTGCACATTGTCCCCTCGTCTGTGTGAGTTTCCTACAAATGCTATGTTTCCCTCCGACAGTATAACAATATACAGGTAAGGGTAGGTTGGCCATCCTAAATTGTGCATAGTACCCTTGGATGTGAGGGCAAGGTGCTTAAGCCATCGGAAATGCAGGCTGAGAGGGATAGGGTAGGGGTTTGACCAGTGGGATACTGTTTAGAGGGACGGTGTGGCCTCAATGGGCCGAAAATCCTGTTTCCTAACTAGGGATTCAATAATTTCGATGGCGTTCTCCTTGATTGGCAACTTTCAACAGGATCCTACCTATATGTCTGGCCCTGATTTTTCTTGCCAAATGCAACACCTCACATTTATCTAAAATAAACTCCATCTGCCACTCCTCAGCTCACCTAATTACGTTCCCATTATATTCTGAGAGATCATTCTTCACTGTCGACTACACCACCAAATTTGGAATTATCTACAACCTTACTGACCATCCTTCATATACTCAAATGCAAATGATTTGTATAAGTAACAAAAGGCAGTGGACCCACTATTGATCTTTGCGGCACGCCACTGGTCACAGGTCTCCACGTTTAATGAACAAATGTCAACTGTCACGGCCTGTCTCCGATATTCCAGAAAGGTTTTGACCTAAATGGCGCGTTCTGCCTGGATCCCAGGCAGCCTAACCTTGTTAACCAGTTTACCATGTAGAACATTTTGGTTTTCTTACTGAATTCCATGAAGACAACATCCACTGTCCTGCCTTCATCAATCATCATCTTCACTTCCACAAAAAATTCCACCCAGTCAGTGAGACGTGATCTCCAATGTACAAAGCCCTCTTCTGTCCTTGTCTTTCCAAAGGCATATACATCGTTTCCCTCAAAATCCCCTCCAACAATTTAGTCACCATTGACGTCAGGCTCACCAATCTATAGTTACTTCGGTTTTCATTAATTTCTGAAATAATGACACTATGTTAGCAACCCTCCAGTCTTTTGCAACCTCACCTGTGGAAATCAATCTTACAGATATATCAGCAAAAAGCTGAGCAATTTCTTTCCTAGCTTCCCATAATATTCTGGGATACAACTGATTAGGTCCCAGGGATTTGTTCACCTTTTATGTGTTTTAAATTCTCAAACATCTTTTTTAATATCGATACTTTTCAAGATGTCACTATGTATTTCTTCATTCTGTCGCTCTTGTAACCTCTTCTACATTAAATACTGCGAAAAATACTTGTTTTGTATCACTTCCATCTCCTATGGTTCCACACATACGAAGCCTTACTGATCTTTAAGGTGCCCTATTCTCTCCCCAGTTAATAGTTTGCAATTAAAGGATATGTAGAGTAGCTTCGTTAACCCTTTTTCTAAAGCCATCTCATGTCCACATTTTTCTGGCCCAATTTCCCCATTGACTATACACTTATTGCCCTTATACTCCTCTCGGGATTCACTTAATCTCAGCTCTGTTTACCTGACATATGCCACCTTCCTTACCATGACCAGACCATCAATGTATCTAGCCATCCAGCACTCCCTGCACCCATCAGCCTTGCCCCTCTCACTAATAGGAACACGTTGGCTCTGGACTCTCTGAAACCACGTTTTGATGGCCTTGCATTTTCCAACCATCCCTTTACCTCTGAATAGGGTATTCCAATCAGCCTTTCACAGGGCTCGCCTAACACTTTCAAAATTGGCCTTAGTCAAAGTTAGAACTTTAATGTTTACATCAGGTCTTTTCTATTCCTCAACTAGTTTAAAACTAGTATTTATGTGTAACAGACTTGAATGTGATATAAACATTTCTTGCCCCTCTGTAGGCTCGAGAGGCTGAATAAGCTCCTCCTGTCCCTCTGTAATAGACTGGAGAGGCTGAATGACCTCCTCTTCTCCCTCTGAAACAGACTCAAGATGCTTCATGGCCTCCTCCAGTCCCTGTGTAACAGATCCGAGCCATTAAATGAGACAACAACCCGTGGATTATGAGCAGCCGGTAAACTGTATCTGATGGAGATCTATTCCTTCTCAGTTACAGAAACACAAACAACACTATTTACTCCAGGTGCCCTCTCAGTAACACTTCATACAGCTGCAGCGAAACATCTCTTTCTTTTGAATGATTCTTCCGGCAAAATGTGCCAATATTCCAGCTTTCCACCTTTTTAAGTAGCAACAGGCTAATATGGGCTGAATGGCCTTCTCTTATCCCTCCGTAAGAGGCCCATAGGAACAGAATTGCTTCGGCCTGTTCCTGAGCAGCAGTCTCAATGCTCTATCTCAAGGTTATGAAAGGATTTGACTACAGGGCATTAAAACCAGGAGTGGCCTCACACTGGTCAATAAGTGCCGCGCTTTGTGTTCAGGTATCGAGAAACTTGCCCACCCGATTTGTTTTTATGCAGCCGACCTGTTATTTTACAACTCCTCCTTTCATAAACAGAGTGGAATATATATAGACGCCTGCAGTGTCCTGTTAATACTCTCATATACAAGTTAATAAAAAGATTTAAAAGATTTAAAGATTTATGATCCATCCCTCAGCAAGCCTCATCCATTCCATCCAAAACCCTTAAATGAAAAGTGATGTTTTGAACAGGTTAACTGAGCCTATTTGTTCAGTAAGTGCGATTAATGCCAATCTCCATGGATTCTAATTATCCTAGTGGAGGGTTTCCAGCTTTTAATGATAAATGGACTCCGTTCAATGTGTTATTCCATAACATGAGCGGGAGCATCACTGACAGCACTGATAGGGATCAGCAGATCCTGAGAGAGGGGGAGGAGAGATCATAATCTGAGAACATGAGACTGAAATGTGCCAACAATGGATCAGAATTTGAGAACATTAGACTGGAATATTCAAACAATATACAGGAGCTTATCCGATTATGTTTGTTATCTTTCTGCATTTTTTTGTTGTTCATTACAATCGCAGATCTATTACGCTCTTCTCATTATTCAATACTTTTATTATACCTTCCTGGCTGTCGTTGGTGTTCCTGGTGAGTGTCACTGTCCAGATTTTGTTTTCCATAAACCAGTTATGACTGTATTATTGTCATTTCATATAGTCTACACATCTTATCACTATTATTGTTCCTGTTGAGTCTCTCAATCCAGATATTCACTCTACAGACCACTGCTAACTACATTAATGAACGTGTTCAATTACTGTCTCGCTCTCTGCTCTGGCAGTGTTACTCACGGGTCTCTATGTTGATCTATTCAGTTTCAAGGGAGAACCACATGCATTGTATCATTGTCTTTGCTGTTACGAGCATGGAGGTCACCGTCTACTGCTCTGGTTACAAACTCCACTTCCTTCCACTGTTTCCATCCCATCCCTGGCCAATATCTGCAGCTGAAGCAGACAAGTCACAATTGTGGGACATCTCTTTGAAGATGAACTGATTCTTGACACCATGCCCTGAACATTTCTAACTCGAAATACTCACCACTCCAGAATATATCTCATTGGTTTATTCCATCTGTTGGTTAACCTTGAGCTATGAAGTACAGGCTTAATGAAGCAAATAATCTGCCGCTGACGCTCTCGGCTTCAAACCTGCCGAAGCAAATCTGATTCGACCTCACACCAAACTCCCATCCATCTGTCATTCATGTGCACGTCGATGTTTTTTGCTGTTGTGTCTGGCAATGACTTTTTTTTAACATTCTCAAACACTTTATATCATCTGTCCATGAAACTTCCCTCGTTCTCTCTGTTGATTAATAAAAATCATGCCAGTTGTTCTTATTTGAAATAATTTCCTCCATGTGCGTTCCTTCTCAAACAATGAGTTTCACATTCAACCACACACACACACACACACACACACACACACACACACAGACACCAAACCTTCCCATTGCAGGCAGTAATCTGATGTGAGGATAGCTAGCATATGATAGTAAAGTTTGCAATGCTCTCCATGCTGGGCAGATAGTGCAGTTTACTGAGCAACACACTGGCATGGTCTGCTCAGCTCTCCATGCTGGGCTGTCATCTTGCCCAGTTTATGTTAGTTTGTGGTGTTCTGTGAAGCAGATTCAGAATTTGATGTAACAAACCATTCCTGCTGATCTGACAATGCCTTTATTCAATGTTCTCATTCTTGTCATTTTACTCTCGAAGATCTCACTTCTCCAGGTAGTCCCATTGCCCTGTCTTTTTCCCCATATTTCCAGAACATCTTTTCAGGTAATTAACTGACTGTTTCTGTCTTTCAAGTGAATCTCTCTGTCCCTCTGTATCTTTTCCTGGCCTTGGGTTTTGTTCCCAAGTGTATCGAGTGCTGGCATTGTGTAGATCAGAAATACTTAAATGCTATGTGTCAGGCTATTGTTCACTTCCTGGTATATCCCATGTGATGGTCCATGGACAGGCGTGTTTCAGAAGTTACGAGATACATCCTTGTCCCTCTCATGTGACCTTGCGATCAGAAACACGAGGGTGCCGACTGAATTGCCTGACAATGCTGTTACTTTTTAAGTAAAACGTTAGTTTCTCATTTATTTTAGTAAGAGGTCATAAAGGCCAAACTGCCGACTGAAAACAGCTCAAGTAAATAACTTACGGGGCTTTTAGGGTTTTTAATAAATAGTAGTAACAATGGCCAGCTCGCACAGACCAGGCTTTCTAGTTTGTTTTTTCTTGTAGCTGTAACAATGACCGGCTGCTTGGGGTCCCAAAGGGGTTGGAAGTTTTAGTAAATTATCCCTGGCTGCTACTCTCTCTAAAGCCTCACTAGATGGTGTTTCCTCCTGGATTTGAGAACTGTATGCAAGAATGCATGTCTGAATGTTCCTTTTTGCCAAGGGGTGAGTTTCGGTGATGCTAGTAGATTGAACAGTTCATTTTTAGATCGTACTGTGTCCATTATTCGGTTACGTTTTCCAGTGGTTAAGTTATTCTAAATTCCTCTTCATTTTGTATGGATTTCCATTAGAGGATAGTGAGGATGAGCAACCCTATGATAACCAAAGGCCTGATCAGGATCAGTTTAAATATATACAGGCATTATCTAAATTTGATGAGAATGATGGGGGAACCTTTTTAATTTCATTTCAGAAAGTGGCTAAACAAGTGCAGTGGCCAGAGAACATGTGGATTTAGTTTATCCAAACAAAGCTGATAAGTATTTGCATCCCTATCGGAGGAGGTGAAGAAAGCCATCTGATGTGCGTATGAGCTTGTGCCAGAAGCCGTCAGTGTTTCAGGAATCTAAAATAGCATCCCTGGTTAAACGCACGTTGTGTTTGAAAGAATCAAACAAAGTAATTTTGAAAGGTGGGGAAGGGTATTTAAAACACAGCAAACCTATGACCCTCTTAGAGAAATTCTTATTTTGGAGAAGTTCAACAATTCACTTCCTGCAGTCGTGAGAACTCGTGTGGAAGGGCAGAGAGTAACAATGGCAAGATTAGAAGCTGAAATGGCTGATGATGATTGAGTTCAGAAATCAAAGTTTTGTTTCTGTGAGGGATTGAGAAGAATGTGCGAGATCTTCTTAAAACAGATCCCTGTGAGAGTAAGGTTTATTGGCATAGGCCAGGAGTCGCAGGCCAAGCGATTACAGCATTAAGTTGTACAGAAGGATGTAATATTTTTATGCTGAGACATGAGGAGCTATGTCATTCAGAAGGACTATTGGAGAGATGAGAAGTGCTCCATTATGTAACGTGTGGTCAGAGTGTCCAGTGGAAACATCAACAGATTTATTCCACAATGGGGAAGGAGTCCTTGAGCTTGGTGTTGGCGTGACAACATTTCAGCATTTAAATTGCCAATAACATACCTGAAACAAATCTTTGTCACTGATCGTGATCCCTTAAAGTGTTTGGACAGGTTTAGGGAGAAAAATAAAAGTCTGTTTTTATTGAGCTTATTCTTGCTGCCATTCAATTTGAAATTATAAAATTGAGAGGGCGAGAAAAAGTAAGTTTTGACACGTTGACAAGACTTGGATGAAGAAAGACAAAGGCTTCCTGTGGCCGGAGTAAAATGACTGAAATCGAATTGAGTTGTGAACGTTTGCATGCTCAGAGTCAATGTAAGGTATATACATTTCAGTCTGCTAATAGAGGAAGATTAGGAGGTCTAAAATGAATCCAAGTTTGTATATTGATGGATCATTTTATTAAAGGTGGAGTTGTGAGAATACTATCACTGTTAAAAGGTTATTTTCTCTTGGGTTTTTTTTATTCGAGTTTTAAAGGCAGAGGTGAACAACTGTGTCTGAAAACAGTTTAAATAAATAACTGAGAAAGCATTTAGGTTTTATTAAAATGGTGGTAACAATGGAAGGGCAGTGGCCAGCTCTCAAAGACCAGGTTTCCTCGTTTCGTTTTTAGCTGCAGCATTCAGAAACTGTTCGGGTCCCAGAAGGGAGGGGAGTTTCAATACATGATCCCCAGTTGCGTTTCTCTCTGAGATCTCTGTTGATGTTGTTTCCCCCTGTATTGGAAAACTGCATGTGAGGAACTGTATTTGAATTTATCATTGCGCAAAGCGGTGTAAACCAAGAAGGCACGGTATCTATTGTTTGCATAAGTGTTCCAACATATAAGCCATGCTGAAATGTTCTTTTCTTTGATTGCATTTTAACTAAATCATTCAAATACATTATACTTTGCTTAATGTCGAGTGGTTTGACCAGTCACAACATATCTGGAAAGCACACTTCCCATCTATATTCAAAATAAGGAAAGGTTTGGGTCTAAGCGGCCTTCTTAAAATATTTTGCGGGAATCTGGTCTGGTCCACAACACTTATTGACGAGGGGTTTCTAACTGACTCCTGTTATTGAAAAGTGAGTGCAGCAGCTAGGGATGGTTTGTTGGAGGTTATGCTGTGAGCTGCCTCAGACATTCAGGGAGACCTGAGGATTTGGTGACCCAACTTTGGATGGAGCCGGGGGACTGGAATTATAACATCTGGGTCTGCAACATGAACAACAAATGGAGCAGAGGTTGCAGAGAGGGGAAGCTTTGAAACCACGCAGTGAGTGTGTGTGGGGAAAGAGATCTGCTGTGTCCCCCCGGATTTTCCAGGAACAGCTTCCCAAGCTCCACTTAACCCAGGAGCAGAGTGTGAGGGGACCCTGACTGAACAAGGAGCTGGTCACAGAGCGGTGTCACCTTCTTTAACACGTCCTGCAGCTTCACCCCAGGGGGAAGGACGGTGCTTCCAGTGGCTGTTCGGGTCACAGTTTCATTCAGCTTCTATGTTCTGGAACTTTTCAATCAGGACTGGGTGACATATCCATCATGTCCCAGTATGTTGTCATCAATGTAACCATTCAGTGACGGAGGATATATATGGAGGATGAGGTAAATACATTGTTTCACCCTCAGCAGGGAACTGCCGGGTGTATCCAGTATAATGGGATTCCTGATGGTGTACATGGCATCTGCGGAGTAGCCGTGTCAATGGGGAGTGGTAGAGAAACTGAAGGAGCACTCTCTGTATTAATCTTGCAGCGTGCCCATCACAGTTGATCATGTTAGTGAATACCCCTGTCCAGACAGCAACCACAGCCTCTTCATTCACAAGCAGGCAGCCATTCCCATCGTCTTCAGGTCTCCATGGAGAAAGGAATGAATGTATCTTGGATAAAGGCCATCCCTTTGATACACGTTTGATAACAGCAGCCCCCATCACCAACCAAACACTTTAAAACATTCCATGTGTACGGTGAGCAATGGGGTCACTTGGAGCATCAAGGAGCAGACGATCAGGGATGGAGCAAAACCTCCCATGTCTGAACGGGTCTGAATGAACCCCCCAGTACACAATATCATTAATCCCTGTAATCCCTCTCCATTTCAGTAACATACTTCCTTCCATTATTCCTGTAAATGAAATGACAGATTATATCATGGTATATTGCAGCTGCAAAATTATTCTCCATTGCCATTACCTCTCTGTATCTATCTGCAGACCCTCCACCCTCTCTTGATAAGTTAATCTCTTGTTTATCACAGCAACATGACCAAACTCAGTATCTCCATATCTGTTCCATCCTCCTGATCATTGATATAGATTGTAAATAGTGAAACACCAAGCATTGGTCACTGTGTGACTCCACTGGTGACGTTCTGTCAAACTGATTTAGACTGATTTATCCAGAGTGCCTGCTTCCTGTTTGATACAGATTCCTCCCCCATTACTGTGTAACACAGTCGTAAAGCTGAATATGAAGAAGGACCATCAGTCAGGAATCAAATCCTTCTAACCTGCTCTGCCATGGAATACAATCATGACTGATGTCATCGAGGCCTCTGTTCCACTTTCCTGCCATCTCTCGATTCTCAAACTGTAGTCTCTTATTATAGATTGCGCCACATGAAAAAAATGTCCACTCCACAGCTACACTTTCAATTCCCTTTAGCATTTTACAGTACTCAATGAGCTCTCCTTTCATTCTTATAAAGTCGAGAGTATAGGCCTAAACTGCTCAATTTCTCTTCATAAGACAAAAACTTCAAATGTGGAATCAATCTAATGAAGCTCTTCTGAATTGCCTCCAATGGAAATACCTCATTCTGCAGGACACCCAAACTGTACTCCAGGTGCAGCCTCACTAACGCCTTGAATAGCTACAGCAACTTTTCTACTCGATCCTTTTACAAATAAACTCTGACGTTATGCTTGCATTCCTCATGACTTCAAGTACCTGCAAGCAAGTTTTCTGTGATATGCATTCAAATATGCAAGATGAATTGTGGTTTACGTTTGCAAATGTCCACAACAATGGATTCGAATGATTTGCCTTAAATTACAAGACTTTATTGTTACATTTTACTCCCTAATGTATTCAGTTATTATAAGTTCTTCCCTTTCTAAAACCTTTACATTTTCTTTGAATTCCTGTTTGATAGGCAAAAGGGTTTTAAGAGATGTGCTCCAATTGCTGCATAAGCGGTATGTGTGGCTGACTGGACTCATCATCCTGCTGGTGTACAAAATCGATGGGATGAAGTCTTTCTGGGGTTCCCATGTTGTCATCTCGAAGGCCAGAATGACCACCTCCTGTTGATGCGTTAGATGGGTGGGGGATTATAGAATCTTTCCGTTGCTGTGTAACATTTTTAGGGGCTCATGGGTCTTCTCATTTTTCTCCATAATCGGTGGAGATACTGAACGGTCTCCTCATGTATCCCAGAGATGGGTCCAAGGGAGCGATTGGTCTTCTCTTGTTCCCATACAACAGACACGTGTCTGAATTACCTCCTCCTTTCTCATAAAGAATTCTCAGATAGTTTTTATCCTTATCCAATTCTCTTGTAACAGACTCGGTGGGTCTGAATGGCGTCCTGTTATCCCAGTGTAACAAACCTCCAGTCACTGTGTGACCGCTTTCAGTTCCTATGTTATGGACTTGAGGAGGCTGAATGGACTGATCCTGTTGCTGTGTCATAGGATACTGGTGCAGCATGGCCTACTCTGGGGCCAGTGTTATAGATTCACGGGGCTGATTGGCCTCCTCCTGTAAATATACATTCGGTTCCACGGGCTGAACAGCCTCGTCCGATTCTGGTCTAATAGGGTCAAAGGCCTGAATATCATTCTGTTTTTTGTGTGTAACAGGCTGAAGAACGGAATGGATTCCTCCATTATCTGTGTAATTCTCTTCAGTTGTTGACACCTTCCTGTCATCTATGTTGAAATAAGATCTTCTTTCATTTTTGTAAACTCCAATGGTGATTGGATCAACCTGATAATCCTTTCATCATAACCTAGCACCTTCATTACAGGAATCAGTTGAGGGGACCATCTCTGAGCTGCTTCCAATATAACAATATCCTTTCTTCATTGAAGACAATAAATCTGTACACACTACTCCAGATGTGATCTCACTAAGATCCTGTACAGCAGCAGCAATACTTTACCACCCTGCTGTCAGGTTTGAACCCAGGTTAGAGCTGTCTCAGCTCTCTGGGGGAATACAGAGCATTGTTGAACGATCAGTGTCCTTCTCTACTCCACTAGTATAATGGGAGATCTGGAGAAAATGTCACAATGATGCTTAAGAAGATCATAAATGATGTGGTGAGATGATCTCTAACATTCATCTCCCCAAAGCCCACGTCGCTCAGATTCGACAGAATCCTGTAATGTGGAGTGTAAAAACAGCAAGGAGGAGCAAACATTGATGGGAGTTATATATCAAAGTGAAAGCTGCAATACAAATGCTGGACATATTATAAAACAGGAAAATTAGATATACACATTTGTGGCTTCTGCAGTAATAATGTCCTGTTTACATTATATCTAAAATGTGTTAACCCAACTGAATGCTAATGCGGGGAAAAATGGATTTCATGAACATGTGTTAGATCGCTGGCATTAACATTTTGTCGAGCACGGAGCTACAGATCAGGTTATTTAGAAATTGGTGTTGGATGATCAGAAAAGCTAATTGAAAACTTTGCTGGAAAGGGCCTCTTGGGGACAGTGACCACAATACATTGTTTCTCTTTTATGCTGTTTGAGTACACGATAGTGTTTATTTTATTTGAAGTAACTGTTATAAATCTGAATCATGAAAGCCCTGAAGTTATGAGGAGAAAGTGGGCACTGCAGCTGCTGGAGATCAGTGGCGCTGGAAAAGCACAGTCAGGCAGCGTACTAGGAGCAGGAGCATTGTCGTTTCGGGCACAAACCTTTATCAGGAATGAGGCTTCTAGATCAAGGGGGCTGAGAGATAAATGAGAAGGGGGCGTGGCAGGAGGCAGGTAGCTAGGAATGCGATAGGTAGATGAAGGTGGTGTTGAAAGTGACAGGTGATGAAGGGAGACAGAACGCCTCATCTGCTGCATCCTTTCAACTCAGTGTGGTCTTCTCTATATTGGCGAGACATACGTGGATCATTTCAGAGAACATTGCTGGAACAGCCACATTGGCCAACTCCACCACCTTGTGGCTAAACACTTTAACTCTCCTTTCCACTCTGCCAAGGACATGAGAGCCCTGGGCCTCCTCCATCGCCAAACACTAACCACCAGAATCATAGATGAAGAAACGTTCCTTTTCTGCCTTGGGACCCTCTAACCACAGGGGATTAATGTAGATTTCACCAGTTTCCCCATTTCCCCTAACTCCACCTTATCCCAGTCCAATATTCCAACACAGCACATTTCCCCCTTTTGAACGTTCGTATGTGTTCATCTTCCTTCCCATCAATCTGGTCCACCCTCCTCTCCGACCTAACCCTTTCAGCCTCACCTTTAACTACCTATTAGGTCAATGGAAGCAGCTTAGAAAAATGCCAAGTGTTGTAGTAAGCCAGTCGATTCAGAGAAATGTAGGACCCAGCAATGGATGACCAAGAAACTGAGAAGGAAATCAAAAAGAGAAACAGAATGCAAACAAAAGAAAAACATAAAGACTGCTAAAAAAACAGAAAGACTGCTAAAAATAAAAACGCGCATCAGTGTATGAAACAAAAGTAAAAACACGATCAAAGGTGGAACAGTAGGTATGCGGACAGGTAATTTATTGAAGAGAACAGAGAAATCACAGGGGAAAGAAACAGTTTCTTTGGGTCTATCGTCATGGAAGAATGTCCAGATATTCTCCCAGATATACCAAGTGACCTTGGGACTTGTGTAAGTAAAGTCTAAGATCATTCTTATCAGTGATGAGGTCATCTTTGAAAAGGAAACTGGATTGAGTATTTGTAAATCTGACAGATCAAATGTATTTCATACAAGAATATCAGAGGAAGCAGCAATAGGCGTATTGATTTCATCGCAGATTTTCATCTTATTTTCCAGTAATTCCCAAAATATATTTAGCCAGTCTGGATATGGCAAATGTTATAAATATTATCCAATAGTTTAAAAAAGGATGACGATGAAGAGTGGTGAACTACAGATCAGTAAACTTGTAATCTGCGGTCGGGTGACTCTTGGGCTGAATTACAAAGAACGTGTTTCTGGATATATAGAAGGTAATGGGAAAACTGGGGAGGATGATAATGCATCGATGAAACGAAAACCATAAGTGGCAAACATTTTTTGGAATGGTTTGAAGATGATTCTTGCGGACGTAGGCAATGAGGAACTAATGGATAACGTATCGTTGGATATTCAGGAGGATCTTTTTTAAGAACTCTCGCACTAACATCATAAGAAAAGTTAAAATGAAAGGAATTGGGAAGAACGCATGCAAATAGGAAACGAAAAATTAGGTTTACATTCATGTGTATGCAATTGCAATAAATAAGATGTCGTGCACCAGCTGCATATAGTGTTGCTGAGACTAAACTTAGAGTGTTGTGTTCCGTTTGGAGTCCCAATCTAAGATAGAATATACTGACTACAGAGGAACTGCAAAAGCTATTTTCCAGACTAATCCATAAAATGGCAAGATTATCTAATGGGGAAACTCAGCCTGTGATATTGAGTTTCAAAACATGAGAGGAGATTGTAGTGAAACTCAGAAACTTAGAAACATGGAGGGGACTGAATAACAGAGGGACATGGAAAAGTGCAAGCAGGCGAGATTAGGGAGAATCCCACGGTATTCTACACGAACAAATAGAACAGAATAATCAGCAAACAGCTAGTGTCCATTAGAAACCAAAGGGGCAATCAGTGTGTCAACCCGGAGAACATTGATAGGTTGTTCCATGTAAACATCACAGCTGTTTTACTTGGGAGAAGGAGGATGCAGGTACAGAAATCGAGAAGATGGACTGGAAATCTCTTGAAGAGATTCATGTAAAATACGAGCAGGGGTTTGAGGCTTTGTCTGGTATAGAATTCGACCAATCCGCAGGTCTGGATACTGTTGGAGTCAAGGGAGGAAATTGTAATTGGAATCTAACCACAGGGGAGGTGCCAGAGGACTTGAGAACAGCTAATATGATTCCACTTCACAGTAAGGGTGGTAGAGATTTGCCAAGGTACTATGGACGATCGAGTATTAGATCACTGT
Organism: Chiloscyllium punctatum; assembly: GCF_047496795.1. Lineage (NCBI taxonomy): Eukaryota > Metazoa > Chordata > Chondrichthyes > Orectolobiformes > Hemiscylliidae > Chiloscyllium > Chiloscyllium punctatum. The sequence continues at coordinate 51,426,456 of NC_092771.1, read as the reverse complement.
TCGGGAAACTACTGGAGAATATCGGGAAGGAGAAAATCGAACTCCAATCCGAGTCGCAAGGTTTGATCAGGGATAATCATCATGAATTTATCAGAGTGAAGTCACATCTAATGAATTTGATTGAATTAGTTTGAGGAGGTCGCTTATTTCGTTTTGCAGTAAGGCCTTGGACAAAGTTCCACATGGGAAACTGAAAAACATGAAGTAAAATCGCACAGTATCAAGGATAACTTGAAAAGTTACAACGAAAGTTGTCTTAGTGTCAGGAGGCAGAGGGTGGTTGGAGAAGGCTGTGTGACTGGAGACCAGTGTCCCCTGGTGTACCACAGGGATCAGTGCTGTGTCCCTCATTGTTTGTTGCATTCATAAATGGTATAGGTGTGAACCTGGAGGAGGGGGGGGGGGTGGAGGGGTGGGAGTTGTGATAACTAAGTTTATGTTTGACACAAAGATTAACCGGGTGGTTGGCAGTGAGGAGAAAGTTTTGATTTTACAGGAAAATACAAGTGGAATGATCAGATGGGCAGATCAATGGCAGATGGAAAGTCATCCTGATAAATATGAGGTGATGTACTTTGGAAGGAGGAACCAGACATAGGGTGCACACAATGATTGGCAGCACACTAGGGAGCTCACGGGGTGTTTCTCCACACATCCCTGAATGTGACTGAACAGGGTAGTGGACTAGTTAAGAATTGAACCTTGTGTGGAGCGTTTATTAATCAGGGAGTAGATTATAAGTGCTATACAGGGCTTGGTTTAGTCCATGATAGAGTACTGTATGTCGTTCTGGGAGCCTCATTAGAGGAAGGATGTGATTGTACTGGAGTGGTTGCAGAGGAGATTCACCAGGATGTTCCCTGGGATGGAGCATATCAGCTATGGAGAGAGGCTGGATAAGCTCGGGTTGTTTGGAGCAGAGAAGGCTGAGGGGGATGTGATTCAGAATGTTACGTTAACAAGGGTCATGGACAGGGTGGATAGATAGTAGCTGTTCCTTTTAGTCAGAGAGTCAAGAACAAAGGAACACACTTTTAAAGTGAAGGGTTTGCGGTTCAGAGAGGATTTAAAGATTACTTTTTTTTCACCCAGAGGGTTTTGAGGTCTTGAATGTACTTCCTGAGAGGGGAGTTATCACGGCTAACCTCTCAACCGTTAAAAGTACTTGGATGAGCACTTGGAAGTTTCATAACATTCCAGGCTATATGCGTGGTGTAGGAAAGTGGGACTAATATAGATCATGCTGTATTTCTGTTTGTACAGAGAGTATGCTCCTGTGAGTGTATGATGTGGAGCTGAGCAGCATAAGACATGAATTGTTGGGATTCTGAAGATAATGTTCACAAAGTTTATAAGAGTGAACTGTTATAGCTTGTCAAATTATATCATTGTGAGAAGTATGAATAAACAGTGCAGGTTTTTTCCAGTTTGAAACCAGAGAATGGAGAATGGGAAACAGGGAAATGGCAAAACTATGAATCCACAACTTAAGTTCTGTCTTCGCAGAACTTTCTGACAATGCCAGGAAAACCAAGTCCGGTATGGAAAACGAAATAGTACATGGAACATAGAACATAGTAAGTAAATCGTTTGGGAGAAATGATTGGGACTGAAAATAATGGTCATAGACAACACGAACATAGATTTATGAAATGGGAATTATGTTTGAGAAACTGACGGGGAGACAAATGAAAGAGAAGCAATAGATGTAAAACACGTGGATTTTCAGAAAAATGTTGATAAAGCTCGCAGCCTAGTTTGCAAAATCAAATCTTCGTGGATTGGTTCGAATATGTGGACATGTTTCTAGAATGGGACAGTTGGCAGGAAACAGTGAATAGAAATAAACAGACACGTGAAGCAACAGCCTGACCTTGTATTTAAGGTATGGTTCTGTGAGTATGACTATATCCCTGACACCCCATCACCTTCCCCGGGTATCTCCTCTCTCACCAGTAGGACAGACAAAGCAGAAGTGGTGGTACAGTGGGATACAGTTGGAAGGGATTTGCTCTGGGAGTCCTCAACAGTGACCTATATCCCATGAAGTCTCATGGCATTGGTTACACATGGGAAAGGAAACCTCCTGCTGATTACCATGTACCAGCCTCTCCCAACTAATGAATCAGTACTCCTCCAAGCTGACCAACACTTGGAGGAAGCACGGAGGGTGGCAAAGGCACAAAATGTACTCTGTGTTAGGGACGTCAATGTCCACAAAAAGAATGGTTCAGCAGCAGCATTACTGATTGAGCTGGCCGTGTCCTAAAGGATATAACTGATAGACTGGGTCTACGGTAGGTGGTGAAGGAACCCACAAGAGGGAAAAGCCATATTTGACCACAGCCTTACTAATCTGCCAGTTGCAGAAGTATCTTTCCGTGACAGTATCGGTAAGAGTGACCACTGCATAGTTATTGTGGAGATAAAGTCACACTTGCACATTGAGAATAACCTCCACCATTTTAGGTGGCACTATCACCGTGCTAACTGGGACAGACTTCGAACAGATCTATCTGGGTTTCCATAACGTGTTGCGGGTCATCAATAGCAGCAGAATTGTACTCCAGCACAACCTCATGGTCTGGCATATCCTCCTCACAACAATTACCATCAAACCAGAGGATCAACCTTGGTTCAATGGAGTGTGCAGGAGGGCAGGAGCAGCACCAGGCAAACCTGACAATGAGACGTCAGCCTGACGAAGTCACCAAACAGGACTACTTGTGCGCCAGACAGCATAAGCAGTAAGTGATAGACAGAGCTAAGTGATCCCACAAGCAACGGATCAGATCTAAGCTCTGCAGTCCTTCTACTTCTAGTTGAAAACAGTTATGGACAATTAAACAAGTCATTGTAGGAGGAGATTCCATGAGTATCCTCATTCTTAATGATGGAAAAGCCCAGCACTTCAGTGTATAAGATAAGGCTGATGCATTCGCAATAATCTTCAGTCAGAAGTGCTGAGTGGATGATGCACCTCGGCCTCCTCCAGTGGTCCTCAGCAATTCAGTTACCAGCCATCAGCCAATCTGATTCACTCCAAGCGATATCCAGATTCGGTTGGAGACACTGCATACCCCAGAGGATACATACCCTGACAACATTCTGGCAATAGTACTGAAAAGTTGTTCTCCAGACCTTGTCACTGCCCTCACTAAGCTGTTCGAATACCGTTACAACAATTACATTTCCCCGATTACGTGGAAAATTACCCCAAGTATCTCCTGCATATAAAAAGCAGAACAAATCCAATCCGGCCAATTACCAACCCATCAGTCTACTCTCGATCATCAGTAAAGTGGTGGAATGTCTCAGTGCTTTCAAGCAGCACCTGCTTAGCAATATCCTGGTCAATGACGCCCAGTTTGGGCTCCACGAGGACCACTCAGTTCCTAACCTCATTACCGTGGTTCAAACATGGACAACAGAGCTGAATTACAGAGGTGGGGTGAGAGTGACAGCCCTTTAAAACAAGGCTGTCTTCTCCCAAGTGTGGTATCAAGGGGCGTAAACAAAACTGGAATCAATGGGTATCAGGGGCAAACTCCCCGCTGGTTACAATCATACCTGACACGTCGGAAGATGGTCATAGTTGATAAAGGTCAGTCAACGCAGCTCCAGGACAAGTCTGTAGGAGTCCTTCGGGCAGTGGCCTAGGCCCAAACATCTTCAGGGATGCTAGATCAATGACCTTGCCTCTATTCTAAGGACATAAGTGAGGATATTTGCCAATGATTGCACAATATTCAGCAACATTTGTGACTCATCAGATACTGAAGCAGTCCATGTGACAAGATCTGGACAGTATCCAGGCTGACAAGTGGCAAGTAATATTCACGTCACACAATTGCCAGACCGTGACCATCACCACTAAAATGCAATCTAACACGGCTCCTTGGCATTCGATGTTGTTACTGTCACTGAATCCACAGTGGACTGCAGCGGTTCAACAAGGCAGCTCACCACCACCTTCTCAAGGGGCAACCAGGGACAGGCAGTAAATGTTGGCAGAGCCAGTCACACCCAGATTCACGAAATAAATAAATTGAAAAAACAGATTTTTTTAAACAGAGGAAGGTTGCTGAGGTATCACGGGGATCGGTGTTCGGGTCCCAGCTGTTCACAATAACCATTGAACATTTGGTTGCGGGAATCAAATGCAATATATCCCAACCTGCTGACAGAACTAAAGGCTGTTGGATTGTGAGTGGGTGAGGAGGTTGTAAAAAAGCTTCAAGGTGACTAAGGCAAGTGGAGTGAATGGGCAAATACGTGGCAGATGGAGAGCAAGGTGGGTAGAGGTGATGGTGTGCCCTTTTGTGGGAGCAAGAGATTGGCAGCTTTTCATTTGAAAAGGGATTGTTTGAAACATGTTGATCTAAAAAGCGACGTATGGGCCATTTTTTTGTTTCCTTCTGCGAAGCCCTCCAAGGTCCCTGCAGCACAGTGAGGTCTGAACCCACATGGCAATACTGGGAATGGCATTCACACGCTGCCCAGTGTACATAGACTTACCAAGTGGGGAGCTGTAACATTGCAAAGGATCTGGATCTCCCTGTAAACCAGTCACTGAAAGCAATATTACAGGAGCAGAAAGCAGTTAGGAAGATCAATGATGTGCTGACCTTCATTTCAGGGGGATTTGAATCCAGAAGTAAGGGTGTCTTACTGCAGCTATACAGAGGGTTGGTGAGACCCCATCTCAAACACAGTCCAGTATTGTGTGCAGGTTTGGTCTCAGTACCTAATAAATGACAAACCTGACATTGATGGAGAGCAGTGAAGGATGACCAGACTGATCTCTGGGATGACAGGCTTGTTGTGGGAGCATAGTTTGGGGCGACTGGGCCTGTATTCCATGGGGTTTAGGAAAATGGGTGGAGATCTCAGTGAGATATATTAATCTCTGACAGGGTGAGACAGATTGGAAGCAGGGATAATAATTCGCCTGGCTGTGGTGTCTAAACCAAGGGTCCACAGTATTAGGTACAGACAGACCATTCTGCAATGAGATGACAGTAATTGTCTGCACTCAGCAACTGGTGAACCTGGGGAATGCGCTCGAACCTGGAAGCCAAGACACTGAATATAAATACGGAGGTAGAGACAGTAAAGGAATGGTCGGAGAGAAGGAGAACGATATGGAAATAAAGGGTCATGTATCATTATATTGAATTGGATAGCAAACTCGACAGACCAAATGGACTCCTGCACTTACTACTTTATAGCTTCCCACGGTTAATCACATTAAGGGATGTGTACAGTGTGTGGGAAAAGTGCATTGCGGAGATGTTTGAATATGAACTGGAATGGGGAAGGCTCAATGTGTTGTATGGCCTACTCCATTCCTGATGTTTCTATGTAGTCTGTAAATGTTGTCCGAAGTTCTCAGATGTTAGGAAGGAGGTCACTGCAGGTCAACAGGATTGTGTTTCTCATTCCCTTTCCCAATACTGAAGCTGTGCCCGGTGTTCTGACTGGTTTTATCCTTTAGGCCTCGGAACAGTTTGATACAATAGAATGTCTTGTTTGGCAGATTCAGAGACCTTTGCAAAGTTGATCACATGTCTGTGTGTCTGCAGTCACGTTTAGGCCAGACCAGGAAAGCACAGGAGATTCACTTCTGGAAAGTACATTTGTGAAGCAAATTGGTGTGTACAATCGACATTGCCTTGAAGGTCACTATTTACGGACACCAGATTTTGCATCTTAATATTTTGTCAATTGTGTTTAACTTACACCAGCTGCCAGAGCATTAGCCTGGTCTGGATTAGTAATCCAGTGACCTTTCCACAGCAGCACCATCTCTACATGGGGACCGATCTGAAATCATACTGAGCAGGTTATTTCTGTGCTGCTTGATAACTCTGTCAAAAAGAACTCCCACTAATATGACTGTCGTGCTGAGTCTGAGGGGGAGGAAACTGGCCAGATTGCAATTATAATCCTCTTAGGAACTGGACATAGTTGAGTAATTTTCCACATTATCAGGGCAATATCAGAGTTGGAGCTGGAATGAAACAGCTTCCCCAGGGACACGGCTTGTTGTGCAGCACAAGTCTTCAGTCCTATTGCAGGAATGGTGTCAGGGACCATTGTCTTTTTCGTACGTACTGTGTTCAGCTATTTCTTCATGTCACGTACAGCAAATTGAATTGGTTGAAGACTGGCATCTGTGATTCTGTGGGTATCATGGCGAGGGTGAGGTGGATCATCAACTCAACACTTCTGGCTGAGGGTGGTGCAGATACCACATCCTAGTCTTTTACACTGATGTACAGGACTTTTCAATTATTTAGGATGGGGTTATTTGTGGAGCCCTTTCCTCCGTCATTTGTTTAATCATCCATTACCATTTATGACAGAATGTGACAGGATTGCGGAGCTTCGATCAGATCTGTTGGTCAAGTGTGGTAGCTTTAATGGGTTAGCATCAGGTTTCGGTTCACGTGGTTCTGACCCAGTCATGTTAACCCACAGTCATTCCTGAAACATAGATTGTATTAATGCTAATGGCAGACTGAGGAAATTATTCGAGGCTAAAAGTTACAGGTTGTGGTTGAATGCTGATCTGCTTCTCCTGCTGCTGTAGTCTACAGCACTACATAAATACGCAGTTTTGAGCTGCAATATGTACAATGCAATTCTGCTGTCTGTCCCTCAGTTCACATCGAGACGCATTCACCCATCGGCCCTGTACTCAGTGACCTACTCTGGTTTCTGATGTGGTAACACTAGCATTTTCACACTCTCATTCGGCTGAGGGTCGCTCCCCGTGTCATGCTTTCAATCTGATACATTCTGCAAAACCAATTAACTTATTTTAATTCAATTCTTTAATTCATCTGAATATTTTTCCTTGAGTAATACCATCTTCTGTGTTTAAAGTGAATGTGTTTCCTCTGTTTCTCTCCCTGACCACGATTAAGAGCTCTGCAGTGTCAGTAATGCCAGCCTTATGTAGTTTCAGTGCCAATGAATTCTCTGGATTCCCAATCATCTTCACCACATTGTATGTTTCCTCTTTTGGTTTGATGCCTTATTATTCATGACTGCCTTGTCCTCCCATGAGTATGTTTCATCTCCTTTGGGAGAATTTCTGATATCCTCCGAAATATCCCCAGAAACTCCTGCTTTTGCTATTCCATGGTCTGCCCTGCTCGGCTCCCTTTCCAATTTACTCGGGCCAACTCCTCCCGAATGTCTTTGTAGTTACAATGTTCAATTAGAATCACATTACATCAAAAAGAGAGCAATAGATATAAACCGAAAGGAGGAGCTTTGAGTGAAGAGACGCAAAGAATGATTGGTAAATTTCTTAACTAGATACAAAGAGACAAAGAGCGAGACAACATAGATGAGGAAATGTGAAAAATGAGAAAACTAGATCATCGAAAGAAGTAGATGTACATCCCTCAATGTTTTGGCAATTCCTGTGTGCTGTGGTTCTTGGTGTAGTACATGTTCAACAGAACAATATGTTCAAATGCTGGCTCTGATGCTAGAATTTTTATCTCCAATAATATGACAGACACTAACTTTGGAAAGTACCTAACAGGCCAATATATTGAATTCTGGTAGAAAGGGGATTAACTGAAATAAATTGGGACACCAGAAGCAAGAATTTATAATACACATCTTGGTAAGAATGAGAGATTGGAGTGGAGAATTCCAGTAAAGGACGGAACGTTAAGAGAGTGGAACATATCATTTTAGATGAGAATCAAATGATGTTTTAACGTTTTATAAATTTCATACATCATATGCATCACTTTTAGTTAACTTTGTCTCCGTTGTTCATTTAGAATGTGTTGTGCACACATGAAAAATGTTACATACCTGCACACGAACATTAATTAAACAGTGTATATAAAATCATTTTTCCGCCATTGAAATGGTCCTGTTGTCGTGTTACCAGGATACATGAACACCAACTGGCCACTAAAAGACATGACCCACTATCACTATGTTCCATACATACAGACAAAGAAGGGCACCACTTTGATTGGGACAACGCACACACATATTAAGACACGCAAGGATGTTCTTAGTGGAATGGCATTCTGACCAGAAGTCCGTCAATAAACACACCAATTTAGATCCATCCGCCATCTCTTGGAAAACAAAAGAACTGGAAATGACATCACCCATCTTAAGAGACCAAGACCTATAAATAAAGAGGCACGACATACCACCAGCGCTTCAGCAGAGACTCTCACTGATGATGTTACCTAGTCATAGTGTCGAATCGTCAGAAAACAAACCTTCAAGCACAGCGAGCTAACTTGCACACATACAAACTGTTATTTTTCTTTTATTAGTGGAATTTGGGAGTTCTTTGTCACTCATGTATTAACAGATTACGAGGTGAGGTGAACATTTTTTGGGTTTGTGGTTTTAATTAACAGAAGTGCTCAACATAGATGTCTTCACAGTTTGGGGCCCTGTGAAAGGGACCTGGACAGATTTGAACAGATTTCTGGTACAAAATGTCCCAGCAAACTCCAACAATTTGCAATTAGTGACCTAGATCTTCAAATAAAACCGTTCGGAAAGTCTGTTTAATTTTGTATACTTGTGGTTGTTTAAATTAAAAGTGAGGGAAATGGCTTTTAAAATTACTAAAGATGTTCCTAAATTTGCCAAGCAAGTTTAGAAAGACAGAAGCAGGACATTGTTTAGAATTAGCAAATCGGTTGGAATTGGGTTTAACCAGGGAGAAAAGGGAAGCTGAAATTGTAATGCAGATGGTCAAGCACATTGATGTATCAAAGAAACAGACAAGTGCAGTCGAGTTAGAAAAAAACTTTAATTGCAGATATGGCAACTGAAGTTAGAAGATAAAGAAAGAGACGGAAACAGAGAGAGAAAAATGAGAAGGAGAGGAAAAAGAAAGAGAGAGATTCAGAAGTTGGGAATTAGACAAGAAAGTTAAATTAACAGGATGAAGATGAAGGGAGAACGTCGGGATGTATACAACTATGTTAGTGCATTGCCATATTTCGATGAGAAAAATGTCAAAACATTTTTTATTTCATTTGAAAAAAATGACTCGGCAGATTACGTGTCCAGTGAAATTGTGGGTAATGCTTGTACAGACTAAGTTGGTGGGCACAGCTGGTGAGGTATGTACAGCGCTGTCAGATGAGGGATCAAGAGATTATGCAGATGTCACATTGGCTATTTTGATTGGCTATGAATTGGTACCAGAAGCATATAGACAGAGGTTCATAAAAATGGAGACGGAACCAGGTCAGACTTATGTCAAGTTTGAAAGAATTAACTACAGTCATTTTGATAGATGGGTGCTGGACTTAAAAATAGATAAGACCCGTGAGGATGGAAGCGAGATTATGATGCTGAAGAAGTTTAAAGACTCACTTCCAGAGATGGTAAGAATTCATGTGCACGAACAGAAAGTTCAAGAAGCGAGAAGCGTGGCAGAAATGGTAGTGAAATATGCACTGGTGCATGAGATGAAATTTAGCTTCCGGGAGAATTTACATGCTCTGAGGGATAGAAATTGGGAGAAGGGAAGTTCACATATTACAAAGCAAACAGTAGCGCACAATCGTTTACCACAGGTGAAAAAAGAAGCCCAAAGGGGTTGAAAGGAGGTGAAAGGTCTCAGGTGTTCTCAGTATAAGGGCTTGAAACACATAAAATGACAGTGCCGATGGTTTAAGAAGAGCACTAGGAAAAGGTGTTTTCATTGAAGTAAGCTGGGACACACTGTGATGGTCGTTGAAGGAAGGAACTTTGGGAAAGATGTGGCAGAAGAGGCTAAGCCCAGTGGCATTGGTGAAACTGGCAACGGGGACCCCAAGTGGAGCCGAGGAGCTGCAGGAGAGTGGTCAGCATAGGCAGGGGCTGGGTATGGAGTCAGTACCTGATCGCTGAAAGAATTCACCTCTGTAGATAAAGTTTACTCAAAAAGAACAGGGGGAGAAGAACAAGAAGTTATAATTTTGTGAGATATGGGATCTGCTCAGTCTCTAATAGTTGAGAAGTGAGGCGCCAGAAAAGCACAACAGATCAGGCAGCATCCAAACAGCAGGACAATTGAATATCAGGCGGAAACCCATCGTCAGGAATGTGGTGGGGGGACAAGGGGGCTGAAAGATAAATATGAGGGTAGTAGCTGAGCTGGTGGGAGAGTCACTGGGAAGGCGATAAGAAGATGTAGGTGGGAGCAATAGTGATATGTCAGAGGGGAGGATGGAGTCGGTAGGTGGGAAGGAAGATGGCCAGTTAGGGCAGTTCAAGAGGGCAGTGCTAGGTTGAAAGGTTGGATCTGGGAGAGGTTGGTGAAGAGGAGATTTGGAATTTGGTGAAGTCAACATTGATGATGGTTCTAGTTTGAGGGTTCTAGTTGTCCTGTCCACAACACCCTCCTCTCCGACATATCACCATCACCTCCCACCTGCGCCTACCTATCGCCTTCCAAACTATCTTCCACCCAGCTCCACCCCACCATCCTATTATTTCTCGGCCCCCTTCCCCCTCACTTACCCCACCCCCCACTTTCCTGATGAAGGATTTATGCCTGAAACGTCAACTCTTCTTCCCCTTGGATGCTAGCTGGTTGGCTATGCTTTTCTGGCTCCACACCTTTCAACTCTCATCTCCAGCATCTGCAGCCCTCACTTTCTCTCGGCTTCTAATGGTGAGAGATTATACTATGTTCACTCTTTTTGACGTATTAATCAAGATCGTGACAATTTGTGGAATGCGGTTAGAAATTAAGTATTCCCTTGTGTAACATCAGGATGGAATGCCAATTCAAGGTTGGGGAAGTAACAGTGACAGTGACTAACAGAGTGTCAGTTCCAGGAAAACAGTTTGTTCTTGTGAACGATTTAACAGGATCCAAGGTGGGAGTGGCACCCCATGTGTTGGAGAAGGCAAAAGGAAAACTAGGGAATTGGGGAGTTAAAAGAAAAATACCCAGGATTTTTCCAGACTGTACAGTAACAAAATTCCACTGTCATAAGTTAGAGCAGGAAGGAAAACCGTAATAAAAAGCCAAAGGAGTTGATGTGCAGTGAACTGACACCCTGTTTGATGTCACGGTGCAGGAAAACCCTGAACAGGCAGAGGATCAGGCAGAGGGGTTTAGTCCAGAAATGCTAATGGACTTACAACAGATATATACACACACATTCACACACACATACACATGCCCACACACAGAAAAGGAATCAGAATATATTGTCAAAGGTTATTAACTTAAAGATAGAATGCCAAAATTAAAATGGAGACCCCGATAGGTTAGTGCAGAAGGGGAATGGGCCTAAGTGCACCAGATTGTGTTAGAGGTGGCGTACAGTGTTACGGGTAGCACATAAACTAACTGCAGGGGGTCACCCAGGTGGACAGAAGACTCAGATTAAGATACAGAGGCATTTCTAGTGGCCTGGAATGCACACGGACGTGGTTATTTTTTGATGTACATGTCAAACATTCTAAATGGTAGGTAAGTCACAGGCAGTACTGAAGCCAGCACCTTTGTTACCAATTCCTGCATTCGAAGAACATTTCACGTAGATTATGATGAGTTGTGTAGCTCCCCTGTCTAAAATAAAAGTGGAAATGCTAACCATAATGAATGTGTCTACCAGATTTCCAGAGGCAATTCTATTATGGAGTGTTAAGATAAAAAGGGAGGTGGAGGTGTTAGTAGCTTTCTTTCCTCACTGTGGGCTCCGCAGAGAGATTCAGTCAGACCAAGGTCTCATTTTACCGCTCCACTGTTTAAGGAAGTCATGGATAGCTTAGGCATACAGCAATTCAAATCAAGGGCGTCCCATCCTGAATCCCAGGGAGCCTTGGAAAGTTAGCATCAGACGCTGAAGACCATATTAACAGTGTACTGTCAGGATTACCGGAATGATTGGATTGAAGGTGTCCCATTAAATTGTTTGCCATTAGACAAAAAATTATTTGCCCCAAATTAATCTACTCAGTTTACTTCCTTTGAGTTAATATTTGAAGTGAGAGGTCCTTTGGAATTAATTGAATATAAATTGACAGGACCGAAGTCAGAGATCTCACACTCGGATTATGTATGCGAGGTGAGGGAGAAATTAGATGGAGTAGGTGAGTTCGCTAAACAGCACCTGAAGGGCTCAGCATAGAATGAAGCACGTGGCAGATAAAAGCTCTGAAATTTTGACGATTTCCTGTCGGGATGACGTATTAGTATTGCCACCAGTGATAGGAATTCCCTTCAAAGCCAGGTTTAGTGACTCAGGAACAGAGGTATGGTCAGATGAACAAATTGTGCAGCTTATCTGTATGATGTAGTGACCTTCAGCAAGTGATTGAAAGCTCACATGTTACATTTGACAGAGCATGTTGAAGATTACAAGAAGCAAACTTGGTAATAAACTTAAAGAAAACAGAATTCGCGAAGGCAAAGGTGACGTTCTTGGGACATTATATTGGACATGGAAGGTTGACCCCATGGAACACAAAGACAAAGGTCTTTGAGGAATTTCCACAACCATCCTCTAAAAAAGAGATGCTTCGATTTTTGGAGCTGAGTGGATTCTATCGGAAGTTTGTTCCAAACTTCAGCAGCGTATGGGCACCACTGATGGATTTATTAAAGGAGAACACATAATTATGGTGGACAGAACAATGTCAGGAGGCATTTGAGAATTTTAAAGCAGGAGTAATCACCGCACCAGTTTTAGCTACACCAAATATTTTGAAACCCTTTGAAAATTCGATTTGCTTCTAGGGATATAGGGCTTGGAGATGTATTGATACAGAAAGGTTATGATGGATTTGAATGGCTGATTAGCTACTTGTCGAAAAAAACGGAATATCCACCAGAAAGAAAAATACAACATTCTCCATTATTGAAAAAGAATGATAAAGTTTTGCGCTGACCTGACAATATTTTAATGTTTATGTGACAAATAAATTGTCGGAGATGGTTGTGGACATCGACAAACCCCTCACGTGTTTTGGAATATTTAAAGACCAGAATATGAGAGGATTTAATTGGGGTCATATCACACCAACTTTAAATTTACAAAATGTACATGCTGTGGATCCTAAAATGTGATCGCAGATGTGTTATCGCGGATTTAAAGGAAAAACTTTAGATAAGATTTGACTTATTCCAGTTTAAATAGGTGTACAAATTAATATGAATGACATCCCTGAGATTAATACTTTTGTATTTCATAATAATGGGATTAAGAATTAGAGGAAAAGAAACGAAGCCATCTTTTCATTCTGATAGTTCTTTTTTTTTCTGAAGGAGGGAGGTCTTATGAAGCCGAAAGCATGTCCGGTCACTTTAAGACAGAACGGGTTTTTTGTTGAATAGAAAGTACAGCACAGGCTGTTCCATACGTCACAATTAGCTGGGAAATGGATACCTGAGTTTTGGTTGTTGTTTTGACAATAATTCAAGTACAACCAAAGAGTTTAAATAATGGTCAGTATACAAGAAGCCAACGGAACTTGAATATTATTGTTTGGACACCTGGAAAGCAATCAAGTTATGAGAATTGTTGTATCATGGGGAGTAGATAAACCCAGCATTTGAACACTAGAGGGAGAGTCACTGTCATCCAACAGCAGAATAACTGCTGTAGAGCAGGAGTGCTAACTGGCCATCTCAAACACTCTCTATCAAAGAGAGTAAATGTAAATGTTCATGTAAACCTACTTGCAATAAAAACATGACCCAGGGAGATCAGGAGCTGGAAGAGTGAACACAGCGGGGAAGATAGAGACTGTGTGGTCTTGAGATTGTAATGTTTAATATGTGGGCTGCTGGAACAGAATATTTTTACAGAGTTAGAGTCAGAGAGTAAGTAGCTAAGAAAAGAGGAGTTTGTATTTGTGAATAGTTGTTGTTTAGTGTTCACTATTAAAGTTAAGAAACTAAATTGTAAATTTTTGTTTAAATAGTGGAATATAGGAGATCTGTATCACTCATATGTTAACAGATTACAAGGTGGGGCGAGCATTTCTGGGTATTTGGGTTTAATTAGCAGAGGGGTTTCGACTCTACCTTGTAAATATCCATCCACGCTAACCCCAATTCCCTGCAGTTGGCCCATATCCTTCCAGTGCTTTCCTATCAACATATTTATCCAAATGTTTTTGAAATGTTGTTAATGTATCTCCTTCAATCGCACCTGCGGGCAGCTCATCCACGTACCAGCCTCTGTGTAAAGAACTGGCCCCTCAAGTTCCCTTGTATTCCTTCCCCTTTAACCTTAAACTGATCCCCTCTCGTCCTCGATTCTCTAAACCTTGGAAAAAGACTGAGAGCATTAACCCCACCATCATGATCTGATTCAGCTCTATAAGGACTCCCTCAGTTTCCTACATGCTAAAGAAAAGGTCCTAGCTTGTCCAACTTCTCCCTATAACTCAGACCATTGGGTCCTGGCAACGTCTTTGTAAATTTCATCTGCATTCTTTTTAATTTAATAGCATCCTCCCTACAACAACGTGACAAAACTGAACACAATACTCCAAGTGCGGACTTACCAAAGTCCTGTGTAACTGCAACATAAATTCCCAACTTCTATACTCAATATCCTCCCTGATGAAGGCCAATGCGCCAAAAGCCTTCTTCACTGCCCTGTCTACCTGTGACTCCACTGTCAGAGTACCGTGCACCTGAACTCCAATGTCTCTCTGCCAACTACCCCCTTGAAGATCCTCCCATGCACCATGAAACTCCTACCTTGATTTGAGTTCCCAAAATGTAAGACATCATGCATCGATATTAAATTCCATTTGCCATTTCACGGCCCACTTCCCCACCTGATTAAGGTCCTGCTGCAATTTCTGATAAACTTCCTCACTGATCATGCTCCCACTTATTTTAGTGTCATCTGCAAACTTACTCATCATAACTTGTACATTCTCAACCAATTCATAGATAACAAACAGCAATGGACCCAGCCTCCAGTCTGACAAGCATCCTTCCACTAAACCCTCTGCTTTCTACCATCAAACCAACTGTGTATCCAATTTGCCAGTTCCCCCAGCATTCCACGTGATGTCCCCTTCCAGAGCAACTTGCTGTGTGGGACCTTATCAAAGGCCTTACTGAAATCCATAGAGACTATGTCTACTGCTCTGTCCTGATCAAGCTTCCTGATCACAACATCAAAGAACTCTAACAAATTTGGGACGCATGATCTCCCACTCACAAATCTATTCTGACTGCTCCGAATCAAACCCTCTGTAAGTAATGGATGCAGTCAATGGTATGCTGTCCTTCATTGTAAGATGATTCGAGTACATAAGTAAAGCTATCTTCCTGCTGTTGTAGAGCCTTGCTGAGAGAGCATTTGGGGTGCTCTGTACAGATTTGATCACCTTTGTAAGGAATGATCTCTTTACCACAGACACCGGTGATGGTAACATGAGGATAGAGTAAAGAAGCTGAGTGTTAAATCTTACAGCTGTGAGAGACAAAGAAATGGTGACGCTGAAACAAGAAGAGAGGCAGCGATCACTTATTTCCAAAAGACACATTGATAGGTTGAGAAATTCCATACTTTACCCAGGATTGATTGGTGTGATTTATTGTCACGTGTACCTCAGTACAGGGAAACACTTTGTTTATGAGCAGTGGAGGCTGATCATAGTAGGCATGGCCAGACAAATCATAGGGTGGAAATATACTTGGACAGAGTAAGGCATACAGGTTACAATGAACAGGACAAACATGCAACAAGATCAACATGAACAAGATCAGCATTATTTGAACTTAGAGAGTCCATTCATCGGTCCAACGTGACTTGCTTAATAGTTTAATTTCCTAATTTAACTCTCCCCATGTTATTGTGCAGTCGGTGTGTGAACCCTGTACTGAACGTCCGGTTGTTCACAATCCCCAACAGCAGCCACAATAACTTCCGTCTGAAACAGGTAGCCATTCCCACCAGCTTCTGCCTTACATAGAGAACACCAGGCTGTCTTTTTGGAGATGGAAGGTGCCTTCTTGAGACTACACACAAGACATACGGTTTCCCTGCCCACCTCTAGAAAACCATGTTAAAGTCCCACGTGTGTATCATGAGCAACAGAGCCAAGAGGAACAACGTGGAACAGTCTGTCTGTGCAGCCTCTGCTCCACTTGGTCATCATGTTAGAGCATCAATCTGGAGACACTTAAGACTGCCGATGCTGGAGATCAGAGTAGAGCATCAATTGCTGGAAAAGCACAGCGGGTCAGGCAGCATCCGAGAAGCAGGAGAATCGACGTTTTGGGAATAAGACATTCATCAGGAATCAGCATCAATTATCTCATTCTGCCCCTGTGTAAGTGCATTGAGGTGGGAATGGCCTCCCACTGTTCCTGTGCAAGTGACTCAAGGGACTGACTGGCTTCTTCCTCGTCCAATTGGACAGGGCCAAGGGCCTGACTGGGTTACTCCTGATTCCTGTTTGACAGCTCGATGTACTGACAAGTGTGATGATGCTGTAGCTTTTCAAGGTTATTTTGTCCTGGTTTCTTTTAACAGAGTTATTGAACGATCGTTACCAAGCTGGCAAGTTAAGACCACTTGAGTAAACAGCGAGGGAGGCCTTAGGTTTATTTTAATGCAGCCTGAATGGTTGTGGCCAGCTCTCACAGATTAGGATCACTGGGTTTTGGTTTCTCAGTAACATCAGAAACTATTGGGGTCTCAACAGAGTTGGAAGCTTCAGGGAATGTTTCCTGGCTGCTACTCTCTCTGAATTTTCTCTTGATGCTGTCACATTGCATCTGGAACAGACATTTTACATTCCCTTTAAAATAAGAAAACATTAGAGTCTAGACTATTGCCTTCAAATATTTTCGAGTGGCTCTGGTGTGCCCCATCACACGAGACTCCCTCTCTTCCTGAGTAATAGGCCGGAGGTACTGAGTGGGCTGTCCCTGTTCATCTCCAATAGTGTCAATGGGCTGAATGACTTCCTCATATTCCTGTGAAACCAGCGTGAGGTGCTGAATGAACTCTTGTTTTACTGTGGCAATGTGCAGTGTCAAGCAGTGTTGTTACAGTAATGTTACTGACACTTTAACAGCACAAGCCTGAGTGGTGTCTGGGTCTTGCTGCACATGGCCATAGACCAGTTCAGGAGCTGGGGGGGGGGGGGCAAAATGTTCTGAACAGTGTGGAATCTTCAGTGACCATCCGCACTTCTGATCTTATGGTGGGGAAGGTGGGTGAGGGGAGACATCGATGAAGCAGCTGAAGGTGTTTGTGAAGAGGAAGCTACTCTGAGGATCTCCCACAGAGGTGACCCAAGACTGAGATGATGAACATCTTCCTCTGTGCCACGTTTGACTCCAAACACTGGAGAGTTTACTCTGATTCCCATAATGTCCAGTTTTGTTTAGCTCCTTGATGTCAACAGAAGTTAACCATTACGTTGATATCAGGGCCAGTCATTTTTACCTGAACTCTTGCGTCAACCTCTTTTGTTCATATCAATAAACCATGATATAAGAGTAGCAAGTGTTTTCTTCAAACAGGTGGTATTGAATGTCAGGATTTCTCTTCTCAAAAGTGTTGGGGAGTGAGATGACTGAAAGTATTTGAAGAGGAGGTAGATGGATATTGCCCTGTCAGAGAGGTGAGGGCTATGAGGAAATGGGTATGAAAGAGGATTTGAGGCCACGAGCAGATCAGTCATGATCTTAGTGAAGGGCAAGGCAGGCTTGGGGAGTGAACGACCTGCCCCTGTTTCTGATGTTCTCCCATTCTGTTATTGGAAAGTTAGTTGGTGTTATTTTCATGAATGCTCTGTTGTTGCATATTGCAGTCAGGAAGACCAGAGGATTCTGTGAGCCATCTCTGGGTGAGGTATGGGGGTTGTATTCTCAGTGAACTTGGGTCTAAACATGACCAACAAATGGAGCATAAGTTGCAGATAGGGGAAGCTCTGTAAAGAGATATGAGGGGCCTATTTCATAACCGTGCCTGGGTTTTCCAATTACATTTCCCAATTCACCTCAAAGCGTGTGGGACATTTTTGAAGGGTTGAATGGTCTCCTCTGTTTCTGTGCGCCAGGTTATAGGAGTAAGTAGCCTCCAACTGCTCCTGGGTAGCAGGTTTGATGGGCTGAATGGAATACAGAAACATGGGACTGAGGAGCAGGAGTGGGTCATTAGATACTTTGAGCCTTCTCCACCTGGCACTAAGATTGTGGCTGATCAGGTTGGGGTCTCAGCCCCACTTTCCTGTCTGTGTCCCATTATGCATGACTCACTTTTCTGTCAAATATTTAACTAATGCAGCTTTCAATCAATGTGAACATAGAGCACGATAAACTTCCACTGAAGAGAATTCCCACTTGAAAGGGCCTTTCAGAATTATTCGTCATCCCTCTTATAGAATCAGAGAGTCACGCTGAACGGAAACAGACCCGTTAGTCCGATCTTTTCACTCCAATCAGACATCAAATCTGATCTAGTCCCATTTGCCAGCATTTGACCAATATCCCTCTTCTTTCGGATACTTTTTAAATGTGCGATTTTAAACGCCTTCACCACTTCCTCTGACAGCATTTTCTGTACACAACACTCGCTGTGTGAAACATATATCTAGAAGTCCATTCTAAATCACTCTCCCCCGCCTTCAACCTATGGCCTCTTGTTCTGGACTCCCCAATCCTGGAGAGCAGAACGTGGCTGTTCAGAATATCCATGCCCCTGATAGTTTTGTAAAACTCTATAATGTCACCTTTCAGCCTCTGACACTCCAGGGGGAAACACCTCAACCTAACCAGCCTCTCCCTAAATCTCAAACCTCCAGTCCTGGACCATCCATGTAACTCACTTCTGCAGGAAACCGAATTGTACGCAGTATTCTTAAAGTGACCTCAGAACACCCTGTACAGATACAACATGCCACCACAACTCCTATACTCAACGCTCTGACTGATTAAGGCAAATGTGCCAAATGTGTTCTGCACCTCTGTCTACCTGCGACTCCACTTTCAAGGAACAATGCACCTGCAGCCCTCTGCCCCGTTGTTTCACAACATGCTCCAGGACCTGACCATGAAGTATATAATGTCTGCCCTGATTTGCCTTCCCAAAATGCAAAGCTTCATATTTTTCTAAATTAAATTTCATCTGTTACTCCTTGCCTCTTTGTCTCATCTAATTGCGGTCTTGTACTCTGAGATAATCTACTACACCACCTTATTGATGTCATCTGTATACTTACTAACTAATGCCCCTGTATTCACATCTAAATCCTTTACATAAATCATGATATGCAGTGAACTCAGTACTAATTCTTGCAGCACACTGCTGCTCACAAGCCTCCAGTCTGAAAAATATCCCTCTTCATTCAAGCTATTTGTGACTAGCTTATTCTGTATCTTATGTGACTGAAACTTACTAAGCTATCTACTAATCAGAATGAAATACTAGCTATGAAGAGAGGCTGAGTAGGTTAGGTTTATTTTCAGTATAGAAAAGGAGCTTGAGGGGTGACCTGATTGAGGTTTGCAAAATCAGGAAGGGTGTAGCCAGGGTGGATAGAGACAAGCTTTTTCCCAGGTTGAAGGATTCAATACTGAGGCATAAAGGCGACACCAGAAAGGGCATGCAATAGGCAACATCAATGTGAGCAAGATCAGCATTATTTGAAGTTAGAGAGTCCAATCCTTAGCTTAATAGTGGCTGAGAAGATGCTGTTCATGAGCTGCTGGTTTGTGTGTTCAAGATTCTGTATTGTCTGCATGATGGAAGAGATTGTAGGAGATCCAGGTTACGATGTGTCTTTGTACATTCTGTCAGACTTTCCACAGCAGTGAGCTGTGTAAATGGAGACAATGGATAGAACGTTGGTTTCCGTGATGGCATGGGCTGTGCACACACCTTCTGTCATTACTCCTACTGTCCTGGGCAGGTCTGTGGCCACACCAGGTCATTATGCACCCAGATACTTTGCTGTCAGTGGTGCATTTGGAGAAGTTGGTGAGGGTCCATTTGGACATGTCAAATATGCTGAGCTGCCAGAGAAAGAAGAGGTGTTCTTGTGCCATCTCGGCTGTCATACCTACATGGGAGGTCGGTTATCGTCACTCCAAGCAACTTAATGCTTTCCACTCTTTCAACTTCAGTTCCATTGATGCAGATGGGGGCATGTTCTCCTGATTTCTTTCTGAAGTCATTGATCAATTGGTTAGTTCTACCGACGTTGAATTAGAGGATGGTCTCAGTGCAGCACATCATAAAGTCCTCTATTTCCGTTCTGTATTTTGACTTGCCATCATTGCATACCTGTCCAACTATGATAGTGTCTTCAGTGAACATGTAGCTGGTATTCGTTCAAAATTTGGCAATACAGTTGTGGGTGTACAGGAGTATAGTATGGGGCTGAGGACACATCCTTTGGGATTTCAGTGTTGAATGTTATCATGGAAGAGACACACTTACCTATTTTCACTGATTGTATACTGTAGGTCAGAAAGCTGAGGATCCAACTTCAGAGGGCGGAGCTGAGACTAAGGTCAGGGAGTTTTGTGATTATTCTGAAGGGAATAATGGTGTTGAAGGTGAACCTATAGTCAATGAGCAGGAATATGACGTGGGTGTCCTTGTTGTCCAGATGCTCCAGGGATATGGCACCCGCTATGGACCCATTCCACGGGTAGGAAAATTGTAGGGGATAGAGGCAGGCTGGTAGACTGCAACTGATGTGGGCCATGACGAGCTTCTCGAAGCACATCCATCCCCTCAGTCTCCTGCGCTCTAAAGAGATATGTCCCAGCTTATCCAACGTCTCCCTATGACTCAGACCCTTGAGTCCTGGCAACATCCTTGTAAAGTTCCAGTTTAATACCATCCTTCCTACAGCAAGGTGACCAATACTGAACACAATGCTGAACTTGGGAATATTTGGAACTGTAAGTTTTACTCTGCTGCCAATTATTATGCTGCTGTAATATTGTTTTATTTTTGTGTTATTCTGAAATCTTATTATTCATTGAATCCTCTGATGACAATCCCCTCGGGTGAATGTCCTCCTGACTGCATGAATGTGAATCAATCTAATTTGTTGGGGCAGATTTTTTGAGGCCGCTGTATATCAGAAAACAGGAAGAGATGATGGATGTTTGTACAGTGTGTGTCCTTTACTGGACCAGCTTGTCTCTCCAGGCACCTAAAACATTTATTGTGGTCAGAGTACCTCAGAATCATTACATCACAGAAGGAAGCTATTTAGCCCATTGTAGGTCCATGCACATAGAACATTACAGCTCAGTACCCACAACATCCTTCAGCACTACCGACAGATCCACCGACCTTACTGTCAACCGTAAATTTACTAACTCATCCTTCTATACCCTCATTAAGGTCGTTTTCAAAAGGACAAACAACAGTCACTCTAAAGCAGATCCTTGCAGCATACCACTAGTAACGAAACTCCAGGATGAACATTCCACATCAACCATCACCTTCTGTCTGCTTTCAGCTAGCCGACTTGTGATCCAAACGCTAAATCACCCACAATTACACGTCTCCATATTTTCTGGGAGAAAATAAGGACTGCAGATGTTTGAGATCAGATTCGAGATTGTGGCGCTGGAAACGCACAGCAGGTCAGGCAACATCCGAGGAGCGAGGAGAAAATGAAGACTGCAGATGCTGCAGACCTGAAAACTGATTCCTGATGAAGGTCTTACAAAAGAAATATCAACTTGCATGCATCTTGGACGCTGCCTCATCTGTTCTGCTTTTCCAATGCAATACTCTCCACATTTTCTTCAATAGCCTACAATTGGGGACCTTATCAAATGCTCCACTGAAATCCACATACCTCACTTTACCCTCATCCACCTGGTTGGTCACCTTCTCAATGAACTCGGTAAGATTTGTGAGGCATGACATACCCTTCACAAAACCTTGTTGACTATTCCTAATCAAATGATTCCTTTCTAGATGATGGTAAATCCTATCTCTTATAATCCTTTCCAACAGCTTACCCACAACCAAAGTAAGATAGGTATCTAATTACCAGGGTTGTCTCTTTTCCATTTCTTGAGCAAGGGGACAACGTTTCTTGTCCTCCAGTCTTCTGGCACTATTCCTGTAGATAATGGCGATGTAAAAATCCGAACGGATGGTTGTGTAAACTCCTCCCTAGCTTCTCAGAGAAATCTAGGATAAATCCCATCTGGCCCAGGGGACGTATCTGCTTTCACACTCTCCAGAACTGCGAACATCTCCAGTTACGAACTTCAATCCGGTCTAGTCTAATAGCCTGTATCTCAGTATTGGCCTCGACAGCATTTTCTTTTTCCATTGTGAATACTGATTCAAGTATTAATTTACAGCCTGTCCTATCTCCTCAGACTCCACAGGCAACTTAACACTACTGTCCTTGATTGCCATTAAACTTCATTTGTTCATTCTATTATTCATGACGTACTGATAGAAAGCTTGAGGGTTTCCCACGATCCTACTTGCCAAAGACGTCTCATGCTCTCTCCTGGCGATTCTTAGCTCTTTCTTTAAGTCCTTCCAGGCTAACTTCTAACTCTCAAGCAGCCGAACTGAGCCTTCACGTTTCATCTTAAAATAAGCCTCCTTCTTCCTCTTGACAAGAGATTCAACTGCTTCAGAAAACCACAGCAGCCTCACTCGACCACTTCCTCCTTTCCTGACAGGTATAAACTTATCAAGGACACACAGTAGCTGTTGTTTGAAAAAGCTCCACTCTTAAATTGTACCCATCCTCTGTAGTTTCCTTCCCCATCCTATTCATCCTAAAACCTTTCCTAATCGCATCATAATTGCCTTTTCCCCAGCTATAACTCTTGCCCTGCGGTATACACCTGTCCCTTTCCATCGCAAAGGTCAACATAACGGAATTGTGGTCAGTATCAGTAAAGTGTTCACCTACCTCCAGATCTAACACCTGGTCTGGTTCATTACTCAGTACCAAACCCAATCTGGCCTCGGCCCTTGTTGGCCAATCTACATACTGTGTCAGTAAACCATTCTGCAAACATTGGACAAAAACTGACCCATATAAAGTAATTGAACTGCAGCATTTCGAGTCAATATTTGGAAAGTTAAATTCTTCCATAACAACTACTCTGTTATTTTCGCTCCTATCCAGTATCATCTTTGTAATCCTTTCCTCTACATCGCTGGAAATATTCAGACGGCAATAGAGAACTTTCAGCAGGGTAACCTCTCCATTTTTGTTTCTAACCTCTTCCCATACGACCTCACTAGACGGGTCCTTATCATGCATCCTTTCTACCAACGTAACGCTGTCTTTGATTTTCAATAACACCTCACCCTCCCCCACCCCCAACCCCCACCCCCGCCCCATTTTTAGTACCTTCCTTGTTCCTATTAAAGCATCTAAACCCCGACCCTCCAACGATCAGTCCTGTCCCTGTTCTATCCATTTCTCCAAAATGGCCAAAACATCAAGTTGTACAATTGCACAACTTGGAAACAGGGAGTGAATGGAGGGATTTTAAATGAGTGTGAGTTGGATAGATCAGAAGACAGCATGAGGGGAGATAGACAGGAACAGACAGAAAATGGAAGTTTTATTTAGAAATTCTCACGGACTGCAAGGCCTTTATCTATTGCCATACCTTTTGAGCACTGTGCGGATACTGGCTGTGGTCCCAGAGCATTTATCGCAAATAATATCACAGAGCTGAGTTGCTGACAGTTAAACAGAGTCCAAAAGGCAAAGTGATTTTTTTTC
The DNA here is from genome assembly GCF_047496795.1 of Chiloscyllium punctatum. NCBI lineage: Eukaryota > Metazoa > Chordata > Chondrichthyes > Orectolobiformes > Hemiscylliidae > Chiloscyllium > Chiloscyllium punctatum. The sequence continues at coordinate 51,402,726 of NC_092771.1, read as the reverse complement.
CCTACAGTGAGAAGGTGATTTAATTTAAATAGACTGGATGAACAGCAGCAGGAACTGAGAATCGTGCTCGATACTGAGATACTACGCCAGAGAATCTCAATGAGGTGGATCACTGACAGAGGGGAAATCAGCATCTCAGCTGTGAACCAAATAATGATTGACAAAGATAACACACCACTACCATGGTTTTGTGATACACATTTCAATTTATGTAGCTCAATATCATGAGTGTATCTTATTTCTTTGTACTTCCCATAGTTTAGTACAGACAGAAAATTATTTTGTCCCCGTATTTTGTGTTCAATAAACAGATTTTACTCCTCATTCCTCACTTTAGATGTATCCTTGAATCTGTTCTTCATATGAGTTATAAAGGGTAACATTCCAATATTGATGACTGGGTGATATTATTGTCCCTCCCTCCAGTCTGAACTGTCACATCCCACAATTCTCTCTGTTTCCTGTCTCCTCCTCAATGCCATAATCACACTGTAATTGAAGTCCAGTTAATGACATTTCATCACAGTTCACTGACATCGATAACATCAATAGCACAGGCCTCATCTGCCTCTCTCTAAACCTGGAATAACAATCTGAATTGCATTTGCCACGTTCAATTCTCTGTTAACATATCCATGCTACTTGTCTGTTACAACCCCACGTTTCTCAGACATGCATTCGCCTCAGATCATGAACTATAAAAATTGTCTCAATGTTTAATTGAAATTATGATACTTGATCAATAGTTCCAGGATGTGTGTTTCCATTTATAATCAGAGACGCACGTTTACGTTCTGATAAACTTATGGCATTACTCCTGCATCCAAGACAGATTGAATGGTTACACTCAATTGATCTTCCGGCCTCAAGATTTGTTCCATCAGTCACCCTCACATATCCCATCCAGAAAATGGCAGTTTGAATCATTGTTTTGAATTTGAATAAAACAATATTGAATTGAAAGGCGTTGGCTGGAGCTATTTGTTCAGTGACTGTGATCGATGTCAGTCTCCATGGATCCGAGATGTGTCACTGGAGGGTTTGCCTCTTCTATTAATTAAGGACTCGGTTCAATGTGTTATCCCAGTATGGGCGGGAGCATCAATGACTGGACGAACAGGGATCAGTAGCTCGAGAGACAGGGGGAGGAGAGATAAGAATCTGAGAACATTAGACTGGAATGTTCCAATAATAGATGAGAATCTGAGAGCATTAGACTGGAATATTACAACAGACAGGAGTTTATCCTGGGGTCTTTACTATCTTGCTCAGCCTTGGATATCATCAGCATCACGGATCGAAGATATCCTTTGGATTATTCAAGGTGGTTATTTTCCCATCCTCGCTATAGTTGGTGTTCCTGGTAAGTCATTCCATCTGACCATTAAGCTGAGTTGTACTGTTCATATTCAAATTTTAAAAATTGAAAGTCATCAGCTTCAGATCCAGTCAAAAATTTTATTCATTACTGATTATGACTAGCAAATTCCTATTCACAACTTACTCAACCATGCGCGAGGAGAAACCACACTGTTCTTAATCTCCATTATCTTTTTTCTTCATTCATATTTACATTTCTACATATTCTCCCCACTCACTAATCCTGCCCAAGACCACTATCAGGATATTTCAGTCACCTTCTCAGCCTCAGTGCAACTGCTGAATAATCCATCGTTTGTGCCTTTGCTAAATCCAGATATAACCGTTTCAACTCCCTTCAAACTATGCTTACGTCACAAAATATTTGCACTTGAGATGGTTAATTTGGCCTCTCCACAGAATCTGTCAGATGTACAGACAGTGCATGGTGGTCAAGTCATTGACTCATAATCAAGCGGCACAGAATAATAATCTTTTAGTGTTTCATGAAGGGAGTTAATGAAATGCAAATGAAATCATCACCGCTAGTTTTTAACAGAAGCATATCTGTTTGCCTCATGTCCTTTAGAGAAGGCAATGGGTTATCCTTCCATGTTCAGGTCTCTGTGTGACTGCACACCCACAGCAATGTGGTTGACACTTTATTATCCTGTGCAACAGCTGAATCAGCCATTCAGTTCAAGATCAGCATACCATGCTGGCCTGACCAGGGCTGCACACATCCCGTGCGGGAAGAGCAAAAGGAAAGATAGCTCCCTTCCTCTGCCTGATTTCCATGTTACTGCAAGTCATTTCCATTCAGGTCGGTGACCATACCCTGTTTCAAGTGAATTCTTTCTGATTGAGTCTCCCTCTGAACGTGATATACATCTCCATCGACACCTCTGGTGATGGCTGACGCACAGATGTAAGAAACTTCAAAATTCAACATCATTCGCAGTGCAGAGAGAAGGACTGGCTTTTGCTACCGCAGGAAAGAAGCTGGGACACCTAAGTGAGGGAACAGAATCATTGTGATCAACCCTAGAGTGTTGTTGAGATAGTATTTGGAGTATTGTGGGCAGATTTTCTCTCCTTTATAAGGAATAATCCTCTTGGGAGAAAGAGTATAAAGGAATTTCACCAGACTAATTGTTGGGATGACTGTACCATCGGAAGTGCATGAGGATTAATCTGTTGCGCTTTGAAGAATAAGAGGTGATTGCATTGAAACTTAAGGTGACGGACAGTCACTCATTATTTTCCAAACAGAACTAATATGGTGATAAATTCCATGTTGTTTTTACTTGGTTGACATGACTCTCGGTGGCTTAAAAGACTCTGAGAACGTTCCTCTCAGTCCACGCCACTCCCCATTTCGATTGAGAGAGAGAGGGCAAGTCTTTAAACTGAACTCTTCGAACATTAATACAGTGCATTTGGTGTGTGATCATACATAGAGCTTCACGTTATCTACCATCGTGACAGGAGCCACAATACCTTCATTGTAAAACAGTTAACTATCCCCACCAGCTTCTGACCCCTACGGAGAACATGGATCTATCTTCTTGGAGATGGAAGATGCCTCCTTGAGGCTTGGCCCAAAACATTTGGCTTCCTTCCTCACTGCCGGCAAAACACGTTAAAGTATCATTTGTTCCACAGGCAATGGAGCCACGAGGAACATTGTGAGCAGGCTATGAGTGCAGTCTCTGCTCCATTCGTTTTCCAGGTTGGAGCATCAATGACACGCTCCTATTCCTGCGTAAGTGCCTCGATCGGTGAATGGTCTCCACCTGGTTCCATAGAACAGGTTTAGGGGTCTTACTGGACTGTTCTTGTTCCTGTTTAACAGCTCAATGCACTGACCAGACGCCTCCTCTTCCTGTGGAACAGGCAGGAGGTTTGAATGGGCTGTTCCTCTTCTTGATCAGTCATTTCAATGGGCTGAATAGTTTCCACATATCCGGGTGTAACCAGCTTGAGGTGCTGAATGAGCTCCTCTTTTAACTGTGGAAATGTGCAGTGCCTGGCCGTTCTGTTACATGAATGTTACTGACACTTTAACAGCACAAATGTGAATGTTGAATATGGACACAGAGCGGTTCAGGAGCTGAGTCGGGACAAAATGTTCTGAATATTGTGTAATCTTCAGTGATCACTCCACTTCTGATCTTGGGATAGATGGGGGGGGGCGTCGGGAATGGGTGCACATAGACGTTGACGAAGGAGCTGAAGATGTTTGTGCTGAGGAAGTTAATCTGAGGATCTCCCGAAGAGATGTCCCGGGACTGAGAGGATTGTCGGCCACCGACCACAAACACCTTCCTTTGTGCTCTGAAAGACCCCAAACAGTGAGGAGGTTAGACCTGATTCCCATTAAGCTCAAATAAGTAGGTGGTCCCGATGTCATCCTCAGTCAACTACTGCCTTGATATCAAGGCCATTCATTCTTTCCTGAGCCCCTGTGTTCACCTCTTGTTCATATCTATAGGTAACAGTGTATGTGTAGAGAGTGTTTTCCTCTCAATCAATGTCAGGACGAGAGAGTTCGGGGAGCTACATCACTGAAAGTATTTAAAGAGTTGGTACATGAATCTTTGACCTGTCAGAGAGCTGAGGAGTGTGAAGAACTGGGCATTAAGGAGGAGTTAATGCTAACAGTAGATCAGCCAATATCGTATTCAATGGCTTGACCATCCGAATTACCTATTCCTGTTCCTTATGTTTTCATTTTCTGTAATTTCAAAGTAAACGGCTGTAATTTTCCTGGATGTACTGTATTTGTATGTTGTAACAAGAGAGAGCAAAGCATTTTTGTGAGTGAGGTATGGAGCTTTATTCATAACGCATTCTGGTCTAGACCAAGACCAACAAATGATGCACAAGTTGCAGAGAGAGGGCATTCTGTAAACAGACCAGAGGCGTCTTTCCAAATCAACCTGGATTTCCAAATAACATTTTCCAATCTGTGTGTGACAGTTGTGAGGGATTATTTGAGATCCTGTGTTACTGTGGACCAGGTATTTGGAGCAAGTGGCCCCCAAATGCACCTTGCAGGAGCTGTGAGAGGCTGAATGCACCGTAGTAATCCGGGACTGTGGAGCAAGAGTGGGTCATCAGACACTTTGTCATAGCTCTACCATGCACTATGATTTGATTAAGGTCTCAGCAGCACTTCTCTGTCAGTGTACTATTTCCCGACATTCATTTGTCTTTCAAGTGTCTTACATAGGTAATTTTGAACAAATGGAAATATCCAGACATCACAATCTTGTTTGGAAGGGAATTCACACCTTAACAACCCTTTGAGAATCTCTTGTTTGTGTTCTGACCAATGTTGGAGGGTCACTCATGTCTTTTCCCACTCCTCAATTGGTGAAAGCAAATTTTAAATGTAACCAGTTGAGTGCTGTGTCCAATGATATAGGTATCGGACTGGGTAATTTTCTGGAAAAATCTGAGACACAGAAAGTTGAACTGTGAACAAATGGTAAAATGATAGAGTGTCCCAAATATGTTTCTGACTTTGAACTTATTCTGCTCACACAAATGTCTGGGAATGCGGATTTCTTCCCGGAACAGCTGGATTTGGCTGAATTCCCTTTGTTTCGAGCTGTACAGACATTCCTATGAATCCTCATCAGGAATCCTCCATGAGTGGTAAAGATGACTCAGGATTTTTCTGCTATTACACCTTGTTTTCAGGCAGAACAAAGAGAGAGAGAAACCAATTGGCTGCTGCTTCTGAAGTAAGCAATATTTTTCGCTGGCTCTGTGTGGAAAAATGCAAGAATGCCAACTGAACACCAAACTGGACTATGTGCACTCTCCATGTACATGATAATACAGTGGATGATAATAGACTGTATGCTGTATGCAGCATCATTGCTGTTGTTGTCTACAGTGCCTTTCATTAGCAAAAGAAAATAATGTTCCCGTTTTATGATTTGATGAGATGCTTATATGCATCTGCGTAATTTTTAAAAATGGGTTGATATCTTCATAATATTTATGTTAATACCAATGCATCTCATTCAAAAAAAAATGATCTAGCTTTAGCCTTCTTAACAAGAGAAAATATGTATCCAGCTGACAGACTTCTCTGAAAATCGTGGTTCAGTAAGATTTCTCATCTAAGATCTAAACAGATAATCCCCGATAACAAAAGGCCTTCATTTCAGGAATGAGTAAAGGGAAGCATCTTTGAACATCTTTGAAAGGAATTGAATCCTTTTTTTTAGTTTAGAGGATCAGAACTGCACCCAGTGTATCTGATGTGGTCTCAGCAATCCTTGCACAGATACAGTGAAATATTCCTAATTAAACCCAATACCCGTTGCCACAAGCAGCATCATTCCACTTACCTTCTGAATCACTTGCAGCATCTGCAGACAGTCTTCATACGATTCATGTACCAAGAATATGATAAACATCTGCATCACAGAGTTCTGCAATCTCTCTCCATTTAAATTGTTCCCGACTGCAATAGACACCTCACATTATATTATTACTGCTGAGGGTACGCTCACTAACCTTCCCTGTCTACATCATAATGCAGATTCACTACCTCCATTTGAAGATCTATTGAATGATCATTTTGGTGTACAAGGTAGTTCAGCTTTGATCCATTCAATCCCTTCATCCTGATATTTTACATAGATTATTCATCATTGATGACCCTACAGTGATCGCTGAGTCAAGACTAGTTACAGTTTTGTTTTAAAAAATCATATATCACTACTGTCTATTTCCTGTTAGTGACAACATCCCTGTTCCTGTGCAGCCGTTCAGGCGGTTTGAATGGCCTCGTCCTGGACTGTGTAATGTACTCAACGAGCTGAATTACTTCATCCTATATTCCTGTGTAATTCCTTAGAAGGGCAAAATGGTCTCCTCCCATCTCATTGTAACGATCCAGTCTGGCTGAATGGAATGGTCCTCTACCCTGTAATCGCACTGAGGGGTGGATTGGGGTTGGGTCAGCAGCATATCTCTGTAACTGCTTTGAGGGGTGGATTGAGGGAACAACTCATGAGGTAGGGACAGAAGTATATCTCTGTAACAGCATCGATGAGTGGGTTGAGGGAACAATACATGGGCTAAGGGCAGCAGTCTATCTCTGTATCGGCCGGGAGCGTGGATTGAGGGAACAACATATGTGATCGGGGCAGCAGTATATTCCTGTAACGGCCGGGAGCGTGGATTGAGGGAACAACACATGGGATAGGGGCAGCAGTTGGCCATTAAGCGGCACCATCCAGAATGCTCATGGCTGATCCGAGTGTGTCTGACCATCCGTCTCCTGTCTGTTCCCAATAAACATTGACTCTCCTGTCCGGCAAAGATCAGTCAAGCTCAAACTAAAATACCTTAATTAACCGAGTCTTCACTGCTCCCTGAGGATGAGGACACCACAGATAGCACAACAGTAAAGGGAAAGGGACATCCTTCTTTCATTATGGGGCACATTTTTTAAAAACTGTGTTACCTCATATCAAATCACTGCCCTTTTTCGGATATAGTGGTACGATAACTAGGAATAGACATTAACCATTCTGCCCTCCAATCTTTTCCCACATTACCACTGACTGTTTCCAATGAAATATGTTGCTGCTGCTGTCTCAGGAAGAGAATACCTGATAGCATAACATCACACGAACATTACAAAAAGGAGCAGAATTAGACCATTTGGTCCATCGAGTCTGATATACCATTCAGTCATTTCTAATATGTTCCTCAACATCATTCTCCTACCTTCTCCCAGAATCCTTGATCTCCTTATAAATCAAAAAAAATATTTATTTGTGTCTTAATGGCACTCGTGTCTGTGTCTTAATGTGTATTTACTTGTTATTTTTGTATTTGTGTGACTATGTCTGTCTGTCTTTGTATCAGCCTGTGTATTTCTATCTGTGTTTTTGCCCATTTGTGTGTGACTGTTTATGTCTTTGTGTGCTTCTACGTGTGTGCATGCTTATCTCCTTGTGTGCATTGTTATCTCCTTATTAGGTTGGTGGGACGTGGATGTTTCAGAATTTCCACCCAAGGCCTCTTGGCCCTCTCCGGCTCTCTCCAGGATCCTCCACTCATATCAGGGTAGGGATATGAGGGAACGGATATCTGGCACTCCATCACCCGGCGTGGCCCTTTCTGTCCTATTCCAGGCTTTTTCTCCTGGAATGGGACAAAGGGAAGGAATGAGTGTTGTTGGAAGTGGATGGTCCTGCTGTTAGTGCTGGACTAGGTGAGGTGTGACATGGTGAGGTGGACGGAGGGAGTCTGTCCATAGTTTTGTATCCATGGTCGTGCTATTAGTGTGCGGGGCTATTGCATCAGGGACAGAAAATGTCGGGGAGGGAAGGTGCTGAATTCAACAGTGAGTGTAGTCGTGCTTGAGCCTTATTTGGAGGTAGAATGTGAGCCTTGGTCGGGGGTAGGTGCTAGAAGAGACATACAGTGAGTGTGAGGGAGCAGTGAGAATATACGGTGACACTTATCCTGACAGAGTGGGATGCTTGTCCTGTATTGCTGGACATTTCTTCAGATAATCTCAGCATCGAGGTGAGCCTCCGCGAATGTCTTATCCAAGTCTATCACTAATAACGACACAGGCTCTGTCCCTCAGATTCCACAGAATGAGTTTAGGTGGGTCTTACAAATAGCAAGGAGAAACAAACTTGACGTGTTATATATCTGAATCAAAACTGTCGCGCAAATATTTTGCATCATATGCTCTGGAAATTATATATACAACTATATGCAAAGGGAAGCCATGACATACTGATATTATCGCTGGGCTCTTAACCCAGAGACCCAGGTAATGTTCTGGGGACATGGTTTCAAATCCTGTCATGGCAGATTGTGGAGTTTGAATTCAATAAGTATCTGGAATCGAGGGTTTGTGATTATCAGGGATCCATTGTTGATTGTTGTAAAAATTCATCTGGTTCACTGATGTCCTTTAGGGAAGGAAACGCCTGTTCTTACCTAGTCTGGCCTGCATGGCACTCCAGATCCAAGGCAACGCTGTTGACGTTTAACTGCCGTCTGGCATGGCCAGTAAGTGCTGGTTATCCAGCTAAGCCCTCATTCTGTGAATGAGTAACAAATACTCGTGGGTTCTGCAGTAATAATGGATGGTGTCAAGTTGCATCAAAACTGAGTTAAGAAAGTGACTGTTAATGTTATGAAAAATAAATTCCATAAGTGTGTATCAGGTAGGTTGAAGAGTATGTTATGAACCAAACTAGAGAGCAGATTATTTCGGATTTGGTGTTGTGTAGTCGGAAGGACTAATTACTAACCCTGCTCTGAAGCAGCTTTGGAGGAATAGTGACATTAATATGTTGTATTTTACACGGCGTCTGCATACAATATGAAATGTTTGAACATTCCGGTCAAACATCAGGGAAACTCAGAGGCGAAAGTGTCAAGTTCACTCTAGAGAATTGGGAAAGTACAATATAACATTCAGTAGGAGAACAATGGTTGTTAGACACGTAGAGTCTTACAGCACGGAGACAGACCATTCGGCCCAAACTGGGTCATTCTGAACAAAATATCCATTCACACTAACCCCATTTCCCTGCCATTTCCCTGCATCCTTCCAATCCTTTCCTACCTGTGTATTTGTCCAAATGTATTTTAAATTTTGTGAATGTACCCGCCTCAACCAATTCTGCTGGCAGCTCATCCCATATGCATACCACCCTGTGTCTAAAAGAAATTACCCTTCAGGTTCCCTTTTACTCTTTCCCCTTTGACCTTAAATTGATGCCCTCTAGTCCGCGATTACCCAATCCTGGGGGGAAAAAAGACTGAGTGCATTGACTCTATCTATGCCTCCCATGATCTTATACACTACTATAAGATCCCCCTCAGCCTCATACATTCTAAAGTACAAACTCCTAGCTTGTTCAACCTCTCACTATAACTCAGACCATTGAGTCTTGGCAACATCCTTGTAAATTTCTCCTGCACTCTTTCCAGTTAAATGACGACCTCCCTCTAGCAAAGTGAACAAAACTGAACATGACGCTACAAGTATGGACTCGCCAACATCTTGTATAACTGCTAAATAACTCGCTAATTTCGATACTCAATGCTCTAACTGATGGAGGACAGTGTGCCAAATGCCTTTTTCACTGTCTTGTCTACCTGGGACTCCACTTACAGAGAACCATGCACCTGAATTCCAAGATCCATCTGCTCCACTGAACCCCTTTAAGGCCCTGCCATTCACCATGAAACCCCTACCTTGATTTGACTGTCTAAAATGCAAGAACTTACACTTATCTGTATTACACTCCATTTACCATTTCATGGCCCACTTCCCCACCTGATCAAGGTACTACTATAATTTCTGAAATTTCTGATAACCTTCCTCACTGTCGACAATACCACCTATTTTAGTGTCACCTTGAAACTTACAAATCATGCCTGTACATTCTCACCTAAATCATAGATACGTGTAATATATGAATATATATGCTTAAAACAGACAGTAATGGTCCCAGCACCGACCCCTCAGGCGTTCCACTCATCACAGGCCTCCAGTCGGACAAGCATCGTTCCACGTTTACCCTCTTCTTCCTTTCATCAAGCCAATTTTGGACCTAATTTTCCAGCTCCCCCTCAATTCCATCTGATCTAATCTTCCAGAGCAGCGTACCATGTGGAATCTTATTGAAGGCCTTACTAAACTCCATATAGACTATATATACAACCATGTCCTTGTCAAAGTTACTGGTTACCTCATCAAAGCAGTCTAACAAATTTGTGAGCCATGACCCCGCATTCACAAAGCCCTGTCTTTTCAAATGCATGTATATGTTCTCTCTCAGAATCTTCTCAAGTAACTTACCTGCTACAGATTTTAGGTTTACTTGCCTATAATTCCCCGTTTTTTTCTTTGTAGCCCTTCTTGAATAACAGCACAGCATTCACTACCCTCCAGTCTTCCAGGACTTCACCCATTGGCTACCGATGATGCAAACGTATCGACCAGGGCCCCCACTATTTCTTTCCTGTCCTCCTGCAGTGTTCCTGAATATATCTGGTCAGAACCATGAGATTTATAGAAATACGACAAAGTCTGAAAAATATATCTATTTATTTCAGGTAAAAGACCCAAGAGTGAGAAAGTGAGTTAACAATGATTAGCATAATAAATTAAAGATTACATGAATCACAGGAAGTGACTTCAGAAGAATTCCAGCCATTGTGGAATCCTGAGAATTCTCAGAAATTTATGATCCAGAAAAGGAGGGCCATGAAACGGGTAAGGAAATCAAAAAGTGATCATGCATACAAACAAACAGGAACACAAAGACTGCATATTTCTATGGTCTATATTTCAAAGGGGAAAAAAAAAACATAGTCAAATGTGGAAGTCTGCAATCAGGAGAGGTGAGTTTATTATGGATAACTGGGAAATGGCCAAGCAAATAGCCAGTTACTTTACATCTGTCTTCATGGAGGAAGATCCAGAAAATCACCCAGAAATACGAACTGATCATATAGGACTTGTGGATCGAAAAACATAAAGTCAATTTATATCACTAACAAGGCTTTACTTGAACATGCAGCTGGATTGAGCATTGCTAACCTTGACAAACCAGATGTACTTCATACCAAAATCTTCAGAAATAAACCACTAATAGAAGTATTGATTGCACTGTCGATGACTGTGTTCTACTTTACAGTGCGTTCTGCATAGTCTGGAAGCCGTTGTAGGTAAATGGACATTAGTAAATTGATCCAAGCACTATTGATGAACAATAGGGGTACTAGCACCTACAAAGGGATGAAGAGATAGTGTGGAGAACTGCAGACCAATTAACTTAGCATTTGTGGGGAAACTGTTGGAATCTATTATATCGGATGTGATATTCGTTATTTAGAAATTAACAGCAACATTGGAGAGAATCAGTCTGCATTTCTGAAAGGGAAATCATACTTGACAAGCTTTGGAATTGTTTGAAGTTGATTCTTACAGCATAGATAATGGGGAACCAGTATAATTGGCATATTTTACATTATCAGAAGGCTTTCTATAAGAACTCACACAATGAGTTCGTAAATGCAATGAATGTGAAGGGTATTAGGAGGAATATATGCAAGTGGTAAGTTAAAGTTTGGATTGCCTTGCTTTAAGAGAGTCAGAATATAGATGTGAAGATATTTTGAAGGAGTTTAACAGCGTGTTGGTGAGTACTGTACCTGGAATATTGAGTACAGTTTTGGTGACCAAATCTGAGAAAGAATATACTGACCACAGAGGAAGTTCAATGGACATTCTCCAGATTAATCCCTCAGTTGGCGAGATGGCGTGATGAGGAAACTCGGCCTGTGTTCTCCAGAGTTTCAAAGAATGAGAGACGGGTCACTGTGAAATTTATAAAATTCACAAAACATGTGAAAAGTTGGAAATTAACAGGATATTTCTCCGGCTGTCTAATCCACATTCAAGTGAATTAATGGCAGGATAAAGGACGACCATTTAAGGCTGCAATAAGGAGGAAATTCTGCACGTGTAGGGGACTAACTAACACAGGGGCATGGAAACCTGCTGCCAGGGCAAGTTAGGGAGAATTCCCAGATATTCTACAAAAGTGTCCAGCGGAGCAGAATGACCAGGGAACAGGTCGGACTCATTAGTGACTTGTCACATTGCATCCAAATGAAGTTTAGTGGTAGGAGACAGAAGGTGGTGGTAGATGGCTGCTTGTGTGACTGGAGGCCAGTGTCCAGTGGTATACTGCAGGGATCAGTGCTGTGTACCTTATTATTTGTGATTCGGAGGTGCTGGGGTTGGTCTAGGTGGACAATTCTAAAAATCGCATAACACCAGGTTATAGTCCAACAGGTTTATTCGGCGGCACTAGCTTTCGAAGTGCTTCTTCTTCATCAAAGAGCACAATCACCTGATGAAGAATTAGCGCTTCGAAAGTTAGTGCCTCCGAACAAACCTATTGGACTCTAACCTGATGTTGTGTGATTTTCAACTTTAATATTTGGGATACTCATAAATGATGTCGCTGTGAATATGGACGAGGGGTGGGGAGTGTGATAAGTAAGTTTGTGTCTGATACGCAGATTGGCCGGTTAGTTGGCACTGAGGAGGAAGGCCTTAAGTTACGGGAAGATACAGATGGAATGGTCAGCTGGGAAGATCAATGGCAGATGGAATGTAACCCTGATAAATATGAGGTGATGCACTTTGGAAGAAGGAACCAGACAGGGGAGGACTCAATGAATGGCAGCACACTAGGAAGGTCAGAGGGTGCATCTACACATATCCCTGAATGTGTTGGACAGGTTAATACACAATTTGAGAAAGCATAGGGGACTGTAAACATAACCTTGATTCATTGAGGCACATAAGAGCTATGCGGAACTTTGGTGAGGCCAAGATGGAATACTGTGTGTAGTTCTGGGAATCAAAGTACAGGAAGGATGTGACTACACTGGAGGGGGTGCAGAGGAGATTCACCAGGATGTTCCCTGTGATGGAGCATATCAGCTATGGAGAGAAGCTGGATAAGCTTTGGTTGTTTAGATTGGAGGGGAGGAGGCTGAGGGGGGAAGTGATTCAGAAGGATAGGATTACGAGGAGCATGGACAAGGTGGATGGACAGCAGCTGTTCCTTTTAGTCAAAGGGCCACACTTATAAAGTGAAGGGTTTGCGGTTTAGTGAGGATTTGAGGATTGCTATTCACCCAGAGTATGTTGGGGTCTGAAATGCAATTCTTGAGAGGGGAGTCGTCATTGTAAACTCAAAACCATTAGAAAATACACGGTTGTGCTCTTGAAATGCCTTAAGATTCACGGTTACGGGTATCGTATCGGGAAATGGGCCTCATTTAGACCGTGCTGTATTTCTGATGGTACAGCATCGTTGCTTCTGTGATTGCATGGCTGTGGAAGGCCAATCACTGAGTATCTTAAAATATGAATTGATAGCTTTCTGAAGAATATCTTAGCAAAGTTTATAAGACAGAACTTGTAATATTTTCTGAAAATATGCCAATGGCAAAATTAAGAGAAAGAAATGTGCAGCTATCTTGCAGTTTGATACCAGATTATTGAGGACCGTGAAATAGCAGAACCATGGAGCAAATGCTTCAGTTATACCTCCACAGAGGAAAACAAAACAAAAAAGAAAACTTCCTAGCAATCCTAGGGATCTTTAGTCTGGCGAGAAAAAGGGACTAGAATGAAATTAGCAACTAAACAGTTTAGAGGAAGTAGGGGATTGACATTAACGGGTAGAGACAAAGTCAACAGATATTTATGAAATGGGAATCATATTTGAGAAAGTGGCTTTCAGCAAAATTATGGAGAAGCTATCAATGCAATACGAGTGGAATCTCAGAAAGAGTTTTGATAAAGCCCAAGCCTGTTGTGCGAATTCGAATCCTGTGGGACTGAGGCTAATATATAGTCATGGTTTTAGAATGGGAGAGCTGGCAGGAAACACTGAGTAGGAATAAAACAATGTCTTTTTTAATAAAATGGAAGGCTAGGAGGATATATCAAGGATCGAGGCTTGGGCCACAGCTATTCCCAATACACATCATATATTTTGTTGAGGGGCTCAAATGCAATATTCCCAACTCTGCTGACAGCACTGAACGATATCAGCATGTGAGTGGGTGAGGGGGATGTAAAAAAGCTCCAAAGTGATTGAGACAAGTGAAATTATTGGGAAAATGCGTGGCAGATGGAGACCAATGAGACAGATGAGATGTTGTGCACTTTGATTGGAGCAATAAAATGGCAGCCTCTCCTTTGAAAAGGGCGTGGTTGAAAAATGTTGCTCCATAAAGGAACTTAAACTGTATTTTTGTTTATTTCTGCGCAGCCCTCTAGGTCCATGTAGAGCAGTGAGTTCCGAAGCCAAAAGTCAATACAGGGAATGGCATTGGCACGCTGACCAGTGTTTACAGACCCAGCAAGTGGGGAACTGTAACATTGAAATTAATCTGGTTCTCCCTGTACACCAGTCACTGAAAGCAATATTGCAGGAGCAGAAAGCAGGTAGGCAGATAAATGATGTATTCACCTTCATTTCAGGGGAATTGAGTACAGGAGTAATAGCATCTTACTGCAGCTGAACAGGGCCTTAGTGAGACTCCATCTTAAACATTGTACAGTATTGTGTGCAGCTTTGGTCTCCTTACCCAATAAAGGACAAACCTGACATTGATGGAAAGCAGTGATGGATAACCAGACTGATCTCTGGAATAACAGGCTTGTTGTGGGAGAACAATTTGGGGCGACTGGGCTTGTATTACATGCCGTTTAGGAAAATGACTGGTGATCACAGTGAAGTGTATAAAACGCTGACAGGGTGAGACAGATTGGAAGCAGGGGTGGTAATTCCCATGGCTCGGCCGTCTAAAACAAGGGGCCACAATATTAGGTACAGACAGGCCACTTTGCATTCAGATGAGAATAAATGTCTACACTCAGAGACTGGAGAACCAGGGGTACACTTTCCCAAATCAGGCTGTGGAAACCAAGGCGCTGAATATAAATAAGGATTTCTGGAAATTATAGGGATAGGGAGAGAGCAGGAGTATCGTGTGAAGATAGATCAGAATCAGTCCAGGTTGTTCTCCAATAACGCAGGAGCTGTGTTCCTGTGCAACACCGTGTTGTAGAAAATCGTGTAATATTAATAATGGGGTCTATGGGAAAAAGAGCGTAAGGGGCAAACCCCCAAATATATCAATAAAACCAAAAATTACATTTAGTCTAAACCACACGAGCACAGTCAAAATACATCTTAAAATCACATATTGTAATGAAACTGTCCTCTAAATGTAACACTTTCAAACTACAGTCACTGACTACAGCAGTGTACCTGTCACCACACTCTTCACCAAAAAGTGCATGGGGCTGACTGAACACGTGATGCCGATGGGGAAATTCCACTTCTCAAGATTCTCCCACAGTTTGAAATAAAGTTCTTTCTAAATGAAGATTACAATTTCCCGTTTCAGGCTCAGTTTCAAGGCTTCCAGAGCGGATTCCATTCCTGTTTTAGCTGAACACATTGATTGTATATTTTGCAGACAGAGGATCCTGAGGCTGGGTTTTGCTGTTCAGTTGGTTCCCGGAATGGAATTTCATCACAATGAACGGAAATTCACTTTATGGAAAAAGTTTCATGAATCACATTGCAGCCAAATTTTATTTAATCAACACACGTTATCTGAGAACTGCCTGTATATTGAATGGAGGAGCAAAATTGATGGTCTGAAGGGACTACAGCAGTTCTCATTTTATATTTCACAATGTTGAAACATATTAAGGCATACGAATATTGTATGGGTAAAACTGCATTAAGGAAATGTTCGACCATTAACTAGCACAGGGAAAGCTCAATGTGTTGTGTGACATATTCATTTCCCGATGTTCCTGTGCAGTCTGTGGGAAAGCGCTGTAAATTTTGTCACAAACCGTTCGACGTTAGGATGGAGGTATCTGCAAGGTCTACAGGACTATGTTTCCTGTTCCCTTTTCTGACACCGAGGTTGGGGCCGGGTGTTCTCTCCGGGTATATCCTTTAAGAACTCGGACCAGTTGATACAATTGAGTGTTTTGCTTAGCTGTTTCAGAGACTATTGAACAGTGTATTAATGTCTGTGTCTCTGGAGTCACTTCTAGGTCAGACCAGGAAAGCAGGGGAGAGTCACATCCTGAAAGTACATTGGGGAAGGAGATCGATGTTTACAATCAACATTGGACACAAGATCACTGTTACTGACACTAGATTTTAGATTTCGATATGTTAATAATTGTTTTTATTATTCCACCAGCTGCCACCAGCTGCCCAAGCATTAGCTTGGTCTGTATTAGTAATCCAATGACAATTCCACAACAGCACTATCTCTACATGGGGACCTATTGGAAACCATATTGAGCTGTTTTTTTTTCTGTGCTGCTTGACAACTCTGTTAAAAAAAAGAACTCCCACCAATTTGGCTGTCGTGATGGGACTGATGGAGTGGTAATCGGTCAGATTGTATTTATTCCCCTCTTAGGGAACTGGACATAGCTGAGTAATTTTCCACATTGCCAGGGAGATGTGACAGTTGGAGCTGGAATGAAACAGCTTCGCCAGAGACACGGCTTGTTGTGCAGCACAAGTCTTCAGCCCTGCTGCAGGAATGGTGTCAGGGCCCATTGCCTTTGTCGTATCGACTGTGTTCAGCTATTTCTTCATGTCACCTGCAGCGAATCGAATTGGTTGAAGACTTTCATATGTGATTCTGTGGGCATCATGATAGGGTGAGGTGGATTATCGACTCAACATGTCTAACTGAGGACAGTGCAGACACTACATACTTGACTTTTACACTGATGTACAGGACTGTTCCATTATTTAGGATGGGGATATTTGTGGAGTCCTCTCCTCCAGTAAGTTGTTTAATGCTCCATCGACATTTATGCTTAGATTTGGCAGGATGTCAGAGCTTAGCTCAGATTTGTTAGTTGTGGGATCATTTCTGCCTCTGTACCAGATGTTAGTTCTGCTGTTTCAAATGTAAGCAGTCAATTGCGGTAGCTTTAATGGGTTGTCATCAGGTAAAGGTGCATATGGTACTGACCCTGGCATGTTCACTTACACTCGTCACTGAACCATAGATCTGCTTGATGGTAATAGTGGACTGAGAGATTATCCTGAGGGAAAGGTTACATATTGTCATTGAATACAATTCTGCTTCTGCTGCTGCTGTGATCTTCAGCATCAGCTGATAACCCAGTTTAAGCTGCAATATCTATAATTCAATTCCACTGACTGTCCCTCAGTTCACACCGAGACCTATTCACCCAACAGTGACCTACTCTGGTTTCTGATGCGGCAACCCTTCCATATTCATAGTCTCATTCTGCTGAAATTCTTTCCTTGGTGTCACGCCTCCAATTTGTTACTTTAACTCAATCAATTTAAGGTACTAATCTGAATCTTTTCCTTTCAGTAATGCCATCTTCTGTATTTGAAGTGAATGTGTTTCCTTCTGTTTTCTTCAGAACTCTGTAGTGTCAGTAATGCCAGCTTTCTGCAGTTTCAGAGTCAAGGAACTTATGCATTATTGTTCAGTTCCCAGTGTATTGCGCTCCATGTTGGATAGAATGTTTGGGCATCTTTGACATATGTCATTGGAAATTGCTCAAAAACAGAAATTGCTGAAGACGTTGCTGAAGATGTTGCAGCACTTTCTGGAGTGAATGCAGGTATAAACTTTCAGGTCCAGTGAACCTTCTACAAAGCTCCCTGTTTCTCCAGCAATTTTTGGAATTTTTAATTCCAGTATCGATCGTTATTTATTTAATTGAAAATTTGTTCTGTGCCCCAGCAGATCTGTCAGCATCTGTAGAGACAGAGAAATAGAATTAATGTTTCAAGTGTAGTGTGACACTTCTTCAGAACTGAAAATGATTGGAAAATGTGCTTTTAATCCCTTGCCAGAGATACGGAATGTGTGACAGGGAAGAGAGAGTGTGACAAAAGATAAATGAAGAGTATGTAAAACGGGTTTAACTTAAGATGTAACTGGGGGAAAGGGGTTCTCTCCATTGAGTGCAAGATAAAGAAGGCACAAACAGACAAGGCCATAGGGAGGCCAGGAGGGGGAATGTTGACTATATGGTATTATATAGATCTGGCCATAGATCGTTTTCATTTTCGAGATCATAACCCCCTTTAGACAAATAAATTTAGGTGCTTGACATCTTATTGGCACTCGTAAGTGTTTCATGCTGCTTCAGTATTGTAATATGGAGAAAGACAAATAACAGTATGAAGTTTGTGCTGAGTATTGTTTCCTGTCATGTTTAATATAGTTTCAAATTTGCAGCACTTATCTTTAAATGCTTGTCCTCAAAGTTAGTATCAGATGGAGTGTAGAAGGTTGTGGGCCGATATTATAGAAGTTTATGAAATCGTCAGAGGTATGTATCGGGTGGATATCCAAGGGTTTTTCCACAGGACGGAGAGTTCAACCATAGAAGGCATTGGTTTCAGGTGAAAGGGGGAAGATTTAAAATGGACGAGGAGGCAATGTTTTAACACAGAGGGTGGTGTGGGTATGGAACAAGCTGCCAGAGGAAGAGTGGTAGATTCATGTTCAGCTGCAACATTTAAAACTCATTTGGACAAACATATGAATGGGAAACATTTAGAGGCATATGGGCCAAATGAAAGCAGATGGGGCTAGTATAATTTGGAAAGCCTGGCCAGCATGGACATTTAGGAAAGCTTCACACAGAGTTAGTGTGGTTTTGTGAAAAGAAAATTATATTTTGCCCTGTAAGATCATGCAAAGTTTTTCTGGAGATGCCTGAAAATGTAACAAGCGGATTTGATATGGGGGGAGTCTGGTAGACAAGAGGCTTTCCAGAGATTTTCCACAGGGTATTACCAAATAAAAGTCCTTACTCAAGCCAGAAGGTCGTAGGATGACGGATAATGTATTAACATGCGATGGTGATTGGTTAACGCATAGAAATCGGAGAGTCAGGATTAATGGATCTTTATGATAAATGTGTATCTGCTGGAGAACCACACATATCAGTCCGATGGCATCAGTTATTTACAATTTATACTGACAGACTAAAGGAGGGGGTTGTGTGCAACATACATCCGAGTTTGTGGATGACACTGAGAATCAAAAGGCAGGCTGTTATTTAACGGAGAGCACTCCCAAAAAAGGAGCAGGACAAGGAGATTGGAGTCTTCCTGTGTATGAAACATAACGTCAGCATGCTGATGCAGCAAGTAACTAGGTTGGGAAATTAGGCAGCTTCCTGGGATGAAAAGGTTGAGTTATTGAGAACCTCTATAATGGTGAGGTGATAATTCATTGAGAGTTAAATGAATGAAGAGTGATACTGCTGAAATATACAAGACACAGAAAGGGCTTCAGAAGGTAGATGTTGAGAAGCTGCTCCCATTCCTGAGCAGAGTGTCGCACTCGAGGATGAAGATACCGAATAAGGAGTATCGATTTCAATCTGAGATGCAAAGTGATATCTTCTCTCAGAATATAGTAAATGTCTGGAATTCCCTAACCCAGAGAGGTGTGGAGGGATATAGGAGTCGGCAAGAATGTGAAGTTGTGACCTGGAGTAGATCAGCCATGTTCTTATTAAATGACAGGGCGAGCTTGACGGGCAGAACGGCCTACTCTTGTTCCTATGTATTAATTTCACATGTTATGCTTTTGGAAAGTAACTGAGTATTTTCCTGGAAGTTGTGTTGTTCAATGTTGCATTCAGGGAGAGCAGATGATTTGTTTGGGTTAACCATGGGTGGAGTATGGGGGCTATATTCCCAGTGAATCTGGGTCTGTAACATGACCAACATCTGGAGCAGAAGTTACAGAGAGGGGAAGCCTGGAATGAGGGATTGGGGGCGGGGGTCGGTTCCTGACCCAGCCTGGATTTTCCAAGTACATTTCTGAAACTACACCTAACCATCGGAGTGGCCTCGATCTGCCCCTGTGTAGCAGGTCTGAAGGGCTGAATGGAACATCAGAACACAGGGCTGAGGGACACGAGGGCGCCATTCGGCCCTTTGACAGTACTCCACCAGTAAATAAGGTCATGCTCATCTCATTGTGGTCCCAGCTACACTTCTCTCTCCATGTGCCATTATCCCTGATTCACCTGTCTATGGGCAATCAGGTGAAATCAAGCTCAATATAATATAAAGATTCAGCCATCCCAAACTTCTGGGAAAGAGAATTCCCGCTTGAGTGAAATTCCACTTGGTCAATTTCTCCTAATTCCTGCTCTGACTGAGATTAGAGGGAGCCACTGTTTCTTTTTCTAGTCCCACTCCTCCACTTACCCCAACAAATTTTAAATGTAACCAGGTTGGTGATATTGCCGATCATAAAGATCTCAGACTGGGTCAGGTTCAGTGGCAGGAACAAGTCAGGCACATTTCCTTAGTCAGCCACAATTAACTAAAAGAACTAATGGATGTGCATGGTGGATCTGTGGTTAGCACTGCTACCTCCCATCACCAAGGACTGGGTTCAATTCCAACCTCGGGCGATGCTCTGTGTGGAGTTTGAGCATTCTCTTTGTAGGTATCGGTGTGTGTTTCCTCACAATGCTCCTATTTCCCCCTACAGTCCAAAGGTATGCAACTTAGAGTGGATTGGCCATGCTAAATTTCCCATAGTGTCCAGGGATGTGTAGGTTATGTAGGTTAGTCAGGGGAAATGCAGGGTTACATGGATAGGGAAGCGGGGTCAGGTCTGTGGGGGATGCTGTTCGGAGGGTCAGTGCGGACGTAATGGATGGGATATCGTTCCTCCACACTGAAGAGATTCTGTTAAAAAATAACAATAAATTTGGACTATACAAGTGGGTATCTATCTGATCCACTCTCCTCTAGGTCTTGTCTGTTTCAATAAGATCACCTCTCTTTCCAAGAGTAACCTGTTAAAGCCTTCATCATATAAGGTGCTCATTCCTGGAATACGTGAAATGAAACATCTCCGAACTACTTCCAATGTAATTATATTCTTCCTCAGACAAGGAGACAAGCAAAATTAATCTCACACTCAGAGCTTGTGTTTTATTTTTGTTTTCTCAGTATTGTGGGTCTTTGTAACTCTCTTCCCCGCAGAGCATTGGAGGCAGAGATACTGAATATTTTTGAGGCATAGACAGAAGGTTCATAAATAACAATGGAGTCGAGGATTATCGGGGATTAGCAGGAATGCGCGATGTGGGGGAAAATGTAGACAGTAGTACCAAATGACAATGCTCCAGAACATCCAGGAATATAATTCAAAACTGATGGAAGACTGATGGAAACTCATTGTGTATTCCGATGGCTTTAATTCGTGTGAGGTCCAGGAATCTGTTTTTTCAGGAATTTTTAGCGGCGGAGATTCAGAAAAGAAAATATTGTGATGACGTCAAGAGAAGAGTAAAGGAACTCAGGATTCAGTATTCCTTACGGTAGCCAACGGTGCTTCGTATTACTTTGAATGGATCAATGAACTTGTCTCACTCTCCAGAGAAAGCAAAAACTTTGTGGACATTTTAAAGTAAGTTGGATGTTGAGATAATCATGTTTCTCTCTGAAAGAAATTTTGTTGGATTTTTCTGGTATTAACCAGTGTTAAATTATAGTCGGGGATTGGTACAGTACTCACTTCTAACTTCTTCATACTATGACTACTCTTTTTCTCTTTCCTTGCTTGTGTCTGGGGTGTATCTCAAGCTGTAGCTAGTTACAAATGTAGTTGTGATGACTAAGTGCACACCTATTAATTGTTATTAATTGCCCTGGATGCCATATTTGAAGCGGGCAGAAGACAACGTTTTGTGATATGTAAGAGTCCGCATTGGGCAGGGGGAGGGGCGGGGGAGTGAAAACTCTATCAAGTGCCAGTGGTACTTTGGATTTTGTTTCGTTTTTTTTATGTTTTTAACTTTGGAAAGTTTTGAGAGCTTGTTAGTTGCAGTAGTTTTAGTTTGTACAGATGAGTCTTTTGTCATTAATGCTCAGCAATGTGTAATTCGATATTAAATTCTTTAGAGTCCAAATGTTGCTACAGTGTGTTATGGATAACGATGTGCTTAAATGGTGCACCTGGAACATTAAGGGGAGCCATCTGCCAGTCAAGAGGAAAAATGTACTTTCTCGTCTTAAAAAAAAGAGGGTGAATGTTGTCCTATTGCAGGAGATGCACCTTGATGACAAGAACATTTGACATTAGAGCGTGGGGTTGATTCGGTTTATTTCTAATGTTTTAATACTAAGTGTGGGGGGGGGGGAAATCGTAATGGATAGGAAGAATCTTCCATTTAAATTACTAGATTATATTAAACACCCCTGGAAGGATCATAACCCTTAATGCCTTGAACTCTGAGATAAATACAGTATTTTGAATGTTTATTGCCACCCGGTGCACCCTCTTAAACTTTTCGTAGATGCATTTCCCAAATTCAGTTATCTTGCATCGTGTCACGTTATTGTAGAAGGAGATTTCGACTGTCTTATGGCCCCACGGTGGACAGAATGTCCAAAGGACCCCCAATACCCTCGTTATAATGTAAGCAGTTAGTGGCTTTGTGTGCAGAACGAGAGCTGGTGGATGTCTGGAGGCAGATCTACCTCACAAGTAAGGATTTTATTTTCTTCTTTAACCCGCAGAAATGGCACACGAAGGTTGATCTCCTCCACAATCCTGCAACAATGTAAGATTCGGCGGCATCCTGCGCAATAGGGAATATTACCCCAACAGACCTGCCTCAGAAGTGGGATAAAAGTCACATAAGATTATGTTGTATGCAGATGGTCTTATGTTTTTGTCAAATCCCGCAATTTCGGCAGCTCACGTGATGCAATGTATTAATTCACTTGTCACCTTTTCGGGCTTTAAGATTAATTTTACAAAGTTGGAGGCCATGCCTATGGGAAATCTTGGGGAAATACGTGATGTTGAGGGCAAAGCCTGGTTTCCTTTTACATGGTCACGGGGGGTAGGTTGGGTAGGTTTTCCTTATTTCGGTAAATTCATTACATCCGTCTTTGATCATTTATTTAACGTGAACTATGTCCATTTGTTTAACAAAATTAAACAAGTCCTTCAAAGATGGGAGGCAAATGCAATATCCTGGTTAGGTCGTATATTGGTTCTTAAAATGAATGTTCTTCCTCATGTACTATACCTCGTGTGAATGATTCCTTTGGTGTTTCCCAGACAGACATTTCAGAGACTTTATGGCTGGTTTATCTCTTTTATTTGGCACCATAAGCGACTCTTTATCAAGCTAACCAGATTGCAACTACCCCACCGATTGTGGGGAGTAGATCTCCCAGATAAAAGCTATCAATTAAGATATTTTTTTATCCCATGTTATTGCCTGGGATGCTGAGGACTGGGTGTCAATACTGTGAGATATTGAACCCTCTCAGACAAACTGAAGCCTGATTAGTCTGTTTTTCTTAGCTAAAGTGACAACATTTAAGAAGTATTATCATAACCCAATAATTATCAATACTGTTAAAGCATGAATGACAATGTGTCAGATTGAGGGCAATACAGCCAAAACCATGTTTCTTACCCCTATAATTGGTATACTGGGTTGTCATCCGGGTATAATGGATTCCAGGTTTAAACTGTGGGCAGCAAGGGGTGTGCCTGGCTTAAATGATTTAGAATTAGTAGAATCCCTACAGTGTGGATACAGGTCCTTGGGTCCAGCAAGTCCACTTCGACCATCTGAAAAGTAGTCCACCCAGACCCATTCCCCTACAACCCCATACTTACCCGGACAAGTGCCCAAACCTACACATCCCTGAACACTCTGGGCGATTTATCAATGGCTAATTCATCTAACCTGCACATCTTTGGACTGTGGGGGGAAACCCACACAGATACAGCGAGAATCATAACTCCACGCAGCCAGTCAGCCAAGACCAGAACCAAAGGCAGCAATGCTCACAACTGAGCCACCACGTGTTATTTGATGGAGAAACAATGATGTCATTTGATCAAATAACTCGCATGGACTACCGAGTAGAGACTTCTTCTGTATTTTCTTTTCCAGATCAGAGATTTTTTAACAGACTCTTACAGATCCGATAAAGGGAAGAGGGTGCTTATTGATTAGAATACACTCACTGTCATTACCCTTTATCATTAGTTGGAGTGTGTCCCCTCAGACGACACTGTGCAACTTTGTGATGTCTGCGATGGAGAGTTGCGGTTCAGAACACTTCGGAGACATGGGAGGATATTTGTGAAAATGCTGAAGGATTTTGGTCTGAAGTAGGACCCAGTCCATACAGTTCAAAATTCTTCATAGGGTCTACCTGACTCCAAATTGTCTCTCAAAATGCAAAGTGGTATTACCTTCAGCATGTCCTAAATGCAGAATGACTACAGGCACACTTACTCATTGCTTATGGTCCTGTTGCAGGATTCATCTACATTGGAGCATTGTGGTAGGTGTGATAGAGTGGGTATTGAGGACTGAATTGGAGATGGACCTGGTTTTTGTTTTCCTGGGTCTGCCCAGGGTAGTTTCCACAGATGAACATGGGAAAAAAAACTATATCCTTGCTTTATGTACTTTCCGTGCTAGGAAAAATAGTCTGTTGGGTCGTCGTCAGTTCTGCATGGAGAATAGCCCTTTCGAGTTTCTCACTGGTATGGTGCACCAAAAAAAACCCAGAGATTTGTATGAGACATGGAGGCCCTTTTTGGATTATGGCGATAAAGGGTTATCTGCCACTCCAAGAAGGGTTTTTATATAGCCATGACGATATTGTCTAATGAATCTAATATCCAGTGATGAAGAACCATGAACATAAAAATATATATCAGTTAATGCTCTTGATGAACGATAGGTATCGTTTTGTTATGCTGAGCTGTATTATTTATTCATCATTTATTGTTTAGTTTTGTTTTTCTTCTGTCTGTGTAGCATTTTAACTTGTTTTGTACATACATGCAATTCGATGTAATTTTGTTCAGTTATTTGAGTTGTGTTGTTATTGGTTTATTATAATATTAAAAAATTCTTTTTCAATAAAAATACTTTTTAAAATTAAAATGCTAATATTGATAGAATGCAGTCCCAAAGTCCTCTCATCGCAGAGACCACTCATGGTGGTTTATCCTGAGGATCACCACATCTCGGGTGATGGGGTGAGGCTGAGAAAGTGTCCCCTTCATGGTAACCTCTCTCGGCGTGGGGGAACTGAGCCTGCGCTGTTGGCCTCCCTCTGCATCACAAACCGGCCGTCCAGCCAACTGAGTGGGAGACAGTATAACTGTAAACAGACAGAAACAGGCACAGACAAAGGGTAAGAGAAATATTCATAACAAGTAAAGTGGTACAATTCAGATAACGGTCAAGATAACGGCTGAGGGTAAAAATATTCTCTGCTCGAAATTGTATTTTATAAGAAGACGTGTTTAGAAGCTGTTTTTGGTTTAATATCATTAAAGTGAGTCAAGTGAAATAACCAGAATTACTAAGTGTGATTGGATATCTATAACCACAAAGTAAGTGTAGATTTTTGTTTGGTCTGTGTAAAGCATGCTGACCGTTGCATGAAAGTATAAACATGATGGAACATATTGTTAGGAGGTTCTGTCCGCATGGGAAATGCCCTCAAGCAGGCGGTTGAAAAAAACCGGGGTAAAAGTGCCTGAGTGCTGTTTGGCCAATGACAGGAACCCAGGGGGTTGAATGACTGAAAGTTCCCGTAACATGGAGCTGAGAAGACCATCAGTTCAGCGGGACCTTATTAAATGCCAGAGCACGTTTGAAGGGCTGAATGTCCTCCACATGGTTCGAACTGTGTGTGATTTGAAAAACGTACTTCTCTACTCCTTCCTCTTATGTGTTACACACTGGGACACTGCCATTTTCCTGAAACTGGGAATTACTTGGAACATTATCTGGAACATTCCATAATCGGCATTCTCCAGAATATTCTATAACTGTGTGGGATGTTTTGCAAAGGCGAGTGATAGAGAGAGAGAGAGAGAGAGAGTAAGCGTTGCATGCAGTCGTGAGAGTGGGGGACCATGAGCCTTGTTCGGGGTTAGGTGCGATCACAGATATACAGTGAGTGTGAGGGAGCAGAGAGAATACAGTGACACTTATCCTGAAAGAGCAGGGAAGGTTATTGATGTTTGTCCTGTATTACTTGACATTTCTTCAGACCTCAGATACTGCGCTGAGCTGGGTGGTGAATTCAGACCATGGGTCTAGTAGTGTGGCTCCCTCTGGAAAGAGAATGTTCTCCCTCTGTACTAGCCCCTCCAAAACGCCCGACATGCTCCGTCAACAAACCATGCTGTAATTGCCGCTTATCTGCCAATCTGCTATTTCCCTGCCTTTGCTCTGTATCCATCTAATCCTTTCCTATCTGTGTATTTGTCCAAATGTCTTTTCAATGTTGTTATTGTACAAACTTCAATCACTTTCACTGGCAGCTCAGTCCATATGCGTACCACACCCTGTGTAAAAAAGTTGACCCTCAGGTTCCTTTTTATTTTTTCCTCCCCAAACATTAACGGATGTCATCTAGTCTTCGATGCCCCAACCTTGCAAACAAATTGAAGTATTCACTCCTATGCACGCCTCTCATGATTTGATAAGAGCCATACGTCCATAAGAACCCCTTCAGTTTTGTACGCTGTAAAGAAATAAGTTCTAACCTGTCCAACTTCTCCCGATTACTCAGACCCTTGAGCCCAGGAGACATCTTTCTAAATTTCTTCTACATTTTTTCTAGTTCAATAAAATCCTTTCTAGAGCAAGGTGAGCAAAACTGAACACAATACTCCAACTGCAGCCTTACCAACATCCTGTACAACTGCAACATAACGTCCCAATGTCTATACTCAATGCGCTGACGAAGGCCAATGTGCCAACAGCCTTCTTCACTGTCCTGTGTATTTGTGACTCAAATTTCAGACAACCGTACACCTGATCCCCAACGTCCTTTTGTTCCACTACACTCCTTAAGGCCCTCTCTTTCATCATTAAACTCTTACCTGGATTTGACTTTCCAAATGCAAGACGTCGCACTTATCTATATTAACCTCCAATTGCCAATTCTCAGTCCACTTTCTCAGCTGGTCAGGGTACTGCTGCAATTTCTGATAACATTCCTGGCTGTAAATGATGCCTCTAATTTTAGTGTCAAGTGCAAACTTAGTAACCTTGCGTTGTGTACTCTGGTCCAAATCATTGCTATAGATAACAAACAGCAATGGGCCCAGCACCGATCCCTGAGGTATTCCAATTGTCACAGGCTTCCAGTCCGACAAGCATACCTCCACCATAACGTCAAGCCAATTGTGTCGCCAATTTGCCAATTCACCTTAGAGTCCATGCGATCTAACCTTCTAGAGCGGCCTACCATGTGGAACCTTATCAAAGGCCTTACTGAAATCCATACAGATTATGTCCACCACCCTGCCCTCGTCAACGTTCCTGGTCACTTCCTCAAAATCTATAACAAACTTTTTACGGCATGATCCGCCACGCACAAAGCCATGCTGACTGCTCCAAGTCAAGCCCTGTATTTCCAAATGCATGCACATTTTATCTCTCAGAAGCTTCTCAAATTGTTTAGTGAAAACAGGCGTGAAGCTTACTGGTCTATATTTCCCAGGCTTTTCTATGCAGGCATTCTTGAATAAGGGCACAATATTTGCTACCGCCCAGACTTCTGGCACCTTGGCCCCTAAGCTTTTTCTCTCATCTCTTGCAGTGCTCTTGGATATATCTCGTCAGGACCATAGGATTTGTCTGACTTTGTGCATTCTAATATATCCAACAGCAACTCTACTGTGATATGGACAGTAGCAAGATATGACAACTAACCTCCTAAATGCCACAGGGCTTCATGTCTTTCTTCATGGTAAACACAGAGGGTTGAGGATTTCACCCATCTTTTGAGGTTTTACACATGCATGCCTGTTTTGGATTTTAAAGCATCTTATTCGCTCTTTAGTTGTTTTTATCTTTATATACTGAATGTGGATTCACTCTAAATTTCTCAGCCAAGACTATCCCATATTCCCTTCTCACCTTGCTGATTTCCTTCTTCAGTAAACTCCTCTATCCCCTGTATACCTCCAGGGATTCCCTTGATATGAGCTGCCTGAACCTGAGCCACGCCTCCTTTTTTTCTGGTCAGAGCCAAAATTTCTCTTGACATCCAGGGTTCTCTCTTCCAGTCTCACTTCCCTTTACCCTCCCAGGAAAATGGAAACCTTGAACTCGAGTTATCTCACATTTAAACCCTCCCACTTGCTCAAGGTCCTTTTACCTTGAAACAAACTACTCCAATCATCCCCTGCAACCCCCTGTCTAACTCCAACAACATACCCCTTGCCACAATTTAGAACCTGAATCTGTGGAACAATTTTGTCCCTCCCATAACTATTTTAAAATTAAAACAACTCTAGCCACTTTTCCCAAAATGCTCCCCCACTTTATCTCCTTCACCTGTCCTGCCCTATTTCCCAACAGTAGGTCGAGTTTGTCCCTTCCAAGTAGGTTATTCTATATATTAATTGTGGAAACCTTCCTGAACACACTTAAATAATTACGTTCCATCTAAGTTCTTAACGATCTGGAAGCCCCAGTTTATGTAAGGAAAATTGAAATCACCTCTTATAACATCCCTATTATTCCTGCAAGTCTCCCCAGTCTCCTGCATATTTCTTCCTCTAATTCACATTGCTGATTTGGAGGCTTACAGTGCAACCACTATAACATTACCATCCCCGTCGAAATACTTTGCACCATTCACAAAACCTCACTTTATATTATCTCAGTTATTTCAACTTTCTAGACTGGTGTGATACTCGCCATAATCAGAACTATTGGTATTTAAACTGTTTCCATTTACATCTCTACATCGCAGTGATTTTCACATCCGTGGCACCCCTTGTCAAGGCACAGTGGAGATATGGAGCTGTAAATGGATGGGAGCTGCACATCCTGTCACTTCCAACATTGGCTGAAAGTTTCCCCACACTGGGCAGTGATCTAACACAGTGCTACCGAACAATGCAACAGCCTGGGTTTACATATGACTGAACCAGTGCGGACTGCACAGCTCCCCAAGCTGGGCATGTAGCCCATGATTATAGATCAAGTATTGGTGTGGGCTGCACAGAGTTCCATTCTGTACATTGCTGGGTTGTATTCTGCAGTACGCTTGCCATATCTTCACAGTGCTCCATACTGAAAGTGTAATGGACAGGCTGGTTATGAGTTGGATTGCGAATGTGAGCGAACTAAACATCTGGCTATACCTTTATTTTATGTTTTCATTCTTGTTATTGGACCTTTCAAATGCAGACTCATCCGGTTAGACCCGAACCTCTGGATGAGTCATGGTGACTGTTGTTGCAGCATCTGGGTCTGCAACATGACCAACAAATGGAGCTGCAGAGAGGACAGTCTCCGTAAAGTGGAATGAGGGAATCACAATCAGATCAGCCGTGGTCTGAGTGAATGGTGGGGCAGGATTGTGTGGACCACGAATGCAACTTATTCATATATTTGTGTTTATTCCAAGCAAACTTCCTTTCTCTCCCAGTGTCTCATACTGGTGGGGAGTGAGTCCCCTCCTCCTGTTCCTGCGTAACAGGATCCTCGGACCCCACTAGCCTCCAGATATCCCTGTGTCCCAGTTTCGAGCAGTTGAGTGACTGCCTCCTAATTGAGGTTTTGTGAAAGTAGATGTCCTCCTCCTGCTCCTGAGTAACAGGCTCCAAAAGCTCTGTGTTTACCCGCTGCTCCTGTGGAATGGAGGTGAGGGACTGAATGGCCTCTTCACATTCTTTCCAGCTTTTCTTGACCTAAAGCCTTTCTTCTGTTTTTGTAAAACACCATCAAAATCTGAATGATTTGTTTTTGTATTTTACTGTCAGTAATTGAGCAAACCAGCTGACTGACAGAATTCAGAAGCTGAATAGCCTCCTCCTGTTCCCGTGTTAAACACTCAAGAGTCAATAGACTCTCAGAGATGTATAAGATGGAAAAAGATCGTTCGGTCTGGTCATCTATACCAACCAAATATCCTAAATTAATTTCGTCCCCCTTGCCAGCACTTGGCCCATCTCCCTCTAAACACTTTCCATGCATGTATGCATCCAAATGCCTTTTAAATGGTGTAACTGTGCGTGCCTCCACCACCTCTTTTGGCTGTTCAATCCATACACGCAGCAGACTCTATGTGAAAATGTTGTCCCCACGTCCCTTTTTCAACCTTTCTCCTCTCACCTTAAGCCTTTATATTCTATATTTGGAATTGTCTATCCTGGGAAAATACATTGAATGTTTACTTTTTATGTGCCCCTCCTGATTTTATAAACTTCTCTAAGGTCCACCCTCAGCCTCAACACTTGAAAATAGTCCCAGCCTATTCAAACGCTCCCTGTGACTCTAACCCTCCAACACCTACAACATTCTTTTAAATCTCTTCTGCACCGTTTCAAGTCTGACAACATCTTTCCGACAGCAGGTTGACCAGAATTAAAGGCAATATTACAAAAGTGGCCAAACCAATGTCCTGTAGAGATGCAACATGTCATGCGAACGCTTCAACTCAAAGCACGCACCAATAAAGGGGAGAACACCGAGTGCCTTCATCACTGCGCTGCCGACCTGTGACGGCACTTTCAAGTAGCGGAGAACCTTCAGCACAAGGTGCCTCACAGGGCAGCGATCGGGGTTCAATTCCATCCTTGAATGACTGGCTGTGTGGAGTTTGCACATTCTCCCCGTGTCTGTGTAAGTTTCCTCCGGATGCTATGTTTCCCTCCGACAGTATAATGATATACAGATAAGGGTAGGTTGGCCATGCTAAATTATGCATAGTACCCTTGGCTGTGAGGGCAAGGTGCATTAGCCATGGGAAATGCAGGCTGAGAGGGATAGGGTAGGGGTTTGTCCAGTGGGATACTGTTTTGAGGGACGGTGTGGCCTCGATGGGCCGAAAATCCTGTTTCCTAATTGTAGGGATTCTATAATTTCTATGGAGTTCTCCTTGATTGGCAACTTTCGACAGGATCCTACCTATATGTCTGGCCCTGACTTTTCTTGCCAAAATGCAACACCTCACATTTATCTAAATTAAACTCCATCTCTCACTCCTCAGCTCACCTAATTAGGTTCCCATTATATTCTGAGAGATCATTCTTCACTGTCGACGACATCACCAAATTTGTTATTATCTACAAACTTACTGATCATACTTCATATACTCAAGTGCAAATGATTTGTGTAAGTGACAAAAGGCAGTGGACCCACTATTGATCTTTGTGACACGTCACTGGTCTCCACGTTTAATGAACAAATGTCCACTGTCACGGCCTGTCTCCGATATTCAAGAAAAGTTTGGACCTAAATGGTGAGTTCTCCCTGGATCCCAGGAAGTCTAACCTTGCTAACCAGTCTACCATGTAGAACATTTTGGTTTTCTTACTGAACTCCACGAAGACAACATCCACTGTCCTGCCTTCATCAATCATCATCATCAATTCGTCAAAAAATCCCACCGAGTCAGTGAGACGTGATCTCCAATGTACAAAGCCCTCTTCTGTCCTTGTCTTTCCAAAGGCATTTACATCGTTTCCCTCAAAATCCCCTCCAACAATTTAATCACCATTGACGTCAGGCTCACGGATCTATAGTTACCTGGGCTTTCCTTAACTTCTGAAATAATGACATTATGTTAGCAAACCTCCAGTCTTTTGCTACCTCACCTGTGGAACTCAATGTTACAGATATATCAGCAAAAGTCTGAGCAATTTCTTTCCTAGCTTCCCACAATATTCTGGTATACAAATGATCAGGTCCCAGGGATTTGTTAACCTTTACGTGTTTTAAAATGTCAAAGATCTCCTTGCAATATAGATACTTTTCAAGATATCACATATATTTCTTCATTCTCTCGCTCTTGCAACCTCTTCTACATTAAATACTAGGAAACATACTTGTTTAGTATCCCTTCCATCTCCTATGGTTCCACACACAGGTAGCCTTACTGATCTTTAAGGTGCCCTATTCTCTCCCTAGTTAATATTTTGCAATGAAAGGATGTGTAGAGTTGCTTCAATGCCTCGTTAACCCTATTTCTAAAGCCATCTCATGTCCACATTTTTCTGGCCCGATTTCCCTGTTGACTATACACTTACTGCCCTTATACTCCTCTCGGGATTCACTTCATCTCAGCTCTGTTTACCTGACATATGCCTCCTTCCTTACCTTGACCAGAGCATCAATATATCAAGCCATCCAGCACTCCCTGCACCCACCCACCAGCCTTGCCCCTCTCACTAATGGGAACACGTTGGCTCTGGACTCTCTGAAACCAAGTTTTGATGGCCTTGCATTTTCCAATTTCCCTTTACCTGCGAATAGGGTATCCCAATAAACCTTTCACAGGGCTCACCTAACACTTTCAAAATTGGCCTTATTCAAAATTAGAACTTTAATGTTTACATCAGGTCTTTCCTGTTCCACAACCAGGTTAAAACTAATATTTATGTGTAACAGACTTGAATGTTAAATAAACAATTCCTGCCCCTCTGTAACAGGCTCGAGAGGCTGAATAGGCTCCTCCTGTCCCTCTGTAATAGACTGGAGAGGCTGAATGACCTCCTCTTGGCCCTCCGAAATAGACTCAAGAGGCTTCATGGCCTCCTCCTGTCCCTGTGTAACAGATCTGAGACATTAACTGACACAGCAACCTATGGATTACGAGCAGCCATTAAACTGCATCTGATGGAGGTCCATCCTTTCTCAGTTACAGAACACAACCAACACAATGTACTCCAGGTGCCCTCTCAGTAACACTTCATACAGCTGCAGCGATGCATCTCTTCGTTTTGAATGATTCTTTCGGCAAAATGTGCCAATATTCTAGATTTCCACCTGTTTAAGTAGCAACAGGCTAATATGGGCTGAATGACCTTCTCTTATCCCTCTGTAAGAGTCCCATAGGGACAGAATTGCTTCGGCCTGTTCCTGAGCAGCAGTCTCAATGCTCTGTTTCAAGGTTATGAAAGGATTTGACTACAGGGCATTAAAACCAGGAGTGGCCGCACACTGGTCAATAAGTACCGTACTTTGTGTACTTTGCATCCCATCCTTGGCCAATATCTGCAGCTGAAGCAGACAAGTCACAACTGTGGGAGATCCCTTTGACTATGAGCTGATTCTTGACACTATGGCGTTAACATTTCTAACTTGAAATACTCAAGTATCGAGAAACTTGATCACCCGAATTTTCTTTATGTAGCCGATCTGTTATTTTATAACTGCTTCCTTTCATAAACAGAGTGGAACATATATAGACCCCTGCAGTGTCTTGTTAATACTCTCATATACAAGTTAATAAAAAGATTTAAAATATTTGAAGATTTATGATCCATTCCTCAGCAACCCTCATCCGTTCCATCCAAAACCAGTAAATGAAAAGTGATGTTTTGAACAGGTTAACTGAGCCTATTTGTTCAGTAAGTGCGATTCATGCCAATCTCCATGGATTCTAATTAAGCCAGTGGAGGGTTTCCATCTTTTAATGATAAATGGACTCCGTTCAATGTGTTATCCCATAACATGAGCGGCAGCATCACCGACAGCACTGACAGGGATCAGCAGATCCAGAGAGAGGGGGAGGAGAGATCAGCATCTGAGAACATGAGACTGAAATGTGCCAACAATGGATCAGAATTTGAGAACATTCGACTGGAATATTCAAACAATGGATCAGGATCTGAGAACATTAAACAGGAATATTCCAACATTATACAGGAGCTTATCTGATTATGTTTGGTATCTTTCTGCATTTTATTGGTGGTTATTATCATCGCGGATCTATTACGCTCTTCTCATTATTCAATACTTTTATTATCCCGTCCTGGCTATCGTTGGTGTTCCTGGTAAGTGTCACTGTCCAGATTTTGTTTTGTATAAACCAGTTATGACTGTATTATGGTTATTTCATATAGTCTACACATCTTGTCACTATTATTGTTCCTGTTGAATCTTTCAATCCAGATATTCACTCTACAGACCACTTCTAACTACATTAATGAACGTGTTCAATTACTGCCTCCTTCTCTGCTCTGGCAGTGTCCCTCAGGGGTCTCTATGTTGATCTATTCAGTTTCAGGGGAGAACCACAATGCATTGTATCAATATCTTTGCTGTTAAGAGCATAGAGGTCACCGTCTACTGTCCTGGTTACAAACTCCACTTCCTTCCACTGCTTCCATCCCATCCTTGGCCAATATCTGCAGCTGAAGCAAACAAGTCACAACTGTGGGAGATCCCTTTGACTATGAGCTGATTCTTGACACCATGCCCTGAACATTTCGAACTTGAAATGCTCACTACTCCAGAATATATCTCACTGGTTTATTCCATCTGCTGTTTGAAGCTTGAGCTATGAAGTACAGGCTTAATGAAGCCAATAATCTGCTGCTGACACTCCCGTCTTCAAATCTGCCGAAGCAAATCTGATTCCACCTCACACCAAACTCTCATCCATCAGTCATTCATGTGCACGGAGATGTATATTGCTGTTGTGTCTGGCAATGACTTTACTTTAACATTCTCAAACACGTTATATTCATCTGTCCATGAAACTTCCCTCGTTCTCTCTGTTGATAAATAAAAAGCCTGACAGTTGTTCTTATTTAAAATTATTTCCTCCATGTGCGTTCCTTCTCAAACAATGAGTTTCGCATTCAACCACACACACACATACACACACACACGAAGCCTTCCCATTGCAGGCAGTAATCTGATGCGAGGATAGTTAGCATATGGTAGCAAAGTTTGCAATACTCTCATGCTGGGCAGATAGTGCAGTTGACTGAGCAACACACTAGCATGGTCTGCACAGCTCTCCATGCTGTGCTGTCATCTTGTCCCAGTTTATGTTTGTTTGTGGTGGTCAGTAAAGTAGATTCAGAACTTGATGTAACAAACCATTTCCACTGATCTGATAATGCCTTTATTCAATGTTCTCATTCATGTAATTTTACTCACGAAGATCTCACTTCCTCAGTTAGTCCCACTGCCCTGCCTTTTTCCACATATTTCCACAACATCTTTTCAGTTAATTAACTGTCTGTTTCTGTCTTTAATGTGAATCTCTCTGTCCCTCTGTATCTTTCCCTTGCCTTGGGTTTTGTCTCTCGAGTGTATCGAGTGCTGGCATTGTGTAGCTCAGAAATACTGAAATGGTGTTTTTTCAAGCTGTTGTTCCCTTCCCGGTAAGTCCCGTGTGATGGTTTATAGACAGGTGTGTTTCAAAAGTTATAAGACACATCCTTGTTACTTGGTCTGTGCCTGTGTTTGCCCCACTCAGGGCACCTTGCGTTCAGTAACACGGGGAAGCTCATTGAGTAAAGGACCAGGCATCTAAATTGTGTGGCAATGCTGTTACTTTTTAAATAAAACGTTAGTTTCTCATTTTTTTAGTAAGCGATCTTAAAGGCCAAACTGCCGACTGAAAACGGCTCAAGTAAATAACTTACGGGGCGTTTATGGTTTTTAATAATTAGTAGTAACAATGGCCAGCTCGCACAGACCAGGCTTTCTAGTTTGTTTTTTCTTGTAGCTGTAACAATCACCGGGTGCTTGGGATCCCAGAGGGGTTGGAAGTTTTAGTAAATTATCCCGAGCTGCTACTCTCTCTAAAGCCTCACTTGATGGTGTTTCCTCCTGAATTGGAGAACTGTATGCAAGAATGCATGTCTGAATGTTCCTTTTTGCCAAGGGGTGTGTTTAGGTGATGTTAATAGATTGATAGTTCATTTGTAGAACGTACTGTATCCATTATTCGGTAAAGGTTTCCAATAGTTAAGTTATTCTAAATTCCTCTTCATTTTGTATGGATTTTCATTGGAGGATAGTGAGGTTGAGCAACCCTATGGTAGCCAAAGGCCTGATCAGGATCTGTTTAATTACATCCAGGCATTATCTAAATTTGATGAGAATGATGGGGGAGCCTTTTTAAATTCATTTCAGAAAGTGGCTAAACAAGTGCAGTGGCCAGAGAACATGTGGATTTAGTTTCTCCAAACAAAGCTGATAGGTATTTGCATTCCCTACCGGAGGAAGGCCATCTGAAGTGCATACGAGCTTGTGCCAAAAACCGACAGACAGTGTATCAGGAATCTAAAATAGCATCCCTGGTTAAACGCACGTTGTGTTTGAAAGAATCAAACAAAGTAATTTTGAAAGGTGGGGAAAAGGTATTAAAAACAGAACAAACCTGTGGCACTCTGAGAGAGTCTCTAATTTTGGAGAAGTTCAACAATTCACTTCCTGCAGTCGTGAGAACTCGTGTGGAAGAGCAGAGAGGAACAATGGCAAGCTTAGAAACTGAAATGGCTGC
This sequence comes from Chiloscyllium punctatum, assembly GCF_047496795.1. Classification (NCBI taxonomy): domain Eukaryota; kingdom Metazoa; phylum Chordata; class Chondrichthyes; order Orectolobiformes; family Hemiscylliidae; genus Chiloscyllium; species Chiloscyllium punctatum. The sequence goes on along the minus strand of NC_092771.1, from coordinate 51,366,421 downwards.
TGATGATGATTGGTTTCAGAAATCAATGTTTATTTTCTGTGAGGGATTGAGAAGAATGTGTGAGATCTTCTTAAAACATATACCTGTGAGAGTAAGGTTTACTGGCATAGGCCAGGAGTAGCAGGTAAAGAGGTTAGAGCATTAAGTGGTACAGAAGCATGTAATTCTTTTATGCTGAGACATGAGGAGATATGTCATTCAGAGGGTGTATTGGAGAGATGAGAGGTGCTGCATTATGTAACGTGTGGTTGGAGTGTCCAGTGAAAACATCAACAGGTTTATTCCACAATGGGGAAGGGGGCCTTGTGCTTATTGTTGGTGTTACAACATTTCAGCATTTCAACTGCGAATAATATACCTGAGACAAATCTTTATGGGATCGTGACATCTTAAATCTTTGGAGAAGTTTAGGGAGAAAAATACCAGTCTGTTTCGACTGAGCTTATTCTTGCTGCCATTCAATTTGAAATTATAAAGTGGACAGGGCGAGAAAAAGTAAGTTTTGACACTTTGTGGAGACTTGGATGAAGAAAGACAAAAGACATTCTGTGGCAGGAGTAAAATGACTGAAATCGAATCAAGTTGTGAACATTTGTATGCTCACAGTCAATGTAATATATATTCATTACAGTCTACTAATAGAGGAAGATTAGGAGGTCTAAAATTAATCCATCTTTGTTTCTGGATGGATTATTTTATTAAATGTGGAGTTGTGAGTTTATTATCACCGTAAAAAGGTTATTTTCTCTTAGGTTGTTTTTGAAGAGAGGTTCTAAAGGCAGAGGTGAAGAACTGCTGTCTGAACACAGTTTAACTAAATAACTGAGAAAGCCTTTAGGTTTTATTAAAACGGTTGTAACAATGGAAGGGCAGTGGCCAGCCTTCTCAGAACAAGTTTCCTCGTTTTGTTTTTAGCTGCAGCATTCAGAAGCTGTTCGTGTCCCAGAATGGTTGGTAGTTTCAATACATGATCCCTAGCTGCCTTTCTCTCTGAGATCCCTGTTCATGTTGATTTCTCCTGGATCAGAAAATTGCATAAGAATCTGTATTTGAATATATCTTTGTGCCAAGCAGTGTATACCAAGAAGATACGGTATCTACGGTTTGTGTAAGTGTTCCAACATATAATCCATCCCAAATTTTTCTTTTCTTTGATTGTATTTTAACTAAAGCATTTGAATAGATTACATTTTGCTTAATGTCGAGTGATTTGACCAGTCACAACATATCTGGAACGCACACTTCCCATCTATATTCAAAATAAGGACACGTTTGAGTCTAAGCGGCCTTCTTAAAAAATTTTGCAGGAATCTGGTCTGGTCCACAACACTTATAGACGAGGGGTTTCTAACTGACTCCTGTTATTGTAAAGTTAGTGCAGCAGCTGGGGATGGTTTGCTGGAGGTTGTGCTGTGAGCTGCCTGAGACATTCAGGGAGACCTTAGGATTTGGAGACTCAACTTTGGATGGAGCATGGGGACTGTAGTTACAACATCTGGGTCTGCAAAATGAAAAACAAATGGAGCAGAGGTTGCAGAGAGGGGAAGCTTTGAAACCACACAGTGAGTGTGTGTGGGGAAAGGGATCTGCTGTGTCCAACCCGGATTTTCCAGGAACAGCTTCCCAAGCTCCACTTAACCCTGGAGCAGAGTGTGAGGGGACCCTGACTGAACAAGGAGCTGGTCACCTCCTTTAACACGTCCTGCAGCATCACACCAGCGGGAGGATGGTGTTGCCAGTGGCTGTTAGGTTCACAGTTTCATTCAGCTTCTATGTTCTGGAAATTTTCAAACACGACTGGGTGACATATCCATCATCTGCCAGTATGTTGCCATCAATGTAACCATTCAGTGATGGAGGATCTATATGGTGGATGAGGTAAATACATTGTTTCTCCCTCAGCAGGAGCTGCCAGGTGTATCCAGTATAATGGGATTCCCGATGGTGTACATGGCATATGCGGAGTAGCCATGTCAATGGGGAGAGGTAGAGAAACTGAAGGAGCACTCTGTATTAATCTTGCAGCGTGCTCATCACAGTACATCATGTTGGTGAATACTCCTGTCCAGACAGCAACCACAGCCTTTTCATTCACAAGCAGGCTGCCATCCCCATCGTCTTCGGTCTCCATGTAGAAAGGAATGAATGTATCTTGGATAAAGACCATCCCCTTGATACACGTTTGATAACAGCAGCCCCCATCACCAACCAAACACTTCAAAACATTTCATGTGTACGGAGAGCAATGGGGTCACTTGGAGCAAAAAGGAGCAGACGATCAGGGATGGAGCAAAACCACCCATGTCTGAACGGGTCTGAGTGAAACCCCCCCACCCCCAGTTCACAGTATCATGAATCTCTGTAATACCTCTCCATTTCAGTAACATACTGCCTTCCATTATTCCTGTAAATGAAATGACAGATTATATCATGTTATATTGCAGCTGCCAAATTATTCTCCATTGCCTTTACCTCTCTGTATCTATCTGTCGACCCTCCACTCTCTCTTGATAATTTAATCTCTTGCTTATCACAGCAACATGACCAAACTCAGTATCTCCATATCTGTTCCATCCTCCTGATCATTGATATAGATTGTAAATAGTGGAGGACCCAGCATTGGTCACTGTGTAACTCCACTGGTGACGTTCTGTCAAACTGAGTTAGACTGATTTATCCGGACAGCCTGCTTCCTGTTTGATACATAATCCTCTCCGATTACTGTGTAACACAGTCGTAAAGCTGAATATGAACAAGGAGCATCAGTCAGGAATCCAACTCTTCTATCCTGCTCCGCCATGGGATACAATCATGACTGATGTCATCGTGGCCTCTGTTCCACTTTCCTGCCATCTCTTGATTCTCAAACTGTAGTCTCTTATTGTAGATTGCGCCACATGAAAAAATATCCACTCCACAGCTACACTTTCAATTACGTTTAGCATTTTACAGACCTCAATGAGATCTCCTTTCATTCTTATCAACTCGAGAGTATAGACCTAAACTGCTCAATTTCTCTTCATAAGACAAACACTTCAAATATGGAATCAATCTAATGAAGCTCTTCTGAATTGCTTCCAATGGAAATACCTCATTCTGCAGGACACCCAAACTGTAGTTCAGTTACAGCCTCACTAACGCCTTGCATAATTACAGCAACCTTTCTACTCCATCCTTTTCAAAGTAAACGCTGAAGTTATGTTTGTATTCCTCATTACTTCAAGTACCCACAAGCAAGTTTTCTGTGATATGCAAACAGGCACCCAGATCCCTCTGCATTTTAGCACTTTGAAGTTTCTCTCCATTTAGATAATAATCTGCCTTGTTATTAGGCTGGCCAACTTGAATAACCCCATATTTATCCACTTTAATTTTCATTGCCAAATGTTTGCCCATTCACCCAGTCTATATACATAGTTTTTAAATCTCTTGCATCATCATTCCGAAGTAATTTCACACCAATGTTAGTGTCATCTGAAAATGTAGCTATAGCATTTTCTATCCCGTCAACCGAGTAATAATGTCGATCACAAATGGTTGAAGCATGAGAACTGAAATCTATGGCACCCAACAAGTTGCATTTTCCAATAGACAATGACACAGTTAATTCATCTGACTGCATTTTGTTGGTTAACCAATCCTCCATTCAAGCCAATAAATTACTCCTAAACTGATGGTGTCTGATCTTACCACTCACTCTTTGGAGAAGCGACGTATCTGAATCCTTCATGAAGACCGGATATATTCCATTTCCAGGATTCCTACTATCCAGCTTGTTTGTCACATCTTTAAATAACTCAAGAAAACACTTCAATCATGATTTATCCTTTGTAAAACCATGTTGACTCCGATGAATTGTGGTTTACGTTTGCAAATGTCCACAACAATGGATTCGACTAATTTGCCTTAAATTACAATACTTTATTGTTACATTTTACTCCCTAATGTATTCAGTTATTATAAGTTCTTCCCTTTCTAAAACCTTTACGTTTTCTTTGAATTCTTGTTTGATGGGCAAAAGGTTTTAAGAGATCAGCTCCAATTGCTGCATAAGCGGTATGTGTGGCTGACTGGACTCATCATCCTGCTGGTGTACAAAATCGATGGGATGAAGTCTTTCTGTCGTTCCCATGTTGTCATCTCGAAGGCCAGAATGACCACCTCCTGTTGATGCGTTGGAGGGGTGGGGGATTATGGAATCTTCCCGTTACTGTGTAACATTTTGAGGGTCTGATGGGTCTTCTCATATTTCTCCATAATCGGTGGAGATACTGAACGGTCTCCTCATGTATCCCAGAGATGGGACGAAGGGAGCGATTGGTCTTGTCTTGTTCCCATACAACAGACACGTGTCTGAATTACCTCCTCCTTTCTCATGAAAAAAGTCTCAGATAGTTTTTATCCTAACACATTTCCCTTGCAACAGACTCGGTGGGTCTAATGACCTCCTGTTGTCCCAGTGTAACAATCTCCAGTCACTGTGTGACTACTTCCAGTTCCTATGTTACGGACTTGAGGAGGCTGAATGGACTGATCTTGTTGCTGTGTAACAGGATACTGGTGCAGCATGGCCTACTCTGGGTCGAGTGTTATAGATTCGAGGGGCTGATTGGCCTCCTCCTATAAATATACATCAGGCTCGAGGGGCTGAACAGTGTCGTCCTATTCTGGTGAAACAGGCTCGAAGGCCTGAATATCCTCCTTTTGTTCCTGTGTAACAGGCTGGAGAACGGAATGGATTCCCCCACTATCTGTGTAATTCTCTTCAGTTGTTGACTCCTTCTTGTCATCTATGTTGAAATAAGATCATCCTTTATTTTTGTAAACTCCAATGGCTATAGGATCAACCTGATCATCCTTTCGTTATAAGCTCGCACCTTCATTGGAGGAATCAGCTGAGGGAACCATCTCTGAGCTGATTCCAATATAACAACATCCTTTCTTCATTGAAGAGACTAAATCTGTACACACTACTCCAGATGTGATCTCACTAAGACCCTGTACAGCAGCAGCAACAGTTTACCAGCCTGCTGTAAGGTTCCCACCCAGGTTAGAGCAGTCTCAGCTCTCTGGGAGAATACAGAGCATTTATGAACGATCATTGTCCTTCTCTACTCCACTAGCGTAACGGGAGATCTGGAGAAAATGTCACAATGATGCTTAAGAAGATCAAAAATGATGTGGGGAGATGATCTCCACCATTAATCTCCCCAAATCCCACATCGCTCAGATTCTCCAGAATCTAGTAAGGTGGAGTTCAAAAACAGCAAGGAGAAGGAAACATTGATGGGAGTTATATATCAAAGTGAAAGCTGCAATACAAATGCTGGACATGTTATAAAACAGGAAATGAGATATACACATTTGTGGCTACTGCAGTAATAACATACTGTTTATATTATATCTAAACTGTGTTAACCCAACTGAATGCTAATGCTGGGAAAATTGGATTTCATGAGCATGTGTTAGATGATGGCATTAACATTTTGTCGAGCACTGAGCGAGAGATCAGGTTATTTAGAAATTAATGTTAAATGATCAAATGAACGAATTGAAAACTTTGCTGTAAAGGACCTTTTGGGAACAGTGACCACAATGCATTGGTTTTCTTTTATGCTGTTTGAGTACACGGTAGTTTTTGTTTTATTTGAAGTAACTGTCATAAATTTGAATCATGCAATCCCTGAAGGTGTGAGGAGAAAGTGAGCACTGCAGCTGCTGGAGATCAGAGTCGAGGAGTGTGGTCCTGGAAAAGCACAGTCAGGCAGCGTACTAGGAGCAGGAGAATTGATGTTTTGGACATAAGCCCTTCATCAGGAATGAGGCTTATGATGAACGGGGCTGAGAGATAAATGAGAAGGCGGTGTGGCAGGAGGGAGGGAGCTAGGAATGCGATAGGTAGATGAAGGTGGGGTTGAAAGTGATAGGTGATGAAGGGAGACAGAACGCCTCATCTACTACATACATTAAAGCCAGTGTGGTCTTCTCTACATTGGTAAGGCAGGTGGATCATTTCACAGAACATATCTGGATCAGCCACATTGACCAACTCCACCGCTTTGTGGCTGAACACTTTAACACCCCTTTCCACTCTGCCAAGGACGTGAGAGTCCTGGGCCTCCTCCATTGCCAAACCCTAACCACCCGAAGCATGGATGAAGAAAGGTTCCTCTTCTACCTTGGGGCCCTCCAACCACAGGGGATTAATGTAGGTTTCACCAGTTTCCCCATTTACCTTAACTCCACCTTATCCCAGTCCAATCTTCCAACTCAGCATCCTCCCCTCTTTTGAACGTTCCTATGTGTTCATCTTCCTTCTGATCAATCTGGTCCACCCGCCTCTCCGACCTAACCCTTTCAGCCTCACCTTCAAGTATCTATTAGATCACAGGAATTAGCTTAGAAAAATGCCAAGTACCAAAGCAAGCCAGTGGATTCGGAGAAATATAGGACCCAGCAACGGATGATCAAGAAAAGAAAATCAAAAAGCGAAAAAGCATACAAACAACAGAAAAACATAAAGACTGCTTTTAAAAAGTACATCAGTGTATGAAACAAAAATAAAAACAAGGTGAAATATGGAACAGTGGGTGTGCGGACAGAATAATTTATTGAAGACAACAGAGAAATCGCAGGGAAAAGAAACAGTTTCTTTGTGTCTACCTTCATGGAAGAATGTCCAGAAATTCTCCCAGAAATACCAAGTGACCATGGGGCATGTGTAAGTAAAGTCTAAGATCATTCTTATAAGTGTTGAGGTCATGTTTTAAAAGAAAGCTGGATTGAGTATTTATAAATCTGACAGATCAGATGTACTTCATACAAGAATTTCAGTGGAAGCAGCAATCGGCATATTGATTGCATCGCAGATTATCACGTTGTTTTCCAATACATTCCCGAAAGATATTTAGCCAATCTGGATAAGGCAAAGGTTACAAATATTATTCAACAGTTTAAGAAAGGATGAAGATGGAGAGTGTTGAACTACAGATCAGTAACTTGTCATCCGCGGTCGGGTGTCTGTTGGGCTCGATTATAAAGAACGTGTTACTGGATATATAGAATGTAATGGGAAAACTGGGGAGGATAATAATGCATCGATGAAACGAAAACCATAAGTGGCAAACATTTTTTGGAACGGTTTGTAGATGATTCTTGTGGACGTAGGCAATGAGGAGCTAATGGATAACGTAGAGTTGGATATTCAAGAGTATCTTTTTTAAGAACTCTCCCACTAACATCTTAAGAAAAGTTAAAGTGAAAGGAATTGGGAAAAATTGGGCGGCACGGTGGCACAGTGGTTAGCACTGCTACCTCACAGCGCCAGAGACACGGGTTCAACTCCCGCCTCAGGTGACTGACTGTGTGGAGTTTGCACATTCTCCCCGTGTCTGCGTGGGTTTCCTCTGGGTGTTCCGGTTTCCTCCCACAGTCCAAAATGTGCAGGTCAGGTGAGTTGGCCATGCTAAATTGCCCGTAGTATTAGGGAAGGGGTAAATGTAGGGGTATGGGTGGGTTGCGCTTTGGCGGGTCGGTGTGGACTTGTTGGGCCGAAGGGCCTGTTTCCACTCTGTAATGCAATGTAATCTAAACACAAGCAAATAGGAAACGAAAAATTAGGTTTATATTCATGTGAATGTAATTGAAATATAGAAGATGCCATGCGCCAGCTGTACAGAGTGTTGATGAGACTAAACTGAGAGTATTGTGTACCGTTTGGAGTCCCAATCTAAGATAGAATATACTACAGACGAACTGCAAAAGGTATTCTCCACATTAATCGTAAAATGGCAAGATTGTCTGATGTGGAAACTCAGCTTGTGATCTCGAGTTTCAGAAGATGAGAGGTGATTTTACTGAAACTTAGAAACATAGAGGGGAGAGAATAACCGAAATACATGAAGAAGTGCAAGCAGGCGAGTTGAGGGAGAATCCCATGATATTCTACACTGACAAGTAGAACAGAATAATCAGCAACAGTTCGTGTCCATTAGAAACCAAAGGGGGGCAATCAGTGCGTCAACCCGGAGAACATTGATAGATTGTTACATGTAAACATCACAGCTGTTTTACTTGGGAGAAGGAGGATGCAGGTACAGAATTCGGGAAGATGGACTGGAAAGCTCTTGAAAACAGTTTGATGTAAAATACGAGCGGCGGTTTGAGGCTTTGTCTGGTATAAAATTGGACCAATCCACAGGTCTGGATACTGTTGGAGTCAAGGGAGGAAAGACGCTGATTGGAAATTTTAATTAGAATCTGACAATAGGGGAGGTGCCAGAGGACTGGAGAACAGCTATTATGATTGCACTTCACAGTAAGGGTGGTAGAGATAGACCAGGAAACTATAGACGAGCGAGTATTAAACCACTGTTCGGGAAACTAATGGAGAAAATAGAGAAGGAGAAAATTGAACTCCAATCAGAATGGCAAGGCTTGATCAGGGATAATCATCATGACTTTATCAGAGTGAAGTCACACTCATGGAGTTGATTCAATTAGTTTGAGGAGGTCGCTTATTTAGTTTTGATGCAAGGCCTTTGACAAAGTTCCACAAGGGAAACTGAAAAAAATAAAGTAAAATCTCAAAGTTATCAAAAGTATCAAGGATAACTTGAAAAGTTACAGCGAAAATTGTCTTAGTGTCAGGAGGCAGAGGGTGGTGGGAGAAGGCTGTTTGTGTGATTGGAGACCAGTGTCCCCTGGTGTACCACAGGGATCAGTGTTGTGTCCCTTATTGTTTGTAGCATTCATAAATAGTATAGATGTGAATATGGAGGGGGAGTGGGTGGAGGGGTGGGAGTTGTGATAAGTAAGTTTGTGTTTGACACAAAGATTGGCCGGGTGGTTGGTAGTGAGGAGGAAGTTCTGATTTTACAGGAAAACACAAGTGGAATGATCAGATGGGCAGATCAATGGCAGATGGAATGTGATCCTGATAAATATGAGGTGATGTACTTTGGAAGGAGGAACCAGACATGGGGTGTACACAATGATGGGCAGCACACTAGGGAGCTCAGAGGGTGTTTCTCCACACATCCCTGAATGTGACTGAACAGGGTAATGGAGTAGTTAAGAATTTAACTTTGGGCGGAGCGTTTATTAATCAGGGAGTAGATTATAAGTGTTATACAGGGCTTTGTTTAGTCCATGATGGAGTACTGTATGTCGTTCTGGGAGCCTCTTTACAGGAAGGATGTGATTGTACTGGAGGGGGTTGCAGAGGAGATTCACCAGGATGTTCCCTGGATGGAGCATATCAGCTATGAAGAGAGGCTGGATAAGCTCGGGTTGTTTACTTTTGACAGAGAGGCTGAGGGGGATGTGATTCAGAAGGATAAGGAAACGAGGGGCATCGACAGGGTGGACAGACAGCAACTGTTCCTTTTAGACAGAGGGTCAAGAACAAGGGAGCACACTTTTAAAGTGAAGGGTTTGAGGTTGAGAGAGGATTTAAAGATGATCTTTTCTTCACCCAGAGGGTGTTGGGGTCTGGAAAGTACTTTCTGAGAAAAGTACTTGGACAAGCACTTGGAAGTGCCATAACATTCCAGGCTATGAGCCTTTTGTCTGAAAGTGAGACTAATATAGATCGTGCTGTATTTCTGTTGGCACAGAGAGTATGCTCCTGTGAGTATATGATGTGGAAGGTCATTGATTGAGCAGCTTAACGCAAGAATTGATGGGTTTCTGAAGATAATGTTCACAAAGGTTATAAGAGTGAACTGTTATAGCTTGTCAAATTATGTCAATGTGAGAAATATGAAAAAGAAAGTGCAGGTTTTTTTCCAGTTTGAAACCAGAGAATGGAGAATGGGAAAAGGAAATGGCAAAACTATGAATCCACTACTTCAGTTCTGTCTTCACAGAACTTTCTGACAATACCAGGAAAACCAAGTCTGGCGTGGAAAACGAAATAGTACATGGACCATAGAACACAGTAAGTAAATGGTTTGGGAAAAATGATTGGGACTGAAAATAATGGTCATAGACAACACTAACATAAATCTATGAAATGGGAATTATGTTTGAGAAACAGACTGGGAGACAAATGAAAGAGCAGCAATGGATGTAAAACATGTGGATTTTCAGAAAGATTTTGGTAAACCTCCAAGCCTAGTTTGCAAAATCAAATCTTCGTGGATTGGGGCGAATATATGGCCATGTTTCTAGAATGGGACAGGTGGCAGGAAACAGTGAATAGAAATAAACAGACTTGTGAAGCAACAGCCTGGCATTGTATTTAAGGTATGGTTCTGTGAGTATGACTATATCCGTGACACCCCATCACCTTCCCTGGATATCTCCTCTCTCACCAGCAGGACAGACAAAGCAGAAGTGGTGGCACCGTGGGATACAGTTTGAAGGGAATTGTTCTGGGAGTGCCCAACAGTAACTCTGTATCCCATGAAGTCTCATGGCATTAGTTTACACATGGGAAAGGAAACCTCCTGCTGATTACCATGTACCAGCTTCTCCCAACTGATGAATCAGTACTCCTCCATGCTGAACAACACTTGGAGGAAGCACTGAGGGTGACAAAGGCACAAAATGTACTCTGGGGTAGGGACGTCAATGTCCACAAAAAGAGTGGTTCAGCAGCAGCATTACTGATTGAGCTGGTTGGGTCCGAAAGGATATAACTTCTCGACTCGGTCTGCGGCAGGTGGTGAAGGAACCCACAAGAGGGAAAAGCCATATTTGACCACAGCCTTACTAATCTGCCAGCTGCAGAAGTATCTGTCCATGACAGTATCAGGTGAGAGTGACCACTGCATAGTAATTGTGGAGATAAAGTCACACTTGCATATTGAGAATAACCTCCACCATTTTAGGTGGCACTGTCACCATGCTAAATAGGACAGACTTTGAACAGATCTAGCAGCTCAAGTCTGGGTTTCGATAATATGTTGTGGGTCATCAATAGCAGCAGAATTGTACTCCAGCACAACCTCATGGCCTGGCATATCCCCCTCACAACAATTACCATCAAGCCGGAGGATCAACATTGATTCAATGGAGTGTGCAGGAGGGCAGGAGAATCACTGGGAATACCTGAAAATGAGGTGTCTGCCTGATGAAGTCACCAACCATGACTACCTGCGTGCCAAACAGCATACGCAGTTCGTCATAGACAGAGATAAGTGATCACACAAGCAACGGTTCAGATCTAAGCTCTGCAGTCCTTCTACTTCTAGTTGAGAATAGTTATGGACAATTAAACAAGTCATCGGAGTAGGAGATTCCACAAGTATCCCCGTCCTGAATGATGGAAGAGCCCAGCACTTCAGTGCAAAAGATAACGTTCATGCATTCGCAACAATCTTCAGTCAGAAGTGCTGAATGGATGATCCATCTTGGCCTCCTCCAGTGGTCCTCAACAATTCAGTTACCAGCCATCAGCCAATTTGATTCACTCCACGCGATATCCAGATTCGGTTGGAGACACTGCATACCCCAGAGGATACATACCCTGACAACATTCTGGCAATAGTACTGAAAAATTGTTCTCCAGACCTTGTCATTGCCCTCACCAAGCTGTTCTAATACCGTTACAACATTTCCCCGATTACGTCGATAATTACCCCAAGTCTCTCCTGTATATAAAAAGCAGAACAAATCCATTCTGGCGAATTACCACTCCATCAGTCTACTCTCGATCATCAGTAAAGTGGTGGAATGTCTCAGTGCTTTTAAGCAGCAACCTGCTCAGCAATACCTTGGTCAATGTCGCCCAGTTTGGGCTTCACCAGGGCCACTCAGCTCCTGACCTCATTACCGTGGTTCAAACATGGAGAACAGAGCTGAATTCCAGAGGTCGGGTGAGAGTGACAGCCCTTTAAGTCAAGACTGCATTCGACCCTGTGTGGTATCAAGGGGCCTTAGCAACACTGGAATCAATGGGTATCAGGGGCAAACACCCCGCTGGTTAGAATCATACCTGACTCGTAGGAAGATAGTCATGGTTGATAAAGGTCAGTCAACTCAGCTCCAGGACAAGTCTGTAGGAGTCTCTCGGGCAGTGGCCTAGGCCCAAACATCTTCAGGGCTGCTTGATCAATGACCTTGCCTCTATTATAAGGTCAGAAGTGGAGTTGTTTGCCAATGATTGCACAATGTTCAGCAATGGTTGTTGCTCCTCAGATACAGAAGCAGTCCATGTTCAAATACAACAAGATCTGGACAGTATCCAGGCTGACAAGTGGCAAGTAATATTCACGTCACACAAATGCCAGACCGTGAACATCACCACTAAAATACAATCTAAACACTGCCCTTGGCATTCAATGGTGTTACTGTCACTGAATCCACAGTGGACTGCAGCGGTTCAGCAAGGCAGCTCACCATCACCTTCTCAAGGGGCAACAAGGGACAGGAAATAAATGCCGGCCCAGCCAGTCACACCCAGATTCAGGAAATAAATATTATTTTAAAAAAAATAACACAGGAAGGTTGCTGGGATATCACAGAGATCGGTGCTCAGGTCCCAGCTGTTCACAATAACCATTAAACATTTGGTTGTTGGAATCAAACACAACATATCCCAACCTGCTGAGAGAACGAAAAGATGTTGGATTGTGAGTGGGTGAGAAGGTTGTAAAAAAGCTTCAAGGTGACTAAGACAAGTGGAGTGAATGGGCAAATACGTGGCAGATGGAGAGCAAGGTGGGTTGAGGTGACAGTGTGCCCATTGGTGGGAACAAGAGATTGGCAGCTTTTCGTTTGAAAAGGGATTGTTTGAAACATGTTGATCTGAAAAGCGACGTATGGGCCTTTTTGTTGTTTCCTTCTGCGCGCCCTCCGAGTTCCCTGCAGCACAGTGAGGTCTGAACCGACAAGGCAATACTGGGAATGGCATTCACACGCTGCCCAGTGTACATAGACCTACCAAGTGAGGAGCTGTAACATTGCAAAGGATCTGGATCTCCCTGTACACCAGTCACTGAAAGCAATATTGCAGGAGCAGAAAGCAGTTAGGAAGATCAACTGACCTGCATTTCAGGGGGATTTGTGTCCAGGGGTAAGCGTGTCTTACTGCAGCTGTAGAGGGCTTTGGTGAGACCCTATCTCAAACACTGTGCAGTATTTTGTGCAGATTTCGTCTCAGTACATAATAAAGGACAAACCTGACATTGAGGGAGAGCAGTGAAGGATGACCAGACAGACCTTTGTGATGACAGGCTTGTTGTGGGAGCAGAGTTTGGGGCATCTGGGCCTGTATTCCATGGGGTTTAGGAAAATGGGTGGAGATCTCAGTGAGATATATAAAGCTCTGACAGGGTGAGATGGATTGGAAGCAGGGACAATAATTCCCCTGGCTGTGGTGTCTAAAACAAGGGTCCACAGTTTTAGGTACAGACAGACCATTCTGCAATGAGATGACAATAAATGTCTGCACTGGTGAACCTGGGGAATGCACTCGAACCTGGAAGCCAAGACACTGAAAATAAATAATGATTTAGAGACAGTAAAGGAATGGTGGGAGAGAAGGAGAACGTTATGGAAATAAAGGGCCAGGTATCATTATATTGAATTGGGTAGCAAAATTGACAGACCAAATGGACTACTGTACTTCCTATTTTATAGCTTCCCAAAGTTAATCACAAGCTCTCAGATTTTAGGAAGGAGGTCTCTGCAGTTTCAACAGGACTGTGTTTCTCATTCCCTTTTTCCGATACTGAGGTTGGGGCTGGGTGTTCTGTCAGGTTTTATCCTTTAGACCTCGGAACAGTTTGATGCAATAGAATGTCTTGTTTGGAGGATTCAGAGACCATTGAAGAGTTGATCACATGTCTGTGTGTCTGCAGTCACGTTTAGGCCAGACCAGGAAAGCACGGGAAATTCACTTTCTGAAAGGACATTTGTGAAGCAAGTTGGTGTTTACAATCGACATTGCCTTGAAGGTCACTATTTACGGACACCAGATTTTGCATCCTAATATTTTGTCAATTGTGTTTAACTTACACCAGCTGCCAGAGCATTAGCCTGGTCTGGATTAGTAATCCAGTGACCTTTCCACAGCAGCACCATCTCTGCATGGGGACCTATCTGAAATCATACTGAGCAGGTTATTTCTCTGCTGCTTGATAACTCTGTCAAAAAGAACTCCCACCAATTTGACTGTCGAGGTGGGACTGAGGCGGAGGTAACTGGCCAGATTGTAATTACAATCCTCTTAGGAACTGGACAGAGTTGAGTAATTTTCCACATTACCAGGGAGATGTCAGAGTTGGAGCTGCAATGAAACAGCTTCCCCAGAGACACAGCTTGTTGTGCAGCACAAGTCTTCAGTCCTATTACAGGAATGGTGTCAGGGACCATTGCCTTTTTCGTACGTACTGTGTTCAGCTGTTTCTTCATGTCACGAGCATCAAATCGAATTGGTTGAAGACGGGCATCTGTGATTCTGTGGCTATCATGGCGAGGGTGAGCTAGATCATCAACTCCACACTTCTGGCTGAGGTTGGTGCAGCTACCACATCCTGGTCTTTTTCACTGAAGTGCAGAGCTGTTCAATTACTGAAGATGGGGATATTTGTGGAGCCCTTTCCTCCGTCATTTGTTTAATCATCCATCACCGTTTATGACAGAATGTGACAGGTTTGCGGAGCTTCGATCAGATCTGTTGGTCAAGTGTGGTACTTTTAATGGGTTAGCATCAGGTTTAGGTTCACGTGGTTCTGACCCTGCCATGTTCACCCACAGTCATTACTGAAACATAGATCGTATTGATGGTAATGGCAGACTGATGAGATTATTCGAAACTAAAAGTTACAGGTTGTGGTTGAATGCTGATCTGCTTCTCCTGCTGCTGTAGTCTACAGCAGTACATAAATACGCAGTTTTGAGCTGCATTATCTGCAATGCAATTCTGCTGTCTCTCCCTTAGTTCACACCGAGACCCATTCACCCATCAGTCATGTACTCGGTGACCTACTCTGGGTTCTGATGTGGTAACACTTCCATTTTCATACTTTCGTTCTCCTGAGGGTCTCTTCCCGGGTCATGCTTTCAATCTGACACATTCTGCAAAACCAATTAACTGTTTTTAATTCAATTGTTTAATTCATCTGAATCTTTTTTTCCTTGAGTAATACCATCTTCTGTGTTTAAAGTGAATGTGTTTCCTCTGTTTTTCTCCCTGACCATGATTAAGAACTCTGTAATATCAGTGATGTAAGCGTTATGTAGTTTCAGAGCCAATGAATTCTCTGGATTCCCAATCATTTTCACCACATTGTATGTTTTCCCTTTTGGTTTGATGCCTTATTACTCATGGTTGCCTTGTCCTCCCATGAGTATGTTTCATCTCCTTTGGGAGAATTTCTGATATCCTCCGAAATATCCCCAGAAATTCCTGCTTTTGCTGCTCCATGGTCTGCCCTGCTCAGCTCCCCTTCCAATTAACTCTGGCCAGCTCCTCCTGAATGTCTTTGTAGTTACATTGCTCAATTATAATCACATTACATCTAGAAGAGAGCAATAGATATAAACTGAAAGAAGGAGCTTTGAGAGAAGGGACGCAAAGAATAATTGGTAAATTTCTTAACTAGATACAAACAGAGAAAGAGCGAGACAACATAGATGATGAAATGTGATAAATGAGAAAACTAGATCATTGAAAGAATTAGATGTACATCACTCAATGTTTTGGCAATTCCTGTGTGCTGTGGTCCTTTGTATAGTGCATGGACAACAGAGTAACGTGTTCAATTGCTGACTCTGATGCCAGAATTTTTGTCTCCAATAATATGACAGACACTAGCTTTGAAAAGAACCCAACAGGCCAATATATTGAATTCTGGTAGAAAGGGGATTATCTGAAATAGGTTGGGACACCAGAAGCAAGAATTTATAACACACATCCTGATAAGAAGGAGAGATTGGAGTAGAGAATTCCAGAAAAGAAGGGAATGTTGAGAGAAGGGGAACATATCATTTTAGATAAGAATCAAATGATGTTTTAATGTTTTATAAATTTTATACATCATATGCATCACTTTTTGTTAACTGTGTCTCCGTTGTTCATTTAGAATGTGTTGTGTACATATGAAAAATGTTACATACCTGCACACGAACCTTAATTAAACAGTGTATATAAAATCATTTTTCCGCCATTGAAATGGTTCTATTGTCATGTTACCAGGATACACGAACACCAGCTGGCCACCAAAAGACATGACCCATTATGACTATGTTCCATACATACAGACAAAGAAGGGCACCACTTTGATTGGTACAACGCACACACATACTAAGACACGCAAGGATGTTCTTAGAGGAATGGCATTCTGACCAGAAGTCCGTCAATAAACACATCAATTTAGATCCATCCACCATCTCTTGTAAAACAAAAGAACTGGAAATGGCATCACCCATCTTAAGAAACCAAGACCTATAAATAAAGCGGCACGACATACCACCAGCGCTTCAGCAGAGACTCTCACTGATGATGATACCTAGTCATAGTGTCGAATCGTCAGAAAACAAACCTTCAAGCACAGCGAGCTCACTTGCACATACAAACTGTTATTTTTCTTTTATTAGTGGAATTTGGGAGTTCTTTGTCACTCATGTATTAACAGATTACGAGCTGAGGTGAACTTTTTTGGGTTTGTGGTTTTAATTAACAGAAGTGCTCAACATAGATGTCTTCACAGTTTGGGTCCCTGTGTAAGGGACATGGACAGATTTGAACAGATTTCGGGTACAAAATGTCCCAGCAAATCCCAACACGTTGCAATTAGTTACATGGATCTTAAAATAAAACCGTTCGGAAAATCTGTTTAATTTTATTTACTGGTGGTTGTTTAAATTAAAAGTGAGGGAAATGGCTTTTAACAATACTAAAGAGGTTCCCAATTTTGCCAAGAAAGTTTAGAAAGACAGAAGCAGGACATTATTTAGAATTAGCAAATAGGTTGGAATTGGGTTTAACCAGTGACAAAAGGAAACCAGAAATTATAATGGAGTTGGTCAAGCAACTTGATGTATCAAAGAAACAGTCGAGTGAGAAAAAACTAAAATTGCAAATATGGCAACTGAAGTTAGAAGATAAAGAAAGAGATGGAAACAGAGAGAGAAAAAAGAGTAGAGGAAAAAGAAAGAGAGAATTTGAAATTCAGAAGTTGGGAATTAGACAAGAAAGTTAAATTAACAGGATGGAGATGAAGGGAGAACATCGGGATGTATACAACTATGTTAGTAACTTGCCATATTTCGGTGAGAAAAATGTCAAAACCTTTTCATTTCATTTGAAAAAATGACTCGGCAGATAGTGTGTCCAGTGAACTTGTGGGTAATGCTCGTTCAGACTAAGCTGGTGGGCACAGCTGGTGAGGCATGTGCAGCGCTGTCAGATGAGGGGTCAAGAGATTATGCAGATGTCAAATTGGCTATTTTGATTGGCTATGAATTGTTTCCAGAAGCGTATAGACAGAGGTTCATAAAAACAGACACGGAACCAGGTCATACTAATGTTAAGTTTAAAAGAATTAACTACAGTCATTTTGATAGATGGGTGCTGGACTTAAAAATAGATAAGACCTGTGAGTCTCGAAGGGAGATTATTCTGCTGGGCGTGTTTAAAGACTCACTTCCAGAGACCGTAAGAATTCATGTGCAGGAACAGAAAGTTCAAGAAGCGAGAAGCGCAGCAGAAATGGCAGGTAAATCTGCATTGGTGCATGAGATGAAATTTAGCTTCCGGGAGAATTTTCATCCTGTGAGGGATAGAAATTTGGACAAGGGAAGATCACACATTACAAAGCAAACAATAGCGCACAATAGTTTACCACAAGTGAAAAAAGTAGCCCAAAGGGGTTGGAAGGAGGTGAAAGGCTTCAGGTGTTCTCAATATAAGGGCGTGGAACACATAAAATGACAGTGCCGATGGTTTAAGGAGGGTACTGGGAAAAGGTGGTTTCACTGCAGTGAGCTGGAACACACAGTGGTGGTCGTTGAAGGAAGGCACTTTGGGGAAAGATGTGGCAGAAGAGGCTAAGCCCAGTGGAATTAGTGAAACTGGTAAAGGAGACCCCAAGTAGAGCCGAGGAGCTGCATGAAATTGCACAGCGTAGGCAAGGGCTGGGTATGGAGTTGGAACCTGGTCTCTGAAAGAATTCGCCTCTGTCGATAAAGTTTCCTCAGAAAGAACGGAGGGAGAAGGACAAGAAGTTATAATTTTGTGAGATATGGGATCTGCTCAGTTTCGAATAGTTGAGAAGTGAGACACCAGAAAAGCACAACAGATCAGGCAGCATCCGAATAGCAGGACAATCGAATATCAGGCAGAAACCCATCGTCAGGAACATGGTGGGGGGACAATGGGGCTGAAAGATAAATACGAGGGTAGTAGCTGGGCTAATGGGAGGGTCACTGGGAAGGCAATAAGAAGATGTAGGTGGGAGTGACAGTGATATGTCAGAGGGGAGGGTGGAGTCGGTAGGTGGGAAGGAAGATGGCCAGTTAGGGCAGTTCAAGAGGGCAGTGCTCGGTTGAATGGTTCAATCTGGGAGAGGTTGGTGGAGGGGAGATTTGTAATTTGGTGAAGTCAACATTGATGATGGTTCTAGTTTGAGGGTTCTAGTTGTCCTACCCCCATCCACAACACCCTCCTCTCCGACCTATCACCATCACACCCCACCTGCGTCTACCTATCGCCTTCCAAGCTATATTCCACCCAGCTGCACCCCCACCCTCCTATTTATTTCTCGGCCCCCTTCCCCCTCCCTTACTCCCCCCCCCCACTTTCCTGATGAAGGATTTATGCCTGAAACGTCAACTCTTCTGCCCCTTGGATGCTGCCTGGTTGGCTATGCTTTCCCCGGCCCACACTCATCTCCAGCATCTGCAGCCCTCACTTTCTCTCGGCCTCTAATCGTGAGAGATGAAAATATTAACACTCTTTCTGACATATTAATCAAGATCGTGACAATTTGTGGAATGCGGTTAGAAATTAAGTATTCCCTTGTGAAACACCAGGTTGGAATGCCAAATCAAGGTTGGGGAAGTAACAGTAACAGAGTTTCATTTCCAGGAATACAGTTTGTTCTTGTGAACGATTTAGCAGGATCCAAGGTGGGAGTGGCACCCCTTGTGTTTGAGAAGGCAAAAGGAAAACTAGAGAATTGGGGAGTTAAAAGAAAAATACCCAGGATTTTTTCCAGACTGTATAGTAACAAGATTCCACTGTCATAAGTTAGAGCAGGAAGGAAAACCGTAATAAAAAGCCAAAGGATTTGATGTGCAGTGAACTGACGCCCTGTTTGATGTAACGGTGCAGGAAAAACCTGAACAGGCAGAGGGTCAGGCAGAGGGGTTTAGTCCAGAAAGGCTCATGGACTTACAACAGATATATACACACACATTCACACACACATACACATGCACACACACAGAGAAAAGGAATCAGAATATATTGTTGAATGTTATTAACTTAAAGATAGAATCATAAAATTAAAATGGAGAACCCAATAGGTCAGTGCAGAAGGGAAATGGGCCGAAGTGCACCAGATTGTTTTAGAGGTAGCCTTCAGTGTTACGGGTAGCACATAAACTAACAGCAGGGGGTCACCTCGGTGTACAGAAGACTCAGGCTAAGGTACAGAGGCATTTCTAGTGGCCTGCAATGCACACGGACGTGGTTATTTTTTGTTGCACATGTCAAACATTCTAAATGGTAGGTACGTCACAGGCAGTACTAAAGCCAGCACCTTTGGTACCAAATCCTGCATTAGAAGAACATTTCACGTGAGTTCTGATTAGTTGTGTAGCTCCATATCTAAAATAAAAGTGGAAACCAATATTTGCTAGGCATAATGGATGTGTCTACCAGATTTCCAGAGGCAATTCTATTATGGAGTGTTAAGTTAAAAAGGGAGGTGGAGGAGTTAGTAGCTTTCTTTACTCACTGTGAGCTCCACAGAGAGACTCAGTCAGAAAAAGGGTCTCATTTTACCGCTCCGCTGTTTAAGGAAGTCATGGATAGCTTAGGCATACAGCAATTCAAAACAAGGGCATCCCATCCTGAATCCCAGGGAGCCTTGGAAAGTTAGCATCAGATGCTGTAAACCATATTAACAGCGTACTTTCAGGATTACCGGAATGATTGGAATGAAGGTGTCTCATTAAATTGTTTGCCATGAGACAAAAATTATTTGCCCCAAATAAATCTACTCAGTTTACTTCCTTTGAGTTAATATTTGAAGTGAGAGGTCCTTTGGAATTAATTGAATATAAATTGACAGGACCGAAGTCAGAGACCTCACACTCGGATTATGTATGTGAGGTAAGGGAGAGATTAGATGGAGTAGGTGAGTTCGCTAAACAGCACCTGAAGGGCTCAGCATAGAATGAAGCACGTGGCAGATAAAAACTCTGATATTTTGACGATTTCCTGTAGGGATGAAGTATTAGTATTGCCAATAGTGATACGAATTCCCTTCAAAGCCAGGTTTAGTGACACAGGAACAGAGTTATGGTGAGATGAACAAATTGTGTAGTTGATCTGTATGAAGTAGTGACCTTTAGCAAGTGATTGAAAGCTCACATTTTACAGTTGACAGAGCATGTTGAACGATTACAAGAAGCAAACTTGGTAATAAACTTAAAGAAAAGAGAATTCACGAAGGCAGAGGTGACGTTCTTGGGACATTACATTGGACATGGAAGGTTGACCCCATGGAACACAAAGATGAAGGGCTTTGAGGAATTTCTACAACCATTCTCGAAGAAAGGTGCTTCAATTTTTGGAACTGAGTGGATTCTATCGGAAGTTTGTTCCAAACTTCAGAAGCGTATTGGCACCACTGATGGACTTAGTAAAGAAGAACACAGAATTGTGGTGGACAGAACAATGCCAGGAGGCATTTGAGAATTTTAAAGCAGGATTAATCACTGCAGCAGTTTTAGCTGAACCAAATATTTTGAAACCCTCGGGATATGGGGATTGGAGATGTATTGGTACAGAAAGATGATGATGGGATTGAATGGCCAATTGGCTACTTGTCGAAAAAACTCAATATCCACCAGAAAAAAGATACAACATCTCTATTACTGAAAAACAATGATTAAGTTTCGCAATGGTTTAACAATATTTTAATGTTTATGTGACAAACAAATTGTCGGAGATGATTGTGGACAATGACAAACCTCTCGCATTTTTTGGAATATTTAAAGACCAGAATATGAGAGTATTTCATTGGAGTCTTATCACACCGACTTTAAACGTACACAATGTACATGCTGAGGATCCTAAAATGTGACAGCAGATGTGTTATCGCGGATTTAAAGGAACAGGTGTTGATAAGATTTGACTTATCCCAGTGTTTTATATGTGTGCAAAATTAATATGAATGATATAACTGAGATTAATACTTTTGTATTTCATAATAATGTGATTAAGAATTAGAGGAAAAGAAACAAAGCCATCTTTTCATTCTGTTGGTTCTTTTTTTTTCTGAAGGGGGCAGGTGTTATGAGGCCGAAAGCATGTCCGGTCACTTTAAGACAGAACGGGTTTTGTTGAATAGAAAGTACAGCACATATGCCACCGAATTGTCAGATTGTTCCATATGTCACAATTAGCTGGGAAATGGATACCTGAGTTTTGGTTGCTGTTTTGACAACAATTTAAATACAATCAAAGAGTTTAAATAACGTTCAGGATACCAGAAGCCAACGGAATTTGAATATTATTGTTTGGGTACCTGGAAAGCCATCAAATGTGAGAATTATTGTACCATTGGAAGTATATAAACTCAGCATTTGATCACTAGAGGGAGAGCCACTGCCATCCAACAGTAGAGTAACTGCTGTCGAGCAGGAGTGCTAACTGGCCATCTCAAACACTCTCTATCAAAGATACATGTTCATGTAAACCTACTTGCAATAAAAAAAAATGACCCAGGGAGATTAGCAGCTGAAAGAGTGAACACAGCGGGGAAGATAGAGACTGTATGGTCTTCAGATTTTAATGTTTCATATGTGGGTTGTTGGAACAGCATATTATTACAGAGTTGGACTCAGATAGTAAGTAGCTAAGAAAAGTGGGGATTGTATTTGTGAATAGTTGTTGTTTAGTGTTCACTATTAAAGTAAAGAAACTAACTTGATAATTTTTGTTTAAATAGTGGAATGTAGGAGATCTGTGTGGCTCATATTTTAACAGATTACGAAGTGAGGCGAGCTTTTCTGGGTGTTTGGGTTTAATTAACAGAGGGGTTCGAGTCCACCTTGTAAATATCCATCCACGCTAACCCCATTTCCCTGCAGTTGGCCCATATTCTTCCAGTCCTTTCCTATCCACATATTTATCCAAATGTTTTTGAAATGTTGTTAATGTAACCCCTTCAACCACATCTGCTGGCAACTCATCCACGTACCGGTGTAAAGAAGTGGCCCCTTTTATTCTCTTTTATTCCTTCCCCTTTAACCTTAAACTGATCCCCTATAATCCTCGATTCTCCACACCTTCGAAAAACACTGAGAGCATTAACCCTATCCATTCCCCTCGTGACTTTATACAGCTCTATAAAGTATCCCTCAGTCTCTTACATGCTAAAGAAAAGGTCCTAGCTTGTCCAACCTCTCCCTATCCCTCAGACCATTGGGTCCTGGCAATGTCCTTGTAAATTTCCTCTGCACTCTTTCTAATTTCATTATATCCTTCCTATAACAAGTTGACAAAACTGAACACAATAATCCAAGTGCGGCCTTACCAAAGTCCTGTGTAACTGCAAAATAACGTCCCAACTTCTATACTCAATATCATGCCTGATGAAGACCAATTTGCCAAAAGTCTTCTTCGCTGCCCTGTCTACCTGTGTCTCCACTCTTAGAGAACCGTGCACCTGAACACCAAGGTCCCTCTGCCCACTGCACCCCTTAAGACCCTCCCATTCACCATGAAACTCCTACATTGATTTGAGTTTCCAAAATGCAAGACCTCACGCTTCTATATTAAATTCCATTTGCCATTTCTTGGCACATATCCCACCTGATTAATGTCCTGCTGCAATTTCTGATAAACTTCCTCACTGACCACGCTCCCACTTATTTTAATGTCATCTGCAAGCTTACTAATCATGCCTTGTACATTCTCAACCAAATCATAGATAACAAACAGCAATGGACCAAGCCTCCGGTCTGAAAAACGTCCTTCCACTCAACCCTCTGCTTCCTACCATCAAGGCAACTGTGTATCCAATTAGCCAGTTCCCCCGCATTCCACGAGATGTAACCTTCCTGAGCAGCCTGCTATGTGGAACCTTATCAAAGGCGTTACTGAAATCCATAGAGACTGTATCTATCACTCTGCCCTCATCAAACGTCCGGGTAACTTCATCAAAGGACTCTAACAAATTTGGGAAGCATGATCTCCCACTCACAAGTCTATGCTGACTGCTCTGAATCAAACCCTGTGTAAGTAATGGGTGCAGTCAATGGTATGCTGTCCTTCATTGTAAGATGATTCGAGTACATAAGTAAAGCCATCTTCCTGCTGTTGTATAGCCTTGCTGAGAGAGCATTTGGGGCACTCTCTACAGATTTGATGTCCTTTGTATGGAATGATCTCCTTACCAAAGACACCGATGATGGTAACATGAGGATAGAGTGAATAAGCTGAGTGTTTAATCTGTGGAGCTGTGAGAGACGAAGAAATTGTGATGCTGAAACACGAGGAGTGGCAGCAATCACTTATTTCCAAAAGAGACATTGACAGCGAGAGAAATTCCATACTTTACCCAGGATTGATTGGTTTGATTTATTGTCACGTGTACCTCAGTACAGGGAAACACTTTATTTATGGGCAGTGGAGGCAGATCATCGTAAGCATGGCCAGACAGATCATAGGGTGGAAGTAGACTTGGACAGAGTAAGGCATACAGGATACACTGCGCAGGACGTGTACTAGACAAGATCAACATGAACAAGATCAGCATTATTTGAACTTAGAGAGTCCATTCATCAGTATAACGTGACCTTTCAAATAGTTTTTATGCCTAAATTAAAACTCCCCACGTTATAGTGCAGTCAGCGAGTGAACCCTGCACTGAACGTCGGGTTGCACACAATCCCCAACAGCAACCACAATATCTTCCGTCTGAAACAGGTAGCCATTCCCACCAGCTTCCGTCTTACATAGAGAACACCAGGCTGTCTTCATGGAGATGGAAGATGTTTTCTTGAGACTTCACACAAGACATATGGCTTCCCTGCTCACCACCAAAAAGCCATGTTAAAGTCCCACATGTGTATCATAAGCAACAGAGCCAAGAGGAACAACGTGGAGCAGTCTGTCTGTGCAGCTTCTTCTCCACTTGGTCATCATGTTGGAGCATCAATTAAAAGACACTTAAAACTGCCGATGCTGGAGATCAGATTAGAGCATCAATTGCTGGAGAAACACAGCGGGTCAGACAGCATCCGAGGAGCAGGAGAATCGACGTTTTGGGCATAAGACATTCATCAGGAATCAGCAAAAATTATCTCATTCTGCCCCCGTGTAAGTGCATTGAGGTGCGAATGGCCTCCTGCTGTTCCTGTGAAATTGACTAAAGGGAGTGATTGGCTTCAAACTCGTCCGATTGGACAGGGCCAACAGCCTGACTGGTTACCCCTGGTTCCTGTTTGACAGATCATTGTACTGACTAGTGTGACAATGCTGCAGCTTTAAGAGGTTATTTTGTCTTGGTTTCTTTTAAGAGAGAGATTGAACGATCGTTACCAAGCTGGATAGTTAAGACCACTTGAGTAATAGCTAGCGAGGTCTTGGGTTAATTTTAATGCAGCCTGAATGGGTGTGACCAGCTCTCACAGATTAGGATCTCTGGGGTTTGGTTTCTCGGCAACATCAGAAACTATTGGGGTCTCCACAGAGTTGGAAGCTTCAGTGAATGTTTCCTGGTTGCTACCATCTCTGAAATTTCTCTTGGTGCTGTTTTTAATTCCTGGATTGGAGAAATGTTTGTGACAAGCTGTGTCTGAATATTCCTTTTTGCCAAGGGCTGTGTTTATGGGATTGTCCTATACGGGAACAGTCCATTGGTAATAGTTTAGAGATTTATTATTCTGTTAACTTGTCCAATAAAATTACGTTATTCTAAATTCCTCTTTCTTTGGTTTCATTTTCTCTTTCGTCTTTAAGTAGATGGTGTTTTGCTTAACACCGAGGAGTTTGACCAGTCACATTGCATCTGGAAGACACTTTACATTTCCTTTAAAATAAGAAAACATTAGAATCTACGCTACCGCCTTCAAATACTTTCGAGGAGCTCTGGTGTGGTCCATCACACTGGACTCGTTCTCTTCCTGAGTAATAGGCTGGAGGCACTTAATGGTCTGTCCGTGTTCATCTCCAATAGTGTCAATGGGCTGAACGACTTCCTCATATTCCTGTGAAACCAGCGTGAGGTGCTGAATGAACTCTTGTTTTACTGTGGCAATGTGCAGTGTCAGGCAGTGCTGTTACATGAATGTTACGGACACTTTAACAGCACAAGTCTCAATGGAGTCTGGGTCTTGCTGCACATGGACACAGACCAGTTCAGGAGCTGACGGGGGACAAAACTTTCTGAACTTTGTGGAATCTTCAGCAACCATCCCCACTTCTGATCTTATGTTGGGGAGGGTGGGGGCGGGGAGACATTGACGACGCAGCTGAAGATGTTTGTGAAGAGGAAGCTACTCCGAGGATCTCGCACAGAGGTGACCCAGGACTGAGATGATGAACATCTTCCTTTGTGCCATGTTTGACCCCAAACACTGGAGAGGTTACTCCGATTCCCATTAAGTCCAGTTTTGTTAAGCTCCTTTATGTCAACAGAAGGCAAACACTGCTTTGATATCGGGGCCTGTCATTTTTACCTGAACCCTTATGAAAACCTCTTTTGTTCACATCAATAGGCCATGATTTGGGGCAGCAAGTGTTTTCTTCAAACAGGTGGTATTGAATGTCAGGATGTCTCTTCTCAAGAGTGTTGGGGAGCTAGATGTCTGAACGTATTTGAAGAGGAGGTAGATGGATATTGACCTGTCAGAGAGTTGAGGGCTATGAATAATTGGGTATGAAAGAGGATTTGAGATAAAGAACAGATCATGCATGATCTTAGTGAAGTGCAAGGCAGGCTTGGGGAGTGAATGACCTGCCCCTGTTTCTGATGTTCTCACATTCTGTTATTGGAAAGTTAGTGGGTGTTATTTTCTTGTATGTTCTGTTATTGAATGTTGCAGACAGAGAGACCAGAGGATTTTGTGAGCCATCCCTGAGTGAGGTATGGGGGCTGTATTCACACTGAATCTGGGTGTACAACATGACCAACAAATGAAGCACAAGTTGCAGAGAGGGGAAGCTCTGTAAAGAGAGATGAGGGGCCTCTTTCGTAGCCAGCCTGGGTTTTCCAATTACATTTCCCAATTCACTTCAAACCGTGTGGGACAGTACAGAGGGGCTGAAATGTCTCCTGTGTTTCTGTCCAACAGGTTATAGGAGTAAGTAGCCTCCAACTTCTCCTGTCTAGCAGGTTTGAAGTGCTGAATGGAACACAGGAACATGGGACTGAGGAGCAGGAGTGGGTCATTAGATAATTTGAGCCTTCTCCAACAGGCACTAAAATTGTAGCTGATCAGATAGTGGTCTCAGCCCCACTTTCCTGTCTGCGTCCCATTGTGCATGACTCACTTCTCTGTCAAATATTTAACCAACGCAGCTTTCAATCAATGTGAACATAAAGACACGATAACCTTCCACTGAAAATAATTCGACTTGAAAAGAATTCCTTTCAGAATTGTTCGTCATCCCTCTTATAGAATCAGAGAGTCATGCAGAATGGAAACAGACCCATTCGTCCAATCTGTTCACTCCGATCAGAAATCAAATCTGATTTAGACCCATTTGCCAGCATTTGGCCAATAATCCTCCTGTGATTGTATCCGCCTTGACCACTTCCTCTGACTGCGCTTTCTGTACACACACCACTCTCTGTGTGAAATATTTACCTTCAGGTCCCTTCTAAATCATTCGCCCTCTCCCCTCCAACCTATCCTGTCTTGTTCTGGACTCCCCTATCCTTGGGAGCAGAACGTGGCTGTTCAGAATATCCAGGCCTCTGATGATTTTATAAACCTCTATAATGTTGCCTCTCAACCTCTGACACTCCAGGGGAAACACCTCAACGTAATCAGCCTCTCCCTATAGTTCAAGCCTCGAGTCCTGGAACATACGTGTAAGTCATTTCTGCAGAAAACCGAGTTGTACGCAGTATGCTTAAAGTGGCCTCACCAACATCCTGTACAGATGCAACATGCCACCACAACTCCTATACTCAATTCTCTGACTGATTAAGGCAAATGTGACAAATGTGTTGAGCACCACTCTGTCTACCTGCGACTCACTGCTACAGGTAATCATGTACGTAAACATCAGAAAGTTAACATGATGTTAGTGCCAGCAGATAGGAGGACCAGTGATACATTAATCATCATTGAGATTAGATTGTGTTGGGAACATGAGCTTAACATGTCAGGAAGTGAAATCAAATCAATGGGTTCAGGGTAGTTAATATACAGAATAACAGATAGCCCGGAGTGATTTACAGACTGGAATCTCATCGAGGGGTTCGGGTGATTAATATACAGAATACCAGATACCCCGGAGTGAGTTACAATCTGGAATCTAATCAAGGGGTTCAGGGTAGTTTATATACGAATAACAATTATTTCAGAGTGAGTTATAGCCTAGAATCTAATCTCGGGTTTCAGAGTGGTTTATATGCGGAATAACAGGTAGCCCGCAGTGAGTTACTGCCTGGAATATAATTGCAGGATTCAGGGTGGTTTATACACAGAATAACAGATAGCACAGAGTGAGTTACAGCCTGGAATCCAATCAAGGGGTTCAGGGTTGTTTATATACAGAATAACAGATAGCCCAGAGTGGGTTACAGCCTGGAATCTAATCGAGGGATTCAGGGTGGTTTATTTGCAGAATAACAGATAGCCTGGAATGTGTTACAGGTTGGAACCTAATTGAGGTGTTTAGCATGGTTTATGTACAGAATAACAGATGCCATGGAGTGAATTACAGACTGGAATCTAATCGAGGAGTTCAGGGTGATTTATATACAGAATAACAGCCTGGAGTGTGTTACAGCTTGGAAACTAATCGAGGGATTTAGGATGGTTTATGTACAGAATAACAGATACCCTGGAGTTAGTTACATCCTGGAATCTAATCGAGGGGTTCAGGGAGTTTTAGATACAGAATAACAGATAGCCCGGAATGAGTTACAGACTGGAATCGAATCGAGGAGTTCAGGGTCGTTTATATAAAGAATAACAGAGAGCCCGGAGTGAGTTACAGCCTGGAATCTAATCGAGGGATATGTTAACCTTTTTATGTGAAATAACTTGTAACTGGGAGTGAGTCACAAAGTGCACGATTAGCCAACTGGTCGCAAATCTTGACTCAAATAAACATAATGCAGTCACAAACTACACAACTTTAGTGACTCCCAACTTTCCTAGTTTGAGGACTATCCTCCTCTGTTTCCCCCTTTCACTGAAAGCATTAATATAGCTTTTATAATGCACTGCCATTCTGGTTACAGTGCTACCTATCTCTCACTGTCTCATTCATCTTCAATCCTGTTGAAAGATACTTAAACCAACAGACACACAAAGTTATAGAAGGAGTTTTGTTCAACTGCAGGTGCATTATTTTCTTTTATTTGTAGACAACACACAATTTGAACCTACAGAAGGTCAGTGTGCAATTTGAAAAACCCTTCAATTTGGGAGGAGGCCTCGGCATGCAGGATTCCGATCCAACGCTGCAAATCTACAATTCAGTGACTGAGCTCTATCAGGTTTTGTATATTATGTTTCTTCATATATTAGGAGCTTGGAAAGTCAGGCAGACCTTATTGGAATGTCACATTGCCTCTCTGCATTCACTGTAAACAGGTTCTGGGATTTGCATTTGAATCACCTTCAAAGAGCTGTCACCATTTCCTATCTCTGCTAGCATCAATGAATGGAAATGGCTTTTGACACATTGCCCCCTCTCCCTTGCTGAAAGTATTCCTGACACAAATCAGCCAGGCAGTCATTTTAGATTTGTCCACAGCCACCATTTTATATCAACAAAACGATGACATTGAGTTTATAAATAAGGAAAAGCAAGAGAGACTGGCAACATCAATACAGTTCGAAAATATATAAAACAT
This sequence comes from Chiloscyllium punctatum, assembly GCF_047496795.1. Taxonomy (NCBI): domain Eukaryota; kingdom Metazoa; phylum Chordata; class Chondrichthyes; order Orectolobiformes; family Hemiscylliidae; genus Chiloscyllium; species Chiloscyllium punctatum. Next base: position 51,337,193 of record NC_092771.1, on the reverse strand, counting down.
TGAACACGCACACAGAATCACACATAAACGTGCATGCACAGACACACAGAATCACACACACACAGATACAGACACCTTCCAGAAGCTGTCTCCATTTCCTCCCTTACAAGGGAATTCATGTTATAATGATGCATTCATGCAGGACAAGAAACAGCTTTTGAGACTTTCCCCATTGTGACAGGAATTCAGCCCCAATCTCAAACTTTGAGATATGTAACAGGACAGAAATGTACATCAGCTTTCTGTGTTCCTGCTCCCAATGTAACACTTGACCATTTAGTTTATCTTGTCTTCGATCCGACATCCAACAGGGATCACTTCACAGATCGAATAACAGATCCCCAGGAGTGAGTTCCAGACTGGAATCTAATTCAGGGGTTTAGGGTTTACATACACCATATGAGATACCCATAGGTGAAATCGAATCGAGGGGTTCAGCGTGGTTTACATACAGAATAACAGATAACAAGTCGTGAGTCACAAAATCGCAGAGTTATACAGTCATACAGATGTACAGCATGGAAACAGACCCTTTGGTGCAACCCATCTATGCCGCCCAGATATCCTATCCTACTCTAGTCTCTTTTTCAAGCACTTGGTCCATCTCCCATTCATATACCCATTGACCTGCATTTTAAATGTTGCAATTCTACCAGCCTCCACCACTTCCTCTGACAGTTCATTCCATTCATGTATCACCCTCTGAGTGAACAAGTTGCCCCTTAGGTCTCTTTCATATGACCTCTCACACTAAACCTATGCCCTCTAGTTCTGGACTCCCCACCCCAAGGAAAAGACTTTGTCTATTTATCCTATCCATGCGCGTCATGATTTTATAAACTTTGATAAGGTCACCCCTCAGACTCTGATGCTCCAGGGAAAACAACCCCAGCCTATTCACCCTCTACCTGTAGCTCAAATCCTCTAACCCTGGCATCCTCCTTGTAAATCTTATCTGAACCCTTCCAAGTTTCACAACATCCTTCCGATAGGAAGGAGACCAGAATTGCATGCCATATTCCAACAGTGGCGTAACCAATGTCCAGTCCAGCCACAACATGACCTCTCAATGCCTATACTCAAAACACTGACCAATAAAGGAAAGCATACCAAACGCCGCCTACATTATCTTATCCACCTGCCACTCTACTTTCAAGGAGCTATCAACCTGCACTTGAAAGTCTCTTTGTTCAGCAACTCTTCCTCGGACCTTACCATTAAGTGTATAAATCCTGCTCAAATTTGCTTTCCCAAAATGCAGCACCTCATTTTTATCTAAATTGAACTCCATCAAGTGGAATATAATTGAAGGTTTTGGGGTGTTTTTGAAACATGCAAATCACACATACATGGAAGTGAGTTACACGTTGGAATCTAATCGAGAGGGTTCTGGGTGATTCATATAATCCCGTCAGTGGGGAAACCAAGCCCTTCAGCCCAATAAGACCACAGTGACCCTAAGAAGAATAATCCATCCAGACCCATTTCCCCACATTTACCCCTGACTAATGCACTTCACCTACACATCCCTGAACACTGTGGACAGTTTTGACAGGGTTTGGATTGGATGGTTAATATACAGTTTAACCGATACCCAGGAGTGTGATACAGACTGGAATCTAGTCAAAGGATTGAGGTGGCTAATGTGCAGAGCACCTTAAAATTGGATGTCTGTTACAGATTTGAATTTTATCAAGGGGATTCAGGACGATGATGTGAACAATAACCGATACCCAGAGTGAGTTACAGACTGGAATCTAATCGAGGGTTTCAGGGTGGTTTATATGCAGAATAACAGGTAGCCCGAAGTTAGTTATAGAGTCATAGAATCATAGAGCTGTATAGCATGGAAACAGACCCTTCAGTCCAACCTGTCAATGCCGACCAGATATCCCAACCCAATCTAGTCCCACCTTCCAGCACCCAGCCCATATCCCTCCAAACCCTTCCTATTCATATACTCATCCAATTTCCTCTTAAATGATGCAATTGTACCAGCCTCCACACCTTCTCAGGCAGCTCACTCCATACACGTACCACCTTCTGCGTGAGAATGTTGTCCCTTAGGTCTCTTTCATATCTTTCCCCTCTCAAACTAAACCTATGCCCTCTAGTTCTGGACTCCCTACCCGAGGGCAAACCTCTATACGGTCACCCCTCAGCCTCCGACACTCCTGCGAAAACAGTCCCAGACTGTTCAGCCTCTCCCTGTAGCTCAAATCCTCCAACCCTGGCAACCTCCTTGTAAATCTTTTCTGAACCCTTTCAAGTTTCACAACATCTTTCCAATACATAGGAGAACAGAATTGCATGCAATATTCCAAGAGTGGCCTAACCAATGTCCTGTACAGCCGCAACATGACCTCCCAACTCCTGTACTCAATACTGTGTCCAATAAAGGAAATCATACCAAATGCGTTCTTCACTATCCTATCTACCTGCGACTCCACTTTCAAGGAGCTATGAACCAGCATTCCAAGGTCTCTTTGTTCAGCAACACACCCTAGGACCTTACCATTAAATGTATAAGTCCTGCTAAGATTTGCTTTCCCAAAATGCAGCACCTCGCATTTATCTGAATTAAACTCCATCTGCCACTTCTCAGCCCATTGGTCCATCTGGTCCAGATCCTGTTGTAATCTGAGGATTGTCTACTACACCTGCAATTTTGGTGTCATTTGAAAACTTACTAACTGTACCTCTTATGCTCGCATCCAAATCGTTTATATAAATGACAAAAAGTAGAGGGCCCATCACTGATCCTTGTGGCATTCCACTGGTCACAGGCCTCCAGTCTGAAAAACAACCCTCCACCACCACCCTCTGTCTTCTACCTTTGAGCCGGTTCTGTTTCTAAATGGCTACTTTTCCCTATATTCCATGAGATCTAACCTGCTAATCAGTCTCCCATGGGGAACCTTGTCGAACGCCTGACTGAAGTCCATATGGATCACATCTAATGTTCTGCCCTCATCAATCTTCTTTGTTACTTCTTCAAAAAACTCAATCAAGTTTGGGAGACATGATTTCCCACGCACAAAGCCAGGTTGACTATCCTGAATCAGTCCTTGCATTTCCAACTGCATGTACATCCGGTCCCTCAGGATTCCCTCCAATAACTTGCCCACCGCTGAGGTCAGGCTGACCGGTCTATAGTTCCCTGGCTTGTCTTTACCACCTTCTTAAACATTGGCACCACGTTTGCCAGCCTCCAGTCTTCCAGCATCTCACCTGTGACTATCGATGATACAAATATCTCAGCAAGAGGCCCAGCAATCACTTCTCTCGCTTCCCACAGAGTTCTCGGGTACACCTGATCAGGTCCTGGGGACTTATCCACCTTTCAACATTTCAAGCCATCCAGAACTTCCTCCTCTGTATATCTGCAACATTTTGCAAGATGTCACCATCGATTTCCCTACAGTCTATATCTTCCATATCCTTTTCCACAGTAAATACTGATGCAAAATATTCATTTAATATCTCCCCCATTTTCTGTGGCTCCACACAAAGGCCGCCTTACTGATCTTTGAGGGGCCCTATTCTCTCCCTCATTACCCTTTGTCCTTAATATATTTGTAAAAGCACTTTGGATTCTCCTTAATTCTATTTGCCAAAGCTTTCTTATTTCCACGTTTTGCCCTCCTGATTTCCCTCTTAAGTGTACTCCAACTTCCTTTATACTCTTCTAAGGATTGACTCGATCTATCCTCTCTATACCTGACATATGCTTCCTTATTTTTCTGAACAAAACCCTCAATTTCTTTAGTCAGCCAGCATTCCCAATAACTACCAGCCTTCCTATTCAACCCTGACAGGACGTTACAGCCTGGAATCTAATCGTGGGGTTCAGGGTGGTTTATAAACAGAATAACAGATCGCTCAGAGTGTGTTACAGCCTGGAATCGAATCGAGGTGTTCAGGGTGGTTTACATACAGAATAACAGATAGCCCGGAGTGAGTTACAGACTGGAATCGAATCGAGGTGTTCAGGGTGGGTTATATACAGAATAACAGATAGCCTGAAGAGAGTTACAGCCTGGAATCAAATTGTGGGGTTCAGGGTGGTTTATATACAAAACCGAGGACACCCCAGAGTGAGTTACCGCCTGGAATCTAATCTAGGGGGTTCAGGGTGGTTTATATACAGAATAACAGATATTCTGGGGTTGTTACAGCCTGGAATGTAACTGAGGGGTTCAGGGTGGTTTTTGTGCAGGATAACAGATACCCCGGAGTGAGTTACAGCCTGGAATGTAATCGAGGGGTTCAGGGTGGGTTATATACAGAATAACAGATAGCTCAGAGTGAGTTACGGCCTGGAATCTAATCGAGGGGTTCAAGGAGGTTCGTATACAGAATAACAGATAGCCCGTGGCGTGTTACTGCCTGGAATCTAATAAATGTCTGTTCACTTTAAGATAAGATGGGTTTTGCTAAATCGAAAGTACAGCCACAGATGGCAGCTAAAGGTCAGACTGTTCCAAATGTAACAATTAGCTGGGAAGTGGAAGCCTGAGTTTTGGTTGCTGCTTTGACAGCAAATCAAATGCAACCAAAGAGTTTAAATAAAGCTCAGAATATCAGAATCCAATGAAACTTGAATATTATTGTTCGTACACCTGGAAAGCAATCAAATTATGAGAATTATTGTATCATGGGAAGTATATAATCCCAGCATTTTGAACACTAGAGGGAGAGCCGCTGCCATCCAACAGTAGAGTAACTGCTGTACAGCAGGAGTGCTAACTGACCATCTCTAACACTCTCTATCAAAGACACATGTTCATGTCAAACCTACTTGCAGTTTAAAAAAAAAATGACCCAGGGAGATCAGCAGCTGAAAGAGTGAACATAGCGGGGAAGATAGAGACTGTGTGGTCTTGAGATTGTAACGTTTAATATGTGGGTTGTTGGAACAGCATATTTTTAAAGAGTTGGAGTCAGATAGTAAGTAGTTAAGAAAAGAGGGGCTTGTATTTGTGAATAGTTATTGTTTAGTGTTCACTATTAAAGTTAAGAAACTAACTTGCTAATTTTTGTTTAAATAGTGGAATGTAGGAGATCTGTGTCACTCATATGTTAACAGATTATGACGTGTGAGATTTTCTGGCTGTTTGGTTTTAATTAGCAAAGTGGTTCGACTCCAACTTGTAAATGTCCATTCACACTAACCCATTTCTCTGCAGTTGGCTCATATCCTTCCAGTTCTTTCCTATCCACATATTTATCCAAATGTTTTTGAAATGTTGTTAATGTACCCCCCTCAGCCACATCTTCTGGCAGCTCATCCACGTACCAACCATTTATGTAAATAAGTGGTCTCTCAGGTTCCCTTTTATTCCTTCCCCTTTAACCTTAAACTGATCCCCTCTCGTCCTCGATTCTCTAAACTTTGGAAAACACGGAGAGCATTCACCCTATCCACATCCCTCATGATCATATACAGCTCTATAAGTTCCCCCCTCAGTCTCCTACACTCTAAAGAAAAGGTCCTAGCTTGTCCAATCTCTCCCTATAACTCAGACCATTGGGTCCTGGCAATGTCCTTGTAAATTTCTTCTGCACTCTTTCAAATTTAATAACATCCTCCCCATAACAAGTTGACAAAACTGAACACAATCCTCCAAGTGCGGCCTTACCAAAGTCCTCTGTAACTGCAACATAAATTACCAACTTCAATGCTCAATGTCCTGCCTGACGAAGGCCAGTGTGCCAAAAGCCTTCTTCACTGCCCTGCCTACCTGTCACTCCACTCTCAAGGAACCGTGCACCTGCACACCAAGGTTTCTCTGCCCACTACACCCCTTAAGGCCCGCCCATTCACTGTGACATTCCTACCTTGATTTGAGATTCCAAACTGCAAGACCTCACACATCTATATTAAATTCCATTTGCCATTTCTCAGCCAACTTCCCCACCTGATTAATGTACTGCTGCAATTTCTGATAAACGTCTTCGCTGATCATGCTCCCACTTATTTTAGTGTCATCTGCAAACTTACAAATCATGCCCTGTACATTCTTAACCAAATCATGGATAACAAACAGCAATGGACCCAGCCTCCAGTCTGACAAGCACCCTTCCACGAAATGCTCTGCTTCCCAATAACAAGCCAACTGTGTATCCAATTGGCCAGTTCCCCCAGTATTCTATATGATGGAACCTTCCAGAGCAGCCTGCCATGTGGAACCTCATCAAAGGCCTTACTGAAATCCATAGAGACTACGACTATCACTCTGCACTCATCAAATGTCCTGGTAACTTCATCAAAAGCCTCTAATAAATTTGGGAAGCATGATCTCCCACTCGCAAGTCTATGCTGACTGCTCTCAATCAAAGCCTGTGTAAGTAATGGATGCAGTCAATGGTATGCTGTGCTTAATTGTAAAATGATTCGAGTACATAAGTAAAGCCATCTTCCTGCTTGTGTAGAGCCTTGCTGAGAGAGCATTTGGGGCACTCTCTACAGAGTTGATGTCCTTTGTAAGGAATAATCTCCTTACCACAGACACGGGTGATGGTAACATGAGGATAGAGTGAATAAGCTGAGTGTTTAATCTGTAGAACTGTGAGAGACGAAGAAATGGTAATGCTGAAACACGAGGAGTGGCAGCGATCACTTATTCCCAAAAGAGACATTGATAGGGTGAGAAATTCCATACTTTAACCGGGGTTGATTGGTTTGATTTATTGCCACGTGTACCTCAGTACAGGGAAGCACCTTGTTTATGAGCAGTGGAGGAAGATCATAGTAAGCATGGCCAGACAGATCATAGGGTGGAAATAGACTTGAACAGAGTAAGGCATACAGGTTACACTGAACAGGACATCCACAAGATAAGGTCAACATGAACAAGATCACCATTATTTGAACTTAAAGAGTCCATTCATCAGTCTAACATGGCTTTCCTAATAGTTTATATACTTAAATTAACTTTCCCCACATTATTTTGCAGTCGGTGTGTGAACCCGTAGTGAACGCCATGTTGTTCACAATCCCCAACAGCAGCCACAATACCTCCGTCTGAAACAGGTAGCCATTCTCACCAGCTTCCGCCCTACATAGAGAACACCAGGCTGTCTTCTCGGAGATGTAGATGCCTTCTTGAGACTTCACACAAGACATATGGCTTCCCTCCTCACCGCAAGAAAACCATGTTAAATTCCTACGTGTGCATCATGAGCAACGGACCCAGGAGGAACAACGTGGAGCAGTCTGTCTGTGCAGCTTCTGCTCCTCTTGTTCATCATGTTAGAGCATCATTTAGGAGACACTTAAGACTGTCGATGCTGGAGATCAGAGTAGAGCGTCGATTGCTGGAAAAGTACAGCAGGTCAGGCAGCATCCTTGAAGCAGGGGAATCGACGTTTTTGGGCATAAAACATTCATGAGTCATCATAATAAATTACATCATTCTGCCCCCGTGTAAGTGCATTGAGGTGGGAATGGCCTCCTCCTGTTTCTGTGTTAGTGGATCAATGAGCTGACTGGCTTCTTCCTCTTTCAATTGGACAGGCCCAAGGGCCTGACTGGGTTTCCCCTGGTTCCTGTTTGACAGCTTGATGTACTGACCAGTGTGACAATGCTGCAGCTTTTAGAAGTTATTTTGTCCGGGTTTCTTTTATGAGAGAGATTGAACGATTGTTACCAAGCTGGTTAGTTAAGACCACTTTAGTAAACAGCAAACGAGGCCTTAGGTTAATATTAATGCAGCCTGAATGGGTGTGGCCAGCTCTCACAGATAGCATGACTGGGTTTTGGATTCTCAGTAACATCAAAAATTATAGATTTGGAAGCGTCAGTGAATGTCTCCTGGTTGCTACTCTCTCTGAATTTTCTCTTGATGCTGTTTTTAATTCCTGGATTGGAGAAATATTTATGACAAACTGTGTCTGAAATTTCCTTTTTGCCAAGGGCTGTGTTTATGGGAGTTTCCTATGTTGGAATAGTTTATTAGTAATGTCTCCAAGATCTGTTATTTTGTTAACTTGGCCAATAGAATTACGTTATTCTAAATTCCTCTTTCTGTGGTTTTATTTCTTCTTTCGTATTGAAATAGATGGTATTTTGCTTCACAGTGAGTAGTTTGACCAGTCACATTGCACCTGGGACAGAAAATTTACATTTCCTTGAAAATAAGAAAACATTCGAGTCTAGGCTATTGCCGTCAAATATTTTCGAGGGGCTCTGGTGTGGTCCATCACACGAGACTCCTTCTCTTCCTGAGTAATAGACTGGAGGCACTGAATGGGCTGTCCTTGTTCTACTCCAATACTGTAAATGGGCTGAACGACTTCCTCATATTCCTGTGAAACCAGCGTGAGGTGCTGAATGAACTCTTGTTTTACCATGGCAATGTGCAGTGTCAGGCAGTGCGGTTACATGAATGTTACAGACACTTTAACAGCACAAGTCTCAATGGAGCCTGGGTCTTGCTGCACATGGACACAAAGCAGTTCAGGAGCTGACGGGGACAAAATGTTCTGAACTTTGTGGAATATTCAGAGACCATCCCCACTTCTGATCTTATGGTTGGGAGGGTGAGGGTGGGGAGACATTGATGAAGCAGCTGAAGCTGTTTGTGAAGAGGAAGCTACCCTAAGGATCTCCCACAGAGGTGACGCAGGACTGAGATGATGAACATCTTCCTTTGTGCCATGTTTGACACCAAACACTGGAGAGTTTACTCTGATTCCCATTACGTCCAGCTCCTTGATGTCAACAGACGTCAACCACTGCCTTGATATCAGGGCCAGTCATTTTTACCTGAACCCTTGTCTCAACCTCTTTTGTTCACATCAATAAGCCATGATATAGGAGCAGCAAGTGTTTTCTTCAAACAGGTGGGATTGAATGTCAGGATTTCTCTTCTCAAGAGTGTTCGGGGAGCTAGATGACTGAAAGTATTTGAAGAGGAAATAGATGGATATTGACCTGTCAGAGAGTTGAGGGCCATGAGGAATTGGGTATGAAAGAGGATTTGTGGCCAGGAGCAGATCAGCCATGATCTTAGTGAAGGGCAAGGCAGGTCTGGGGAGTGAATGACATGCCCCTGTTTGTGATGTTCTCACATTCTGTTACTGGAAAGTTAGTGGGTGTTATTTTTATGAATGTTCTGGTATTGCATATTGCAATCATGGAGACCAGATGATTTTGTGAGCCATCTCTGGGTGAGGTATGTGGGCTGTATTCACAGTGAATCTGACCAACAAATGAAGCACAAGCTGCAGATAGGGGACGCTTTCTAAAGAGAGATGAGGGGCCTCTTTCATACCCAGCCTGGATTTTCCAATTACATTTCCCAAATCACCTCAAAGCGTGTGCGACAGTCTTGAAAGGCTGAATGGTCTCCTCTGATTCTGTGCACCAAGCTATAGGAGTAAGTGGACTCCAACTGTTCCTGTCTAGCAGGTTTAAGTTTCTAAATGGAACATAGAAACATGGGACTGAGGAACAGGAGCCGGTCATTAGATACTTTGAGCCTTCTCCACTAGGCACTAAGATTGTGGCTGATCAGGTTGTGGACTCAGCCACACTTCCCTGTCCATATCCCATTATATGACTCACTTCCCTGTCAAATATTTACCTAACGCAATTTTCAATCAATGTAAACTTAGAGGCACGATAAACTTCCACTGAAGAGAATTCCGACTTGAAAGATCCTTTCAGAATTTTTCATCATCCCTCTTATAGAATCAGAGAGTCATGCAGAACGGAAACAGACCCGTTCGTCCAATCTGTTCACTCCGATCAGATATCAAATGTGATCCAGTCCCATTTGTCAGCATTTGGCCAATATCCCTCCCCTTTCAGATACTTTTTAAACGTGCGATTGTACCCGCCTTGACCACTTCCTCTGACAGCACTTTCTGTACACACACCACTCTCTGTGTGAAACATTTACCTTCAGGTCCCTTCTAAATCATTTGCCAGCTCCCCTTCAACCTATGCCCTCTTGTTTTGGACTCCCCTATCCTAGAGAGCAGAACGTGGCTGTTCAGAATATCCATGCCCCTGATGGTTTTATAAACCTCTATAATATCACCCTTCTGCCTCTGACACTCCAGGGGGAAACACCTCAACCTAATCAACCTCTCCCTACAGCTCAAACCTCCAGTCCTGGAACATCCGTGTAAGTCATTTCTGCAGAAAACCAAGTTGTACGCATTATTCTTAAAGTGGCCTCACCAACATCCTGTATAGATGCAACATACCACGACAACTCCTATACTCAATGCTCTGACTGATTAAGGCAAATGTGCCAAATGTGTTCTGCATGACTTTGTCGACCTGCCATGCCCCAGGACCTGACCATGAAGTATATAATGTCTGCCCTGATTTGCCTTCCCAAATGCAAAGCTTCATATTTATCTAAATTACACTTCATGTGTTACTCTTTGCCTCTTTGTCCCATTTAATTGCGGTCTCGTTGTACTCTGAGATAATCTACTACACCACCTTTCTGATGTCACCTGTAAACCTACTAACTATGGCCCCAATATTCATATCTAAATCCTTTACATAAATGATGAAATGCAGTGAACTCAGTACGGATGCTTGCAGAACACTGCTGCTCACAAGCCTCCAGGCTGAAAAATATCCCTCTTCCTTCGAACCAATTGTGACTAGCTTCTTCTGTATCCCAAGTGACTGAAACTTACTAATCTGTCTACCAATCAGAAGGAAATACTAGCAATGAAGAGAGGCTGAGTAGATTAGGTTTATTTTCACCTGAAAAAAAGGAGATTGAGGGGGGACGTGATTGAGGTTTACAAAATCATGAAGAGATAGACAGGGTGGATAGAGACAAGCTTTTTCCCAGGTTGAAGCATTCAATAACGAGAGGTCATGCTTTCAAGGTGAGAGATGGAACGTTTAAGGGGATACATGTGGCAAGTACTTCACACAGAGGGATGGTGGGCGTTTGGAACGTGTTGCCAGCAGAGGTCGTAGAGGCATGCACGGCAGATTCATTTAAGATGCGTCTGGACAGATGCATGAGTAGGTGGGGAGCAGAGGGATACAGATGCTTAGGAATTGACCGACAGACTTAGACAGTATATTTGGATCGGCTCAGGCTTGGAGGTCGAGGGGCCTGTTCCTGGGCTGTAAATTTTCTTTGCTCTTTGTTCTTTAAATGAACACCTTGCTGAAGTCCATATAGACAATGTCTACCAAACTGCCTTCATCAATCTTCTTTGTCACCTCTTCATAAAACTCAATCAAATTAATGAGACTGACTTCCCGTGTAGAAAGCCACGTTGTCTACGCTGATCAGCCCTTGGCTTCCCAAATGTATGTAAATGCTATCCCTCAGAATCCCCTCCAACAACTTACCCACCACTGACATCAGGCTCACCGGTCTATAGTTCCCCGGCTTTTTTGGTCACTGTTTCCTTTTCTAGTCCCACTCCTCCACTGCTCACAACAAATGTTAAATGTGACCAGTTCGGTGATATGGCCGAAGATATTTGTCTCAGACTGGGTCAGGGTCAGTTTTAGGAATAAGTCAGGTTAGTTTGTTTAATCAGCTAAAACAACACGTTTATGATCCAGAGCAATGTTACTCAAACTTTGATGGAAAGTTGAATGGCAAACTGTTTGGGTATTGCAATTATATAATCAATATTTCCCTGTTTAAAACACTGAGACACACACACACAAAATCTCTGCAACTTTAACTTGAAAGAACTTTGTCCAGATATTATTGGAACACGTGACAAAGGAAAATTGCAAGATTGGCCAAAACGTTATTCTGCTTCTGAAGATATTGTACTCACACAAGCTGCGAGCAATGGGATTTCATCCTGGGAGAGTTGGATTTGGCTGAATTCCCTTTGCTTTAGGCAGTGAGTAGATTCCAGTGAGTTCTGGTTAGGATCATCCAAAGGGTAGCACGGTGGTTAGCACTGCTGCCTCACAGCACCAGGGACTTGGGTTTGATTCCAGCCTTGGGTGACTGTCTGTGTGGAGTTTGTACATTCTCCCCTTGACTGTGTGAACTTCAAATGGGTGATCGAGTTTCCTACCTCAAACTGTGTAGGTTCTATGGATTGGTCACGCTAAATTGTCTGTAGTGTTCAGGGATTTCTAGCTTAGATGCATTAGTCAGGGGTAAATATAGGGAAATGGGTTGGGAAAGTTGGTATGGACTTGTTGGGCCAAAGGGCCTGTTTCAGCACTGTAGGGATTCCATCAAAATACGAATGGTAACGATGACTTCAGAGTTTTTTTTAGCTCACGCACATTGCTGTGATGAGGAACAATGAAGGAGAGAGAGTGTAAGAGGCCATTCCTTCTCAGGCAGATTACATTTTCTCCCTCTCTGAGTTGAATCACACAGTAATGTCATCCTCTCCCAAACTGGACCATGTGAGGTCTCCTTGTACATTGCCAAACTGTGTCTCAATCACATTCCCTGTTCCATGTCGGTTCATCATTGCTGCTGTCATACACAGAGCAATACCCTGAGCGGAAAATGGCCTTGGTCGATTTGAAGATATGTTTATATGTCCCTGTGTCATTAAAAAATAAAAATGTTTAATTTATTCAGAATACCTGTGTTAAAATGAATGCATTTTTTCAAGGAATACAGAAATTGCTGGAAAATCTCGGCAGGTCTTTCAGCATCCAGATGCCTTTTATATGCTGTCGTTGTACCAGCCTCCACCACTTCCTCTGGCAGCTCATTCCATACGCACACCACCCTCTGTGTGAAAAGGGGCCCTTTCGGCCTCATCAAAACTTTTCCCCTCTCACTTTCCGCCAATGCCCTCTAGTTGTGGACGCCCCAACCTGGGGAAAAACTCCTGACTACTCACCCTACCCATGACCATTCTGATTTTATAAACCTTTACTGCTGCGAAATGTGACTTCAATCAACACGAATGGCTGTACTTTCCGTCATCCTGGGCCTAAATTCTGAAATGCAATACTGACACCTCTTCCTTCTCCATCAAGTCACAATTCTACAATCAGTTTAATCCGGTTGTTCAGATATATCATGAGACACTTCTGTGGGCTTTACACCTTGACCTTTGTGCCCAGAAGAGGTCTCACCAATGTCCTGTACAACCTCGACATGACGTCCCCATTCCGATACTTAAAGGTCTGACCAATGAAGACAAGTATGTTAAACACTTTCTTAACCACACTATCTATATGAGATGCAAATTTTAAAGAATTAAACCTGACGGCCTAGGTTTTCTGTACTACAGCACTGCCAAAGGCCCTGCTTTTAATTGTATAGGTCCTGTTCTTGTTAGATTTACCAAATCCAATGCCTCTCATTAATTCAAACTAAACTCCATCGCCACCCCTCAGCCCAGTGTTTGATATTACTGCCACCTCCCCCTCGCATCACTCAGCAATACCCATAAAGCTGTAACATTATTCTCCTGTGTGTTTGTTTATCAGACTGTCCTGACATGCTGGGACATACCTCTGCAACATGCAGGACTTGAATCCAGGCCTTCTAGTCCAGAGCTAGGAACACTACCACACAAATTGGAATCAACTCCAGAGCTCTGGCTCAGAGACAGGGACACTACCCAATACAACTACCATACCCAGATTTTGGGTCATATTTTAAGTGCCCACTTTCAGCTCGGTGTGGATGATTATAATCAGGTTGCCATTACTGAATTACAAACACCACTTTGTATTATTACGCAAATGCAAGATATTTGTCTCAACTGTAGGATATTGAGTGTATATGCTATGCTATCGAAATTAACTATGAACATCTTTAATTGCTATTATCTGAAGTCTGCAATATTAAGGAAAGAAATCCTGCAGACACACTCTGCACAATGAAGGATCTCAAATGGATATTTATTACTGAATACCAGAGACGAAGCTTAATTTCTGACCCCAAAACACCGATCACTCTTACCCACCTCTAACGTGTGACTGCCCTCTTCCTAAAACAATGAAACGATACCAGGCCGCTGATTACTGTCCAGCCTCTACTCCCCACTGACTGTGTCTGCAATCTGTTCCTCCTCCCCTTAACCACACAAGGCAAACCAAGCTCAGGGTCTTTGTGAAACTCAAGGCCAAAGTGTGCAGACCTCCTTGGAGAGGGGGAGGGAATTTTAAAATTGTAGGGGGAGGGGGAGGTGGCAGTAATATCACACACTGGGCTGAGGGTTGGCAGATGGAGTTTAGTTTGGATTAATGCGACGGATAGGATTTGGTAAATCAAACAAGAACAGGACCTAAACAATTAAAAGCAGGGCCTTTGGCAGTGCTGTAGTACAGAAACCTAGGCCGTCAGGTTTAATTCTTTAAAATTTGCATCTCATATAGATAGTGTGGTTAAGAAGGTGTTTAGCACACTTGTCTTCATTGGTTAGACCTTTGAATATCAAAATTGGGATGTCATGTTGAGGTTGTACAGGATATTGGTGAGACCACTTCTGGAATACTGTGTCCAGTCTGGTCACCCTGCCCGCTCATTCCATAGGCACATCACCCTCTGGGTGAAAAAGCTGCCCCTTAGGTCACTTTTAAATATTTCTCCTCTCACCTTAAGCCTATGTCCTCTAGTTTCGGTCTCCCCATACCCTTAGAAAATACCTTGACTATTCACTTTGATATTACTGACATTGATATTATTAAGCTGGAGAGGGTAAAGAAGAGATTAACCTGGATGTTGCTGGGAAAGGAGAGATTGAGCTATATGGAGAAACTGGATCGGCTGGGATTTTTTAACTGAAGAATATGAGATTAAGCAGTAACTTTACAGAGGTTTATAAAATAATAGGGGGCACAGAGAAGCTGAAGGGAGGGCTGATGTCTTTTCCCTAGAGTTGGGGATATAAAACAGGGATATTTTAAGGTGCGAGGACAAAGATTTACAAAAGTCATGAGAGGTAAATATTTTAGACAGAATCTGGCTTGTGTGTGGAATGAACTTCCAGAGGAAGTGGTGAAAGCAGGGACAGTTACAACGTTTAAAGGACATTTAGATCAGTACATAGATCAGACATCAGTTTGGATGGTGCTGTGAGCAGCTGCCCTCTCCTTCCCCATCTCTGAATGAATACCTGTTGGTTTTCACCCTCTGCCAATGTCTGTGAAGTGGCGTGTGAAGGCCAGCAGAGGGTGGCATTGTATCACTTTAAGCACTACAGAGACTGCTAGACCTGCCCCACACACAGACACACAGATACACACAGCAATTGTTAGGACACAACATTGAGCTTATCTGGTAATAGAAACTAAACATAAAGAAATGCTCAATTTGCCTTGTAAACTGTTAAAATATGAGTGACAGAGAACTCCCAAATTCCACTGTTTAAAGAAAAACATCAATTTATTATTTTAACTCTGAAACTGAACTTTTTACATCAACTATTCACAACTCTGAGACCCCTTTCTCTTAACTGCTTATTACCCTACTGCAACTTTACAGAAATGTACTGTTTCAAAAAGACACTTATTAAAATTACACAAACGTAATTTCAAAACCACACAGCAGCTGTTGTTTCATCTGACCTCACACCAAGATCCTTTTTTCCCATCTTTCCTGGGAAGACTGGCTCATGTTACAGAATGTTATCGAAGTGTCTCCATTTCAGCATTCTGCAACCTGGGAGCACATCCTTCCATGACACTGTCTCTCAGTCTCCCCCTCTCTGTCTATTTCCCAAACCCCTCCCATGTGGTGATATTTAAACTGATTCCCCCGCCATCTCTCTCTGGCAGTGAGGTTCATACCCACAGCACCCCCTTGTCAGGGCACAATGGAGTTTATGGAGCTGTAAATGGATGGGAAGTGCACATCCTGTCACTTCCAGGATGGGCTGCAAGTTTCCCCACACTGGGCAGGGATCTAACTCAGTGATACTGAGCAATGCACTGGGGTGGGGTACACAGTCCTACGTGTTGGGAAGGTAACTGCTCCTGGGTTACAGATCAATGCACTGGGGTGGTGTACACAGTCCTACATGCTGGACGGGTAACTGCTCCTGGTTTACAGATCAATGCACTGGGGTGGTGTACACAGTCCAAATGCTGGGAGGGTAACTGCTCCTGGTTTACAGATCAATGCACTGGGGTGAGGTACACAATCCTACATGCTGGGAGGGTAACTGCTCCTGGTTTACAGATCAATGCACTGGGGTGAGGTACACAGTCCTACATGCAGGGAGTGTAACTGCCCCTGGTTACAGATCAGTGCACTGGGGTGGTGTACACAGTCCTATATTCTGGGAGGGTAACTGCTCCTGGTTTATAGATCAATGCACTGGGGTGGGGTACACAGTCCTACATGCTGGGAGGGTAACTGCTCCTGGTTTACAGATTAATTCACGTGTGATCACTGCACAGATCGCTGAGCTGGTCAGACTATCTGCGGTTCATAGAGAATGCAATGATGTGGTCAGTGCAGCTCCCCATGCTGGATGGATATGAAGGCTGTGCACAGTACATCATGTTGGTGGGATGGATGGGGAGGGGGGGGGGGAAGGTCATGGACAATTCAAGGAATTCCTCGGAACGTTCTGTCCCCAACATTCTATAACTGACATTATCCAGAACGTTCTGTCCCCGACATACTATAACTGCCATTCCTCAGAACGTTCTGTCCCCAACATTGTATAACTGCCATTCCCCAGAACATTCTGTCCCTGACATTCTATAACTGCCATTCCCTGGAAAGTTCTGTCCCTGACATTCTATAACTGACATTCCCCGGAACGTTCTGTCCCTGACATTGTTTGTGAACGGCCGGACGTCAGTGAATTGAACAAACGATACGATCCCGAGGGAAGAGATCCCGTTCCAGGGAGAAGGAGACACTGTTCTGAAGGCCCCTCAGGCAGTTAAAGGGGTGAATATATTTTCCCTGCGTTTACATTTCTTCCCGATACAGGATCGATCACAATTTAGACCAAAATACAGAAATTCCCAAACTCCATTTGTCTTCAGGAAACTGGGAGAGAATCCTTCAGGACAGCAACGTTTCCACCCTCCGTATTAGGAACTGGGAAGGAGTGACCTGTGTCTGCTCTCGAGTGATCGAGTGTGTGGGAATGTTCTAGAAACCATCTGTCCTTATGGATGTGTCTCTGTGTGTTTGGGGAGGGAGGGTTTCTTGTGGTTTAAGTCACATTTTTGTCAGTAATTCCGACCTTCCCATTTGTTATTCCATCTCCAATTATTTTAATAAATCCCTGAATACAGGGACACATTTGAAACTCTCGCTGGGTCCCCGATCAAACGGGTCCCTTTGCCTCCAGGATGATGGATAATGGGTTTGTTTTCCTTCCTCACAGTTAACGTAGTGACCATCTACGTCCTGCTTTATAAAGATTGTGGATTGTCTCCATGTGTCAGACGTTACCTGGGGGCCATGGCAGCGGCGGATCTCCTGGTCATTATCCTCGACCTGATACTGAGACACATTCCCATTGTTTATCGGGAACACTTTTATTTCCTGATATTCTACGTCCCCGTGTGTAATATCCACGCCGTCCTGCTTTATGCAGCCACTGACTGATCTGTCTGGTTCACCGTCACTTTCACCTTTGATCGGTTTGTGGCCATTTGTTGCCAGAAGCTGAAAAGTAAATATTGCGGTGACAAAATGGCAGCTGTGGTTCTGGGAGCAGTGACTGTGCTGAGCTGTTTAAAGAAAATTTTCTGGTATTTTATGCTCATGGATCGGTATTGGCTGGAGAACCGCCCCTGGTTTTGTGAGGTAGCAGCCGCTGTTCTATTCTCCAGTGTCTGGGTCACAATTGAGTTCCTCCACCACATTCTAACCCCATGTGTCCCATTTCTCCTGATTCTGCTGCTCAATGTTCTCACCGTCAGATACATTTTAGTGACCAGCAGAGCCCGCAGAAGACTCCGCGCTCACACCAATGGGGACCCTCAGTCTGACACAGAAATGAGAAACCGGAAAAAATCCATCCTTTTATTGTTTGTGATCTCGGCCAATTTCATACTGTTATGGTCAACATTAATGCTGTATTCTATATCGGCCCGGATGTGGGCGATTGGGTTTGGGTCTGTGTATTTCGATCCCTTTGTGCAGGAATTGGGCTTCATGCTGCAGCTCCTCAGTTGCTGCACAAACACCGCGATTTATGCCGTGACCCAGACTAAGTTCAGGCAGCAACTGAAGAATGTGCTGAAATATCCCTTCACCCAAATCCATCCATCCATCAAATTCCCTCATTAATCAATCCATCCGGGATTTTCTCATTTCAGTTCAGTGTTTCCGTGATGGAGCAGCCTGTCGCTATGGTAACAGACTGAGGGTAGCGCTGGTTTGTCCACCCTAATCCCACAGTGGGGTTACAGGGAAACATTTCAATGTTTCTCACAATTCAGGGGCCAGTGAGAAAAGGCACCATCCCACTGACTGTATCCATCACTGCCATTTGTAAACAATAAAAATGTTGATTAAATCGTGCCGAGCAGCAGAGTGACTGATGATGTTGTGTGTCTTTGTGTTGGAGAAGCTGAACTGGAGAGAGACAGACCCAAGTCCTGGTCCTCAGGGAAGGGGAGGACACCACGCCCTGAGCTCAGGAGATGGGTTTAACTCCCTCTGTCCCCCCCACACCAACTTGGCCTCCCCATTTCCTCACCCCCACTTTTCCACCTCAATTCTCTCCCCCCTCTCTCTTTCTGCACACTATCTCTTTTTCACCACCTCTCCCTTTCATTCTCTCTGGTCCCCTCTCAGAAAACACCCCCAACCCCGGTTTCTCCACCTGCCTCCACTATTCTTTCTGCCTCACTCTCCCCCACTCTCTCTCACACCCCCAACATGAGTTTCTCCACATGCCTCCATTCTTCTCTCTCCCCCTCACCCTCAGACTCTCTCTCTCTCCTGTCATCTCTGTCTCCCTCCCGTAATTCCATCTCACCCCCACCTCCCCCCCCCCCCCCACATGCAACTTCACCACCAAACCCAGTCTCTGGGTCAGAGGGAGACGGAAGGACTAGGGAAACAGAGTGTGTCAGAGAGAGAGGAAGGGCGGGACAGGAGGGAGAGAGATTCAGTCAGACAGAAAATGAGGGAGGCGGGGAGCGAGGGACCAAGGTAGGGGGTTCGAGAGTGAGAGAAGATGGAGAGAGAGTGAAGGAGCAGGGAGAGACTGAGAGAGAGAGGGAAGAGAGAGTTAAGGAGAGGGAGGGAGGGAGAGAAAAATAAGGGAGGACATAAAGAGAGAGGGGTCAGAGAGAGAGGGGGGCAGAGAGAGGGGGCAGAGAGAGGGGGTGGTTGGAGAGAGAGGGGGGACAGAGAGGGGGGGGGGCAGAGAGAGAGGGGACAGAGCGAGAGGGGGACAGAGAGAGGGGGCAGAGAGAGAGGGGGCAGAGAGAGGGTGGTCAGAGAGATAGATGGAGAGAGACGGGGGACAGAGAGAGAGGGGGACTGAGAGAGAGGGGGCAGAGAGAAAGGGGACAGAGAGAGGGGGGATCAGAGAGAGGGGGACAGAGAGAGGGGAGACAGAGAGAGAGGGGGGCAGAGAGAGGGGGGATAGAGAGAGAGGGGGACAGAAAGAGGGGGCAGAGGGAGAGGAAGTCAGAGAGAGGGGGACAGAGAGAAAGGTGGACAGAGAGAGAGGGGCTCAGAGAGAGAGAGGGGGCAAGAGAGAGTGGGGGCAGCGAGAGAGGGGGCAGAGAGAGAGAGAAGGCAGAGAAAGGGGGGACAGAGAGAGAGGGGGACAGAGAGAGAGGGGGGTCAGAGGAGAGGGGGGTCAGAGAGACGGGGCAGAGAGAGGGCGACAGAGAGAGGAGGACAGAGAGGGGGGGACAGAGAGTGAAGGGGACAGAGAGAGAGGGGGCAGAGAGAGAGGGGGGGATAGAGAGAGGGGGGGACAGAGAGATGGCGACAGAGAGAGGATAACAGAGAGAGAGAGAGGGGGGGACAGAGAGAGTGGGGGACAGAGAGAGAGGAGGGCAGAGAGACGGGACAGAGAGAGAGGGGGCAGAGAGAGTGGGGGACAGAGAGAGGGGGACAGAGAGACAGGGGGACAGAGAGAAGCAGGGACCGAGAGGGGGGGACAGAGAGAGTGGGGACAGAGATAGAGGGGGACAGAGAGAGACGGGCACAGAGAGAGAGGGTAAGAGAGAGAGGGGGTCAGAAAGAGACGGGCAATGAGAGAGAGAGGGGCAGATAAAGAGGGTCAGAGAGAGGGCTTCAGAGAGGGGGGAACAGAGAGATGGGGGACAGAGAGAGACGGGCAGAGAGAGAGGGGGGTCAGAGGACAGGGCAACAGAGGGAGGGGGGAGAGAGAGGGGGGGACAGAGAGAGGGAGACAGAGAGAGGGGGGGACAGAGGGAGAGGGTGGCAAGAGAGAGAGGGACAGGGATGAGGGGGGAGATGGAGGGAGGTCAGAGGGAGAGGGACAGACAGAGGAGGATAGATAGTGGGGGTAGATAGAGGGCGTCAGAGAGAGGGGGACAGAGAGAGGACATAGAGAGAGGGGACAGAGAGAGAGGGCACAGAGAGAGAAGGGAGAGAGAGATAGAGGGGGACAGAGAGAGGGGGGCAGAGAGAGGGCGACAGAGAGAGAGGGGGACAGAGAATGAGCGGGAAAGAGGGAGCAGGACAGAGAGAGAGGGGCAGAGTGAGATGGGGGCAGAGATAGAGGGGGACAGAGAGAAGGGGACAGAGAGAGAGGGGGACAGAGAGGGAGGGACAGAAGATAGTGGGACAGAGAGAGAGGGGAACTGAGAGAGGGGAAGACAGAGAGAGGGGGCAGAGAGAGGGGGGACAGAGAGGGGGGTAGATAGAGGGGGTCAGAGAGAGAGGGGGGACAGAGAGAGAAGGGGAGAGAGATAGAGGGGGACAGAGAGAGAGCGGGACATAGAGAGGGGGGGCAGCGACAGTGGGGGATAGAGAGAGGGGCACAGAGAGTGGGGGAGATAGAGAGGGTCAGAGAGAGGTGGGGACAGAGAGAGAAGTACAGAATGGGGAGAGAGAGGGAGTCAGAGAGAGGGGGGACAGAGAGGGGGACAGAGAGAGGGGGACAGAGAGAGAACGGGGCAGAGAGTGAGAGGGACAGAGAGAGAAGGGGCAGAGAGAGAGGGGGGGACAGTGAGAGAGGGGGACAGAGAGAGATAGTGCCAGCCAGAGGTGGACAGAGTGTGGGGGGCAGAAAGAGAGGGGGGGCAGAGTGAGGGTGACAGAGAGGACAGAGAGTGGTGGAGATAGAGCGGGTCAGAGAGAGAGGGACAAGAGAGACAGGGGGACAGAGAGAGATGGGGGCTGAGATAGGAGGGACAGAGAGAGGGGGACTAAGAGCGGGGAGAGAGAGGGGCAGAAAGAGGGCATCAGAGAGATGGGGGACGGGGGGGAGAGAGAGAGGGGGGGAAAGAGTGACGGTGACAGAGAGGTGGCAGAGAGAGAGCGACAGAGAGAGGGCGGAGAGCGGGCTTGAGAGAGAGGGTGACAGAGAGGGGGCAGAGAGAAGGCGAGAGAGAGAGGGGGACAGAGAAAGGGGTAACATAGAGAGGAGGGACAGAGAGAGAGTGGGACAGAGAGAGGGGGACAGAGAGTGGGGGGACAGAGTGAGAGGGGCAGAGTGAGAGGTGCAGAGTGAGAGGGGGTCAGAGAAGGTGACAGAGAGAGCGGGACAGAGAGAGGGGGGGCAGACAGCGGTGTGAAATAGAGAGGGGTGACAGTGAGGAGAGGGGAGAGAGAGAGAGGACAGAGAGTGGGGGGAGATAGAGTGAGTCAGAGAGAGGGGGAACAGAGAGGGGGGACAGAGAGGACGTGGACAGAGAGAGGGGTGACAGAGAGGGCGGGCAGAGTGTTGGGGAGAGTGAGGGGAGACAGAGAGACGGGGGCCAGAGAAAGGGGGGACATAGAGAGGGGGGAAAGAGAGGGGGGGGAGACAGAGAGGGGGAGACAGGGAGGGGAGGCGGGAGAGAGAGAGGGGGACAGAGTGGGGGTTGACAGATGGGGGACAGATAGAGGCGGGTGGGAGAGAGTGGGGGTCAGAGAGAAGGCGACAGCGAGAGGGTGACAGAGAGAGAGTGGGGACAGAGAGAGAGGGACAGAGAGAGGGGGAGATAGAGGGGGTCAGAGAGAGAGGAGGACAGAGAGAGGAGGGGGACAGAGAGAGAGGGGGACTGAGAGAGAGGGGGACAGAGAGGGGGTGGACAGTAGGGGGGTGCGGGGGGGGGGCAGAGAGAGGGGGGACAGAGAGAGCGGGACAGAGAGAGCGGGACAGAGAGTGAGGGGGGCAGAAAGAGGCGTCAGGGAGAGTGGGTCAGAGAGAGAGGGGGACAGAGAGGTGGGGGACAGAGAGGGGGACAGAGAGAGAGGGGGACAGTGAGAGAGGGACAGAGAGAGAAGGGGGTAGAGTGAGGCAGACAGAGAGGGGGACAGAGAGAGAGGGGGACAGTGAGAGAGGGAGGCAGAGGGAGATGGGGGCAGACAGAGGGGGACAGACTGAGTGGGGCGGAGAGAGAGGGGGCAGAGTGAGTGCAAAAGAGAGAGGGGCACAGAGAGTGGGGGAGATTGAGGGGTCAGAGAGAGGGGGACAGAGAGAGGGGGACAGAGGGATGGCGACAAAGAAAGGGTGACAGAGAGTGAGTGGGGCAGTGAGAGAGTGTGGGCAGAGACAGAGGGAGACAGAGAGAGAGGGGGGACTGTGAGAGAGGGGGACAGAGAGAGGGGGACAGAGAGAGAGGGGACAGAGAGATGGCGACAGAGAAAGGGTGACAGAGAGTGAGCGGGACAGAGAGAGCGGGAGGCAGAAAGAGAGAGGGCAGAGAGATTGGGGAACAGAGAGAGAGAGAGCGGGACACAGGGCGGGACAGGGGGGGACAGAGTTTGGGGAGAGAGAGGGTCACAGAGAGAGAGGGGGACAGAGAGAGAGGGAGAAAGAGAGAGGGCGACAGAGAGAGAGGGACAGAGAGAGGGGGGCACAGAGAGTGGGGGAGAGAGAGGGGCACAGAGAGAGTGGGGAACAGAGAGAGAGAGCGGGACAGAGAGAGAGCGGGACAGAGAGAGAGGGGCAGAGAGGGATGGGGGCAGAGTGAGAGGGGCAGGGAGCGAGGGGGCAGAGAGAGAGGGGAAAGAGAGTGGGAGGCAGAGAGAGAGCGACAGAGAGCCGGGCACAGAGAGGGGGAGATAGAGGGGGACAGAGAGTGAGGGCGTCAGGGATAGAAGGGGACAAAGAGATGGGGGTACAGAGAGAGGGGGCAGAGAGAGACAGAGGGACAGAGTGAGGGAGGGACAGAGAGAGGGGGGACAGAGAGGAGGGGAGAGATGGCGACAGAGAGAGAAGGACAGAGAGAGAGGGGTGCAGAGAGAGAGGGGGGCAGAAAGAGGCGTCAGAGAGAGGGGGGACAGAAACAGAGCGGGGGCAGAGAGAGAGCGACAGAGAGAGGGGGACACAGAGAGAGAAGGGGTCAGACAGCGAGGGGGACAGAGAGAGAGAGGGGGCCAGTGAGAGGGGGGAAGAGAGAGATGGGGCCAGATAGAGGGGGACAGAGTGAGGGGGCAGAGAGAGAGAGGGACAGAGAGAGGGTGATATAGAGGGGGACAGAGAGAGGTGGTCAGCGAGAGGCGGACAGACAGAGAGGGGGTCAGAGGAGAGAGAGGGGGATAGAGAGATGGCGACAGAGAAAGGGTGACAGAGAGTGAGCGGGACAGAGAGGGGGGGCAGAGAAAGAACGGGGCAGAGAGAGAATGGGGACTGAGAGAGAGCGGGACAGAGGGAGAGGGGGACAGAGAGAGAGGGGGACAGAGAGATGGGGGACAGAGAGAGAGGGGGACAGAGTGTGTGGGAGAGAGAGGGGGACAGAGAGAGGGGGGAACAGAGAGAGGGGGGCTGAGAGAGGGGGACAGAGAGAGTGGGGGGCAGAGAGAGGGGGGCAGAGAGAGGGCGACAGAGAGAGGGGCACTGAGAGTGGGGGAGTCAGAGAGGGGGTAAACAGTGAGCGGACAGAGAGAGGAGGATGTAGAGGGGGGACAGAGAGAGCTGGACAGAGAGAGGGAGTCAGAGAAAGGGGGACAGAGAGAGTGGGAAGCGAGAGGCGGACAGAGAGAGAAGGGGTCAAAGAGAGAGAGGGGGACAGAGAGATGGCGACAGAGAAAGGGTGACAGGGAGTGAGCGTGACAGAGAGAGGGGGGGCAGAGAGAGAGGGGGACTGAGAGAGAGCGGGACAGAGAGAGAGGGGGAGAGAGAGAGAGGGGGACGGGGGGGCAGAGAGAGGGGTGACAGAGAGTGTGGGAGAGAGAGGGGGACAGAGAGAGGGGGGCCGAGAGAGGGGCACAGAGAGTGGGGGAGATAGAGCGGGTCAGAGAGAGGGGTACAGAGAGAGAGGGACAGAGAGAGGGGACAGAGAGAGAGGGGGACAGAGTGGGGGAGAGAGAGGGGGAGTCAGAGAGAGGGGGACAGAGTGGGGGATAGAGAGAGGGGGACAGAGAGAGAAGGGGGCAGAGAGAGAGGGGGACAGAGAGAGGGGGACAGAGAGAGATGTGGGCAGACAGAGGGGGACAGACTGAGGGGTGTAGAGAGAGGGTGGGCAGAGTGAGGGAGACCGAGAGAGGGGCACAAAGAGTGGGGGAGATAGAGGGGGTCAGAGAGAGGCGGACAGAGTGGGGGATAGAGAGAGGGGGACAGAGAGAGAAGGGGGCAGAGAGAGAGGGGGACAGAGAGAGGGGGACAGAGAGAGATGTGGGCAGACAGAGGGGGACAGACTGAGGGGTGTAGAGAGAGGGTGGGCAGAGTGAGGGAGACCGAGAGAGGGGCACAAAGAGTGGGGGAGATAGAGGGGGTCAGAGAGAGGCGGACAGAGTGAGGGGGACAGAGAGAGTGGGACAGGGAGGGAGACTGAGCGAGGGGGACAGAGAGAAAGAGAGGGCTACAGAGAGAGAGAGGGTCAGAGAGAGAGGGAGACAGAGCTATGGCGACAGAGAAAGGGTGACAGAGAGTGAGCGGGGCAGAGAGAGGGGAGCAGCGAGAGAGAGAGGGCAGCAGAGAGCGAAGGGGACAGAGAGAGGAGAAAGAGAGAGAGGGGGCAGAGAGAGAGAGGGGGTCAGAGAGAGAGGGGGCAGAGAGAGAGGGGGCAGACGAGAGGGCGACAGAGAGAGGGGCACTGAGAGTAGGGGAGTCAGAGAGGGGTTAAACAGTGACCGGACAGAGAGAGGAGGATATAGAGGGGGACAGAGAGAGCTGGACAGAGAGAGGGAGTCAGAGAAAGGGGGGACAGAGAGAGGTGGACAGCGAGAGGCGGACAGAGAGAGAAGGGGTCAGAGAGAGAGAGGGGGACAGAGAGATGGCGACAGAGAAAGGGTGACAGAGAGTGAGCGGGGCAGAGAGAGAGGGGGCCCAGAGAGAGAGAGGGGGGCAGAGAGAGAGGGGGACTGAGAGAGAGCGGGACAGAGAGAGAGGGGGAGAGAGAGAGAGGGGGACAGAGAGGGGGGGGCAGAGAGAGGGGTGACAGAGAGTGTGGAAGGGAGAGGGGGACAGAGAGAGGGGGGGCCGAGAGAGAGGCACAGAGAGTGGGGGAGATAGAGGGGGTCAGAGAGAGGGCGACAGAGAGAGGGGGACAGAGAGAGGGGACAGAGAGAGGGAGACAGAGTGGGGGAGAGAGAGAGGGGGACAGAGAGAGAAGGGGCAGAGAGAGAGGCGGACAGAGAGAGGGGGACAGAGAGAGATGTGGGCAGACAGAGGGGGGACAGACTGAGGGGGGCAGAGAGAGAGGGGGGCAGAGTGAGGGCGACAGAGAGGGGCACAAAGAGTGGGGGAGGATAGAGGGGGTCAGAGAGAGGCGGACAGAGAGAGGGGGGACAGAGAGAGGGGGACAGAGTGGGAGAGAGAGAGGGAGCCAGAGAGAGTGGGAAAGGGAGGTGGGACCAAGCAAGGGGGACAGAGAGAGAGAGGGCTACAGAGAGAGAGAGGGTCAGAGAGAGAGGGGGTCAGAGAGAGAGAGAGACAGAGATATGTCGACAGAGAAAGGGTGACAGAGAGTGAGCGGGGCAGAGAGAGGGGGCAGAGAGAGGAGAGAGGGCAGAGAGCGAAGGGGACAGAGAGAGGGGGGGACAGAGAGAGGTGGGGCAGAGAGAGGGGGGCACAGAGAGTGACGAGATAGAGGGGGCCAGAGAGAGAGGGACAGAGAGAGGGGGATATAGAGTGGGACAGAGTGGGGGAGAGAGAGGGGGTCCGAGAGAGTGGGACAGAGAGGGGGAGAGAGAGGGGGTCCGAGAGAGTGGGACAGAGAGAGACGGAGCAGAGAGAGGGTGACAGAGAATGGGGGGCAGAGAGCGAGGGAGTGATAGAGGGGACAGAGAGAGGAGGACAGAGATAGTGACGGTGTGGTAGAGAGAGGGGTTTCGAGAGAGGCAGGTGGGAGAAAGAGGGGACAGAGATAGGGGGGAACAGAGAAAGAGGGATGAGAGAGAGGGGGACAGAGAGAGATGGGGAGAGAGAGGGGGGGGACAAACATAGGGATAGACAGGTGGGTGGGAGAGAGAGGAGGACGGGGGTAAGAGAGGGGGGAGGTAGAGGTGGTCAAAGGGAGGGGGACAGAGAGAGGGGCACAGAGAGTGGGGCAGATAGAGGGGGTCACAGAGAGGGGGACAGAGAGAGGAGTACAGAGGAGTGCGGGAGATTGAGGGGGACAGAGAGAGAGGGGACAGAGAGAGAGGGGGGAGAGAGAGAGGGGAAAAGAGAGAAGGGGACAGAGTGAGGGGGGACAGAGAGAGAGAGGGACAGAGAGAGGGAGACGAGAAAGAGGGGGACAGGAGAGAGGTGGACAGAGAGAGGCAGACAGAGAGAGAGGGGGACAAAGAGAGAGGGGGACAGAGAGAGAGGGGGGAAAAGAGAGAGGGGGACAAGAGAGAAACGGAACAGAGAGAGAGGCTGGTGGCAGGGAGGGGGGCAGAGAGAGGTCGACAGAGAGGGGCATAGAGAGTGGGTGAGATGGAGAGGTCAGAGAGAGCTGGACAGAGAGAGAGCGACAGAGAGCAGGGCACAGAGAGGGGGAGGTAGAGGGGGTCAGAGAGAGAAGGGGACAGAGATATGGGGGGACAGAGAGAGGGGGCAGAGAGAGAGAGACAGTGGGACAGAGAGGGGGGACAGAGATATGGGGGAACAGAGAGAGGCGGTGGGAGAGAGTGGGGATCAGAGAGAGGGCAACAGAGAGAGGGGGACAGAGAGAGGGGGAGATATAGGGGGTCAGAGAGAGTGGGGGGACAGAGAGAGAGGGGGTCAGAGAGAGGGGGGGCAGAGAGAGAGGGGGACAGAGAGAGTGGGACAGAAAGGGGGCAGATAGTGGGGGGGGGGGCAGAGACGGGGTGACAGAGAGAGAGTGGGACAGAGAGAGAGGGGCAGAAAGAGGCGTCAGATAGAGGGGGTCAGAGAGAGAGGAGGACAGAGATAGAGGGGGACAGAAATAGAGGGGGACAGAGATAGAGGGAGAGAGAGATCGGGCAGATCGAGGGGCACAGAGAGAGGGTGGCAGAGAGTGAGGGGGCAGAGAGGGGGCGACAAAGAGAGGGGCACAGAGAGTAGGGGAAATAGAGGGGGTCAGAGAGAATGGGACAGAGAGGGGGCAGAGAGAGATGGAGCAGAGAGAGGGAGACAGACAGTGGGGGGCAGAGAGCGGGGGAGAGATAGAGAGGACAGAGAGAGGAGGGCAGAGAGAGAGAGACGGGTGGGAGAGAGAGGGGGTTCGAGAAAGGTCGGGTGGGAGAGAGAGGGGGAGAGAGAGGGGGACAGAGAGAGAGGGGGGGACAGAGAGAGAGGGGACAAAGAGAGGGATAGAGAGGCGGGTGGGAGAGAGAGGGGGACGGGGGGCAGAGAGGGGGGAGATAGAGGTGGTCAAAGGGAGGGAGACAGAGAGAGAGGCACAGAGAGTGGGGTTATAGAGGGGGGTCAGAGATAGGGGGTCAGAGAGAGGGGTTCAGAGAATTCGGGAGATAGAGGGGGACAGAGAGAGAGAGAGAGGGACAGAGAGAGAGGGAGGGGAGAGAGAGAGGGGGACAGAGAGAGAGGGGGAACAGAGAGAGAGGGGGCAAAGAGAGGGATAGAGAGGCGGGTGGGAGAGAGAGGGGGACGGGGGGCAGAGAGGGGGGAGATAGAGGTGGTCAAAGGGAGGGGGACAGAGAGAGAGGCACAGAGAGTGGGGGAGATAGAGGGGGTCAGAGATAGGGGGACAGAGAGAGGGGTACAGAGAATTCGGGAGATAGAGGGGGACAGAGAGAGAGAGAGGGGACAGAGAGAGAGGGGAGAGAGAGAGGGGGACAGAGAGAGAGTGGTCAGAGAGAGAGAGAGGATGGACAGAGAAAGGGAGGGTACAAAGAGAGGGCACAGAGAGTGGGGGAGATAGAGGGGGACAGAAAGAGGGGGACAGAGAGATGGTCAGAGGGAGTGGGGACAGAGAATGGGGACAGAGAGAGAGGTACAGAGTGAGGGAAAGACAGGGTGTCAGAGAGAGGGGGACAAAGCGTGGGGGACATAGAGCGGGGGGACAGAAAGAGAGGTTCAGTCTGGGGGAAAGACAGGGTGTCAGAGAGAGGTGGGCAGAGAGTGGGGGACAGAGGGGGTGTGTGGGGGTGATGGAGACGGAGAGGACAGAAAGAGGACGTACAGAGGGGGGAGACGAAGAGATGGAAACAGAGAGAGCACGGGGGACAGAGAGTGGGGCAGAGAGAGGGGGGACAGAGAAGGGGGTAAGAGAGAGGGGGACAGAGAGAGGGGGAACAGAGAGAGAGGGAACAGAGTGTGGGGGAGATAGAGGGGGTCAGAGAGAGGTGAACAGAGAGAGAGGGACAGAGAGAGGGGGACAGTGAGAGGGGGGGGACAGTGAGAGAGGGGGACAGAGAGTGGGGCAGATAGATGGGGACAGAGAGCGGGGGATAGAGAGAGGGGGGACAGAGAGTTGGGGACAGAGAGAAGGTGGGTAAAGAGAGAGGGGACAGGGAGAGGGCGACAGAGAGAGGGCTATAGAGAGAGGGGGACAGAGAGAGAGAGGGGACAGACAGTGGGTGAGATAGATGGGGTCAGAGAGAGATGGGAAAGAGAGAGGGGGGCAGAGAGAGGGGGATAGAGAGACAGGGGATAGGGAGAGGGAGACAGAGTGAGGGCGACTGAGAGAGGGCGACTGAAAGGGTGGACAGATAGAGGCTGGACAGAGACGGGGGACAGAGAGAGAGGGGACAGAGAGACAGGGGGACAGAGAGATGGGGGCAGAGATAGGAGGGACAGAGAGAGGGGTACTGAGAGCGGGGCAGAGAGAGGGGGCTGACAGAGGGCGTCAGAGAGAGGGGGGAGAGAGGGGGGGGCAGAGAGAGGGCGAGAGAGAGAGGGGGACAGAAAGAGAGAGGGGACAGAGAGAGAGGGGGGACAGAGAGGGGGGGGGCAGAGAGAGAGGGGGACAGAGAGAGAGAGGGTGACAGAGAGTGGGGGGCAGAGAGATGGCGACAGAGATTGAGGGAAAGATAGAGAGGAGGGCAGAGAGAGGGCGACAGAGAGAGAGGGACAGAGAGAGAAGGGGCAAAGAGTGAGGGGGACAGAGAGGGAGGGGGACAGATAGGGGAAGAGAGAGATCGGGGCAGACAGAGGGGGACAGAGTGAGGGGGGCAGAGAGTGAGGGGGGCAAAGAGATGGCGACAGAGAGAGGGGCATAGAGAGTAGGGGCGATAGAGGGGGTCAGAGAGAGGGGTAAAGAGAGAGGGGGTCAGAGAGAGGGGGATATAGAGGGGGACAGAGAGAGAGGGACAGAGAGAGGGTGACAGAGAGAGGGTAACAGAGTGGGGGAGAGAGAGGGAGTCAGGGCGAGGGAGGCAGAGAGAGGGGGACAGAGAGAGGGGGACAGGGAGGGGGACAGAGAGAGGGGGACAGAGAGAGAAAAGGGCAGAGAGTGAGGGGGACAGAGAGAGGGGGACAGAGAGAGGGGGGGCAGTGAGAGAGTGGGACAAGAGAGAGAGAGGGGGACCGAGAGAGAGGGGCCAGAGAGATGGCGACAGAGAAAGGGTGACAGAGAGTGAGCGGGACAGAGAGAGAGGGGGGCAGAGAGAGAGGGCTCAGAGAGAGATGGGGACAGAGAGAGAGGGGGACAGAGAGAGGGGGGGACATAGAGGGGGGCAGAGAGAGGGGGAACAGAGTGTGGGGGAGAGAGAGAGAGAGGGACAGAGAGAGAGAGGGGGACAGAGTGAGACGGTCAGAGAGAGGGGGGACAGAGTAGGGGAGAGCGAGGGAGGCAGAGAGTGAGGGGGACAGAGAGAGATGGGGGCAGACAGAGGGGGACAAACTGAGGGGGGCAGAGAGAGAGGGGGCAGAGTGAGGGTGAAAGAGAGAGGGGCTCAGAGAGTGGGGGAGATTGAGGGGTTCAGAGAGAGGGGGCAGAGAGAGGGGGACAGAGGGATGGCGACAGAGAAAGGGTGACAGAGAGTGAGTGGGGCAAGGAGAGGGGGGGCAGAGAGAGAAGGGGACAGAGAGAGGGGGACAGAGACAGGGGGATATAGAGGGGGACAGATAGAGAGGGGTCAGAGAGAGATGTGTGCAGAGTGAGGGGGGACAGAGAGAGAGGGGGACAGAGAGATGGCGACAGAGAAAGGATGACAGAGAGTGAGCGGGACAGAGAGAGAGGGGGCGGGGGACAGAGAGAGGGGTACAGAGAGACGGGGCAGAGAGAGAGGGGGACAGAGAGAGAGAGGTGGACAGATAGAGAGCGGGACAGAGAGAGGGCAGAGACAGAGAGGGACAGAGAGAGAGAGGCAGAGAGAGAGAGAGGGACAGAGAGAGAGGTGGACAGTGAGAGAGAGGGACAGAGAGACGGGGGACAGGGTGTGGGGGAGAGAGAGGGGCACAGAGAGAGGGCGACCGAGAGAGGGGGGCAGAGAGAGATGGAGGCAGAGTAAGGGGGTAAAGGGGGGGCAGAGAGAGAAGGGAAAGAGATTGGGGGGCAGAGAGAGGGCGACAGAGAGCAGGGCACAGAGAGGGGGAGATAGAGGGGGTCAGAGAGAGAGGGTCTCAGAGAGAGAAG
Source organism: Chiloscyllium punctatum (assembly GCF_047496795.1). Classification (NCBI taxonomy): domain Eukaryota; kingdom Metazoa; phylum Chordata; class Chondrichthyes; order Orectolobiformes; family Hemiscylliidae; genus Chiloscyllium; species Chiloscyllium punctatum. The sequence continues at coordinate 51,306,217 of NC_092771.1, read as the reverse complement.
AGGACAGAGAGATGGGGGGACAGAGAGAGGGGGCAGAGAGAGAGAGGGACAGAGAGAGGGGGGACAGAGAGAGGGGGGCAGAGAGAGAGGGGGCAGAAAGAGTTGTCCGAGAGAGGGGGACAGAGAGAGTGGGACAGAGACAGAAGGGGGCAGAGAGTGAGGGGGACAGAGAGAGAGAGGGAGCCAGAGAAAGGGGAAGAGAGAGATGGTGGCAGACAGAGCGGGACAGAGTGAGGGAGGCAGAGAGAGGGCGACAGAGAGGGGGCACTGAGAGTGGGGGAGATAGAGGGTGTCAGAGAGTGGGGGAGATAGAGGGGGTCAGAGAGAGGGGGAAAGAGAGAGGGGGACAGAGAGAGGGGGATATTGAGGGGGACAGAGAGAGCGGGACAGAGAGGGGGACAGAGAGAGGGGGAGAGATAGAGGGGTACAGAGAGAACCGGACAGAGAGAGAGGGGGTCAGAGAGAGAGGGGTGCAGAGTGAGAGGGGTTAGAGAGAGAGGGGGACAGAGAGATGTCGACAGGGAAAGGGTGACAGAGAGTGAGCGGGACAGAGAGAGAGGGGGGCAGAGGGGGGGCAGAGAGCGGGGGGACAGAGAGAGGGAGGCAGAGAGAGAGGGGACACAGAGAGAGGTGGACAGAGAGAGAGGGGGACAGAGAGAGGGGCAGAGAGAGAGGGGACAGAGAGAGAAGGACAGAGAGAGAGGGATGGGGGGGCAGAGAGAGAGGGAGACAGAGAGAGGGGAACAGAGAGTGTGCAAGATAGAGGGTGTCAGAGAGAGGGGGACAGAGAGAGGGGGACAGAGAGACGAGACAGAGTGTGGGTGAGAGAGGGAGTCAGAGAGAGAGGGACAGAGATTTGGACAGAGAGAGAGGAAGACAAAGAGAGGAGTACAGTGAGAGAGGGGGACAGAGAGAGGAGGTTCAGAGAGAGGGTGGGCAGAGAGAGGGGGCAGAGAGCGGGGGAGAGAGAGGGCGACAGAAAGAGGTGGACAGAGAGGGGGGTGGGCAGAGAGAGAGGTGGACAGAGAGAGAGGGGGACAGAGAGAGAGGGGGACAGAGAGAGCTCTACAGAGAGAGGGCACAGAGAGCGGGGGAGATAGAGGGGGACAGAGAATGGGGACAGAGAGAGGGGTACAGAGTGGGGGAGAGAGAAGGGGTCAGAGAGAGCAGGACAGAGAATGGGGGAATGCAGAGAGTGGGGGACAGAGGGGGCAGGGGGGACGGGAGGGAGAGGACAGAGAGAGGACGCACAGAGAACGGGGACAGAAAGAGAGGAGAAACAGAGAGAGGCGAGACAGAGAGGGGACAGATGGGACGGATAGAGTAGGAGGGGACAAAGAGGGGGGACAGAGAGAGAGGGGATAGAGAGAGGGGGACAGTGAGAGACGAGGACAGAGAGAGGGGGACAGAGAGAGATGGACAGAGAGAGAGGGGGACAGAGAGAGGAACAGAGAGAGGGGGCAGAGAGAGACGGGGCAGAGAGAGAGGGGATTGAGCGAGAAGGTACAGAGAGTGAGGGGGGCAGAGAGAGGGCGACAGAGAGGGGGCAGAGAGCGGGGGGGTGCAGAGACAGATGGGGACAGAGAGAGAGGGACAGAGAGAGAGGGGACAGAGAGAGGGGCACAGAGAGTGGGGGAGATAGAGGGGGACAGAGAATGGGGGACAGAGAGAGGGGTACAGAGTGGGGGAGAGAGAAGGGGTCAGAGAGAGAGAGGGACAGAGAATTGGGAATGCAGAGAGTGGGGGACAGAGGGGGACAGATGGGGGCAGGGGGGACGGGAGGGAGAGGACAGAGAGAGTAGGCACAGAGAGAGGGGACAGAAAGAGAGGAGGAACAGAGAGAGGCGGGACAGAGGGGGACAGAGGGGAGGAATAGACTAGGAAGGGACAAAGAGGGGGGATAGAGAAGGGGGCAGAGAGAGAAGGGGACAGAGAAGGGGGGACACAGAGGGGGGGGACAGAGAGAAGGGGTGCAGAGGGAGGGGGCAGTGAGAGAGGGTGGCAGAGAGAGAGAGGGCGGCAGAGAGAGAGGGCCACAGAGGGAGAGGGCGACAGAGAGAGGGGAGACAGAGAGAGGGGAGACAGAGAGACGGACACAGAGAGAATGGGTCAGAGAGAGGGGGGGCAGAGAGAAAGGGGGACAGAGAGAGGCGGACAGAGAGAGAGGTCACAGAGAGAGAGGGCGGCAGAGAGAGAGGGCGACAGAAGGAGAGGGCGAGAGAGGGCGAGGGCCACAGAGAGAGGGGGAACAGAGAGGGGGGCACAGAGAGACGGGGACAGAGAAGGGGGGACAGAGAGAGGGGGGACAGAGAGAGGGGGTACTGAGGGAGGGGGGCAGAGAGATAGGGCGGCAGAGAGAGAGAGGGCGGCAGAGAGAGAGGGCCACAGAGGGAGAGGGCGACAGAGAGAGGGGAGACAGAGAGAGGGGAGACAGAGAGACGGACACAGAGAGAGTTGGTCAGAGAGAGAGGGCGCAGAGAGAAAGGGGGACAGAGAGAGAGGGGGACAGAGAGAGAGGTCACAGAGAGAGGGGGACAGAGTGAGAGGGCGACAGAGAGAGAGGGCGGCCGAGAGAGAGGGCGACAGAAGGAGAGGGCGACAGAGGGCGAGGGCCACAGAGAGAGGGGGGACAGAGAGGCGGACACAGAGAGAGGGGGACAGAGAGAGAGGGAGACAGAGAGAGAGGCGGGCAGAGAGAGAGGGGGACAGAGAGAGAGGGGGACAGAGAGAGAGGTCACAGAGAGAGAGGGCGACAGAAGGAGAGGGCGACAGAGGGAGAGGGCCACAGAGAGAGGGGAGACAGAGAGAGGGGGGACAGAGAGACGGACACAGAGAGAGGGGTACAGAGAGAGGGGGGACAGAGAGAGAGGTCACAGAGAGAGTGGGACAGAAAGAGATGTCGACAGAAAGAGAGGTCACGGAGAGAGAGGGGTCAGAGAGAGGGTGAGCAGTGAGAAAAGGCACCATCCCCTGACTGTATCCATCACTTCCATTTGTAACCAATAAAAATATTGATTAAAGCGTGCCGAGCAGCAGACTGACTGATGTTGTTGTGCGTCTTTGTGTTGGAGAAGCTGAGCTGGAGAGAGACAGACTCAGCCCCAAGTCCTGGTCCTCAGGGAAGGGGAGGGCACCGAGCCCTAAGCTCAGGAGCTGGGTTTAACTCCCTCTGTCCCCCCCATTCCAACCTGGCCTCCCAATTTCCTCTCTCCTACTCTTCCTCCTCAATTCTCTCCCTCTCTCTCGTTCTGCACACTCTGTCCTTCTCACCACCTGTCCCTTTTACTCTCCCTCATCCCCCTCTCTCACACACCCCCAACCCCGGGTTCTCAACCTGCCTTCACTCCTCCCTCACCCCCTCCGCCCGATCCTGCTGTCTCTGTCTCCCTCCCACAATTCCATCTCTACCCAATTTTCCATCCTCCCACATCCCACCCCCACACCTCACACGCAGCCTCACCACCATCAACCCCCCAGACCCTGGGTCAGAGGGAGAGGCAAGAACCAGGAAGACAGAGTGTGTCAGAGAGAGAGAGGGAGGGCAGGAGAGAGATTCAGTCAAAGAGAAACAATGGGAGGTGGGGAGAGAGAGAGAGACACCGAGGGAGGGGGATCGAGAGTGAGAGAAGGTGGAGAGAGTGAAGGAGCAGGGTGAGAGAGAGGGGCAAGAGAGAGACAGGGTGAGAGTGAGATAGAGAGAGGCAAGAGAGGAGATAATGAGAGGGGCGAGAGAGAGGGGCGAGAGAGAGGGAGGGTGAGAGAGGGGGGAAGAGAGGTGGAGAGAGGGGAAGCGAGTGCGGGCAGAGACAGAGTGGGGGGAGAGAGTTCGGGGAGAGAAAGTGGGGGAGAGAAAGAGGGGGAGATGAGAGAGAGGGAAGAGAGAGCAGAGAGAGAGGGGGAAGAGAGTGTGAGAGAGAGGAGGGGAGAGAGGAGGGAAGAGAGAGGCGCGAAGAGAGAGGAAGGAGAGAGAGGAGGGGAGAGAGGAGGGAAGAGTGAGTCGTGAAGAGAGAGGGGGAAGAGAGGAGAGGTAGCTAGAGGAGAAAAGAGAGAGGAGGGGAAAGGGGGGTCAGAGAGGAAGGAAGAGAGAGGAGGGAAGAGAGAGAGGAGGGGGAGTGGAGGGCGTGAGAGAGGTGAGAGGGGGAGTAGGTAGAGAGAAGAGGGGAGAGATATGGTGGGAGAGCGCGTGGGAGAGAGAGGGGAGGCTGAGCGAGTGGAAGGCGAGAGAGAGGGGAGGGAGAGTGAGAGGGGAGGGAGAGTAAGAGGGGAGGGAGAGTAAGAGGGGAAGGGAGAGTGAGTGGGAGGGAGAGTGAGAGGAGGGAAGAAAGAGGGGAGGGAGAGTAAGAGGGGAGGGAGAGTAAGAGGGGAGGGCGAGAGAGTGGATGGAGAGAGAGTGGAGTGGGAGAGAGAGGGGTGATGGAGAGAGAGGGGAGAGAGAGGGGAGTGAGAGAGAGATGGATGTGTGAGAGAGAAGGGGGTTGAGAGAGAGGGCGGTGAGAGACTGAAGGGGTGAGAGAGTGAGGGGGTGAGAGATTGAGGTGAGTTGAGAGAGGGGGTGGTGAGAGGGAGGCGTTGAGAGAGAGGGAGCGAGAGAGAGAGGGTGAGAGAGAGGGGTTGACAGAGAAAGAGAGGTCTGAGAGAGAGACAGGGGTGAGAGAGAGGGTGTGAGTTAGAGTGGTGAGAGAGAGAGAGGGTTGAGAGAGAAAGAAAGTGCTGAGAGAAAGGGGAAGGGGGTGAGCGAAAGGGGTGAGGGGGAGGGGTTAAAGAGAGAGAGCGCGGCGTAAGAGAGAATGGGAGATGGGTGAGGGGGTGAGAGAGGGAGGAGGAGTGAGAGGGGCTGACAGAGAGAGGGGTGAAAAAGAGGGAATGAGAGAGAGGGGGGTTGAGAGAGGAGGTGGTGAGAGAGGGGTTGACACAGGGAGTGAGAGAGAGGTGTGCGAGAGAGGGAGTGAGAGAGCGAGGGGTGAGAAAGTGGTTGAGAGATTGAGGGGGTGAGAGAGAGAGGGGGCTTGAGATTGAGAGGGGTGGGGTGTTGAGAGAGAGGCGTGGGGGTGAGAGAGAGAGAGGGGTGAGAGAGTGAGATGGTGGAAGAGAGGGTGTGTGGGAGAGAGAGGGGGGTGAGAGAGAGAGAGAGCTGGGTGAGAGGGCGGTGAGAGTGAGAGGTGGGAGTGAGTGACACAGAGGGTGTATGAGAGAGGGGTGAGAGAGAGGGGGGTGAGAGAGAGGGAGTGGGCAGGAGAGAGAGGGGATGAGAAAGAGGCAGAGAGATGGAGGGAGAGAGGGAGGGGTGAGAAAGCGAGGGTGTGTGAGAGTGTGTGTGAGAGAGAGGATGAGAGAGAGAGGAGTGAAAAAGAGTGTGTGAGAGAGAGTGGTGAGAGAGAGGGGTTGAGAGAGAGGAAGGTGGGAGAGAGAGGGGGTGAGAGAGAGGTGGTGAGAGACTGATGGGGTGAGAAAGTGAGGGATGAGAGATTGAGGGGGGTTGAAACAGGGTGTGAAGAGAGAGGGGGGGTGAGAGAGAGATGGATGTGAGAGACAGCGATGGGTTGGGGGGATGAGAGACTGAGGGGGTTAGAGAGTGAGAGGATGAGAGATTGAGGGGTGTTGAGATAGGGGGTGGTGAGGGGGGGCGGTTAGAGAGAGAGGGAGTGAGAAAGAGTAGTTGATAGAGAAAGAGAGAGTGCGTGAGAGAGAGTGGTGAGAGAGAGGTTGAGAGAGACAGAGGGGAAGAGAAAGAGGGGGTGAGCGAGAGGGGTGAGAGGGAGAGGGGTTCAAGAGAGAGCACGGGGTAAGAGAGAAAGGGAGAGGGGTGAGGGTGTGAGAGAGGGAGGAGGGTGAGAGGGGGTGAGAGAGAGAGGGGTGAGAGAGAGGGGATTAGAGAGTGAGGGGGTTTGAGAGAGAGCAGTGGTGAGAGAGGGGTGGTGAGAGACACAGGGAGTGAGTGAGAGGTGTGAGAGAGAGCGGGTGAGAGACAAGGGGTGTTCGAGAGAGAAAAAGTGGGGAGTGGGTAAGAGAGAGAGTCGAGTGAGAAGGAGAGGGTGTGAGAGAGAGAGTGGGTGAGATAGAGGGGTGAGAGAGAGAGGGATGAGAGAGAGGAGGTGAGAGAGAGGGGGAGAGAGAGGGGGAGAGAGGGAGGTGAGAAAGAGGTGTTGAGAGAGGGGGTGAGAGAGAGGAAGTGAGAGAGAGGGGGTGAGGAACAGGAGTGTATGAGAGAGAAGGGGTATGAGAGAGGAGTGTGAGAGAGAAGGGATGTGATAGAGAAGGTGTGTGAGACAGAGAGGGTGGGAAAGAGAGAGCGAGACGTGGGCTGAGAGAGAGTGGGGTGAGAGAGTGAGATGGGAGTGAAAGGGAGGTGGTGTGAGAGACAGGGGGAGAGAGAAGGTAGACATTGGGGGGCAAGAGGTGGGTTAGAGAGAGAGGAAGAGAGAGGGGAGAGAGAGAGAGGTGGAGAGAGACAGGATTTGAGAGAGAGGGCGTGAGAGAGAGTGGTGAGAAAGAGAGAGTGAGTGAAATAGAGAGAGTGTGTAAGTGAGAAAGAGAGAGCGTGAGTGAGAAAGAGAGTGGGAGTGAGAGAGCGAGGGGTGAGAGAGAGGGGTGGGGTGAGAAGGGGTTGAGAGAGAAGGGGTGTGAGACAGAGGGGATGGGACAGAGAGACCGAGATTGCGGTGAGAGAGAGAGGGGTGAGAGAGTGAGATGGGAGTGAAAGGGGGTGTGAGAGAGGGCTAAGAGAGAGAGATGGAGTGAGAGAGAGGTTGGTGGGAGAAAAAGGGGTGAGAGACAAGGGGTGATTGAGAGAGAAAGTGAGGAGGGGGAAGAGAGGGAGTGGAGTGTGAAGGAGAGGGTGTGAGAGAGAGAGTGGGTGAGAGAGGGGTGAGAGAGTGCAGGGTGAGAGAGAGGGGTTGAGAGAGAGGGGGGTGAGGGGGAGGGGAGTGGGAGAGAGAGGGGGTGAGAGAGAGAGCTGGGCGAGAGGGTGGTGAGAGGAAGAGGTGGGAGTGAGTGACAGAGGGGGGAGAGAGAGGCATTAAGAGAGAGAGGGAGTGAGAAGGAGAGAGAGAGTGAGAGAGAGGGGTGAGAGAGGGGGGTTGACAGAGAAAGAGAGGTGTAAGAGAGAAAGAGGGGTGAGAGAGAGGGTGTGAGAGAGAGTGGTGAGAGAGAGAGGGGTTGAGAGAGAAGGAGAGGGGTGAGAGAGAGGGGGAGAAACAGAGGATGTGAACGAGAGGGGTGAGAGGGCGAGGGGTAGGGAGAGAGCGCGCGCGGTAAGATAGAAAGGGAGAGGGGTGAGGGGGTGAGAGAGGGAGGAGGGTTGAAAGGGGGTGACAGAGAGAGGGGTAAGAGGGGGGGATGAGGGGGGTGTGAGAGAGGTGGTGGTGAGAGAGGGGTGGTGAGAGACACAGGGAGTGAGATGGAGGTGTGCGAGAGAGGGGGTGAGAGAGCGAGGGGTGAGAAAGAGGGGTTGAGAGAGAGAGAGGGGGTGAGAGAGAAGGGGGATTGAGAGTGAGAGGGGTGGGGGTGAGAAGGAGAGTGTTGGGGTGGTTAAAGAGAGAGGGGTGAGAGAGTGAGAGGGTGGAAGAGAGGGGTTGTGGGTGAGCGAGAGAGCTGGGTGAGAGGGCGGTTAGAGGGAGAGGTGGGAGTGAGTGACACAGAGGGAGTGGGACAGAGAGGGGTGAGAGAGAGGGGGTGAGAGAGAGGTGTTGCGAGAGGGGGTGAGAGAGAGGAAGTGAGAGAGAGGGGGTGAGAAACTGGGGTGTGAGAGAGAAGGGGTGTGAGAGAGAAGGGGTATGAGAGAGAAGGGATGTGAGAAGAAAGGTGTGTGAGACAGAGAGGGTGGGAAAGAATGAGAGAGACGTGGGCTTAGAGAGAGAGAGTGGGGTGAGAGAGTGAGATGGGAGTGAAAGAGAGGTGGTGTGAGAGACAGGAGGAGAGAGGGGGTAGAGAGTGGGCGGCAAGAGAGGGGGTAGAGAGAGGTGGAGAGAGGGGAGAGAGAGAGGTGGAGAGAGAGAGGAGTTGAGAGAGTGGGCGTGAGAGAGAGAGTGGTGAGAAAGAGAGAGTGATTGAAAAAGAGAGAGAGTGTAAGTGAGAAAGAGAGAGCTTGAGTGAGAAAGAGAGAGGGGGTGAGAGAGCGAGGTGTGAGCGAGAGGGGTGGGGTGAGAATGGGTTGAGAGAGAAGGGTTGAGAGACAGAGAGGTTGGGACAGAGAGAGAGAGACTACGGTGAGAGAGAGGGGTGAGAGAGTGAGATGGAAGTGAAAGGGGGTGTGAGAGATGGCTAAGAGAGAGAGATGGAGTGAGAGGGAGGGTGGTGGGAGAGAAAGGGGGTGAGACCCAAGGGGTGATTGAGAGTGAAAGTGTGGAGTGGGTAAGAGAGAGAGTGGAGTGTGAAGGAGAGGGTGTGAGAGAGAGTGGGCGAGAGAGAGGGGTGGGAGAGTGAGGGGTGAGAGAGAGGGGTTGAGAGAGAGAAAGCTGGGCGAGAGGGCGGTGAGAGGAAGAGGTGGGAGTGAGTGACAGAGAGGGGTAGGGAGAGAGAGGCATTAAGAGACAGAGGGACTGAGAGAGGGAGTGACAAAGAGAGAGAGAGTGAGAGAGAGGTGAGAGAGGGGGGTTGGCAGAGAAAGCGAGGTGTTAGAGAGAGAGAGGGGTGAGAGAGAGAGTGTGAGAGAGAGTGGTGAGATAGAGAGGGGTTGAGAGAGAAAGAGAGGGGTGAGAGAGAGAGGGGAAGAGACAGAGGATGTGAACGAGAGGGGTGAGAGGGCGAGGGGTTAGAGAGAGATAGCGCGGGGTAAGAGAGAAAGGGAGAGGGGTGAGGGGGTGAGGGGGTGAGAGAGAGAGGAGGGGTGAGAGGGGTTAACGGAGAGACGGGTGAGAGAGAGGGGATGGGAGAGAGGGGGTTGAGAGTGAGAGGGGTGGGGGAGTAAAGAGAGAGGGGTGAGAGAGTGAGAGGGTAGCAGAGAGGGGGTGTGGGAGAGAGAGTGCGTGAGAGAGAGAGAGCTGGGTGAGAGGGCGGTGAGAAGGAGAGGTGGGAGTGAGTGACACAGAGGAAGTGGGAGAGAGATGGGTGAGAGAGATAGGGGGTGAGAGAGAGGGAGCGAGAAGGATAGAGAGGGGATGAGAAAGAAACAGAGAGATAATGGGAGAGAGGGAGGAGGGGAGAAAGCAAGGTTGTGTGAGAGTGTGTGTGTGAGAATGAGGGGGTTGTGAAAGAGATTGGGGTGGGAGAGAAAGGGGTGCAGAGAGGGGGGAGAGAGGGGGGGTGAGAGAGAGATGGATGTGACAGAGAGAGGGGGGTTGAGAGAGAGTAGGGTGAGAGACTCAGGGGGTGAGAGAGTGAGGTATGAGAGATTGAGGGGTGTTGAGAGAGGGGGGTGAGAGAGAGCGGGAGTGAGAGAGAGAGAGGGGTGAGAGAGAGGGGGGTTTAGAGAGAGGGACAAGAGGTAGACAGAGGGGATAAGAAAGAGGCAGAGAAATGGTGGGAGAGAGGGAGGGGATGAGAGAGAGGGTGTGTGAGAGTGTGAGTGCGAGAGAGGGGGATGTGAAAGAGATTGGGGTGGGAGAGAGAGGGGTGACAGAGAGAACGAGGGGAGAGAGAGAACGAGTGAGAGAGAGATGGAAGTGTGAGAGAGAGGGGTTGAGAGAGAGGGGGTAATAGACAGAGGGGGTTAGAGAGTGAGGGGATGAGAGAGTAAGGGGGTTGAGAGAGGGTGTGGTGAGTGAGAGGAAGGTGAGAGAGAGGGAGTGAGAGAGAGGTAAGAGAGAGAGGGGTTGAGAGAGTGAGGGTGTGAGAGAGTGAGGGGATGAGAGAGTGAGGGGGTTTGAGGGATGGGGTGCTTAGACAGAGAGGGATGAGGGAGCGAGTGGTGAGAGGGGGGTTAAGAGAGGGGGTAAGAGAGAGAGGTGTGTTGAGAGAGAGAGGGGATGGAGGGTGAGAGAGAGAAGGGTAAGAGAGAGAGGGTTGAGAGAGGGGGGTGTGGGAGACAGAGGGGGTGTGAGAGCGAGAGAAGGGTGAGAGAGTGAGAGGGTGGAAGGGGGATGGGAAAGAGAGGGGGCTAAAAGAGAGAGCTGGGTGAGAGGGCGGTGAGAGGGAGAGATTGGGAGTGAGTGACAGAGAACGGGCGGGAGAGAGAGGGGTGAGAGAGAGCGGGGCTGAGAGAGAGGGCGTGAGAAGCAGAGAAAGGGGATGAGAAAGAGGCAGAGAGTTGGTGGGAGAGAGGGAGGGGGTGAGAGAGCGGGGGTGTGTGAGAGTGTGTCTAAGAGAGAGGGGGTTGTGAAAGAGATTGGGGCGGGAGAGAGGGGTGAGGAAGAGAGAAGGGAGAGAGGGGAGGATGAGAGAGAGGGGCGGTGAGTGAATTGGATGTGAGAGAGAGCGAGGGATTGAGAGAGAGGGGATTGAGAGACTGAGGGGGGTGAGAGATCGAGGGGATGGGCGATTGAGGGGTGTTGAGAGAGGGGGTGGTGAGAGAGGGGCGTGAGAGAGAGAGGGAGTGAGAATGAGGGGTGACAGAGTGACAGACAGAGAGAAGGAGAGAGCAAGAGTGAGAGAGTAGAGGTGAGAGAGATAGGGTGGACTGAGAGAGAGGGAGAGAGAGAGTGAGAGTGACAGACAGAGAGACCATGTGCGACGGAGAGAGAGCGCACGAGTGAGAGAGAGTGAACGAGAGAGACCGTGACCTAAGAGAGAGGGAGGCAAGAGAGAGGGAGAGAGGCAGGGAGAGAGAGAGAGAGCGTGAGAAGAGGGTGAGAGAGAGAGAGACACCGCAAGAGGAAGAGAGCGAGCGGACGAGTGAGTGAGAGAGAGGATGTGAGAGAAAGAGAGAGAGGGGGCAGAGAGAGGGGGAGAGAAGGGTGAGAGAGAGGGGGAGAGAAAGGGGGAGAGAGAGGGGAGAGAGTGGAAGAGAGGGGGAAGAGAGGGGGTGAGAGAGTGGGGGAATAGAGAGGGGGAGAGAGTGGGGGAGGGGTGAGTAGAGGTGTTGAGAGAGGGGGTGAGAGAGAGGAATTGAGAGAGGGGGTGAGAAACAGGGGTGTGTGAGAGAGAAGGGGTGTGAGAGAGAAAGCGTGGGAGACAGAGGGGGTGGGAGAGAGAGAGAGACGTGGAGTGAGGGAGTGAGAGTGGGGTGAGCGAGTGAGATGGGAGTGAGAGAGAGGGGGTGTGAGAGACGGGGGAGAGAGGAGTAGAGTGGGTGCAAGAGAGGGGAGAGAGGGGGGAGAGAGAGAGACGAATTGAGAGAGCGATTGAGAGAGGGGGTTGAGAGAGTGGGGGGTGAGAGAGGGGTTGAGAGAGAGGGGTTGAGAGAGATGGGGGAAATAAGGAGAGAGAGAGAGAGACGCGGGCTAAGAGAGAGAGAGTGGGGTGAGAGAGGGAGTGTGGGGTGAGAGAGTGAGTGGGATGAGAGTGAAAGAGGGGGTGTGAGAGACAGGGGAGAGAGGGGGTAGAGAGTGGGGGCAAGAGAGGGGGTAGAGAGACGTGAGAGAGGGAGAGAGAGAGGAGTTGAGAGAGAGGGCGTGAGATAGAGAGGGGGTGAGTGAAAAAGAGAGACAGTGTAAGTTAGAAAGAGAGAGCGTGAGTGAGAGAACGAGGGGTGAGAAGGGGTTGAGAGAGAAGGGGTGAGAGACAGAGGTGATGGGACAGAGAGATAGAGAGATAGAGACTGTGGTGAGAGAGAGAGGGGTAAGAGAGTAAGGGGGTTGAGAGAGGGGGTGGTGAGAGAGGGGTGGTGAGAGACACAGGGAGTGAGAGAGAGGTGTAAGAGAGAGGGGGTGAGAGACAAGGGGAGAGAAAGTGAGAGAGAGAAAGTGGGTAGGGGTAAGAGAGAGAGTGGAGTGAGAAGGAGAGGGTGTGAGAGAGAGAGTGGGTGAGAGAGAGGGGTGAGAGAGAGGGGTGAGAGAGAGGAGGTGAGAGGGGGGAGAGAGAGAGCTGGGTGAGAGGGCGGTGAGAGGGAGAGGTGGGAGTGAGTGACAGAGAGGAGGTGGGAGAGGGAGGGTGTGAGAGAGAGAGGGGTGAGAGAGAGGGAACGAGAAGGAGAGAGGGGATGAGAAAGAAGCAGAGAGATGGTGGGAGAGAGTGTGTGTGTGAGAGAGAGGGGGATGTAAAAGAGATTGGGGTGGGAGAGAGAGGGGTGACAGAGAGAGAGGGGAGAGAGGGGTGTGAGAGGGAGATGGATGTGAGAGAGAGAGGGGGTTGAGATAGAGGGGGTGAGAGACTGAGGGGGTGAGAGAGTGAGGGGATGAGAGATTGAAGGGTGTTGAGAGAGGGAGCGGTGACAGAGAGTGGGAGTGAGAGAGAGGGTTGACAGAAAGGGGTTGACAGAGAGAGAGGGGTGAGAGAGAGAGGGGTGAGAGAGAGGGTGTGAGAGAGAGTGGTGAGAGAGAGAGTGGTTGAGAGAGGAAGAGAGGGGTGAGAGAGAGAGGGGAAGAGAAGAAAGAGAGGGGTAAGAGAGAGGGGGAAGAGAGAGAAAGAGAGGGGTGAGACCGAGTGGAGAAGAGAGAGAGGGGTCAGTGAGTAGGGAGAGAGTGAGGGGATGAGAGAGTGAGGGGGTGTTGAGCGAGGGGTTGGTGAGGGGCGGTGAGAGAGAGAGGGCAAGAGAGAGGGGTGAGAGAGTGGGGTTGAGATAGAGAGGGATTGAGAGAGAGAAGGGGGTGAGAGAACGAAGGGGGGTGAGAGGGAGGGGTTGAGAGGGGGGAGAGAGGGTTAGTAGAGTGTGAGAGACAGGGTGTAATAGGAAGGGCGAGAGAGAGTGGAATGAGAGAGGGGGTGAGAGAGAGGGGCTGAGAGAGGGGTGAGAGAGAGGGGTGTGAGAGAGGGGTGAGAGAGAGTAGTGAGAGAGGGGGAGAGGGGGAGAGAGTGGGAGAGAGGGGGAGAGGGGGAGAGAGAGGAGGTAGAGAGGGAGGGCGTGAGAGTGGGAGGATGTGAGAGAGGAACGGTATGAGAGAGGGAAGGCGTGAGTGAGAGGGGTGTGAGAGAGAGAGAGGGGGGAGAGAGGGGGGAGAGAGAGCGGGAGAGAAGGTAAGAGAATTAGAGTGGTGACAGAAAGAGAGGGGTGACAGAGAGAGGAGTTAGAGAGAGAGAGGGGCTGTAAGAGGGGGGTGAGAGAGGAGGGTGAGAGGGGTAGGTACGTGAGGTGAAATTTGAGAGATGGGGTGGGAGGGGGGAGGGGGAGTGAGGGAGGTGGGAGGTAGATAGAGCGGGTGTGAGGGGGGTGGGGGAGAGAGAGGTGTGTGTGTGAGAGAGAGAGAGTGAAGTGAGAGATAGGGTGAGAGAGAGGTTGGTGACAGATGGGGAATGAGAGAGAGGGGAGGGTGAAAGAGAGGCGGGGTTGAGAGAGAGAGAGCGACGGGAGTGAGAGAGAGAGGGTGGGAGAGAGAGGGGAAGAGAGAGAGGGTGAGAACGAGGTGGTGAGAGAGAGAGGGTGAGAGAGAGGGAGTGAAAAGGAGAGAGAGGGGATGAGAAAGAGATAGAGAAAGGGTGGGAGAGAGGGAGGAGGTGAGACAGAGGGGGTGAGAGAGAGGGGTCAGACAGCGAGGTTGAGATAGAGAGGGGTTGAGTGAGAGAAGCGGGTGAGAGAATGAAGGGGGTGAGAGAGAGGGGCGTGAGAGAGAGGGGGTGAGAGAGAGCAGTTGAGAGAGAGGGGTTAAGAGGTGGGAGAGAGAGTTTGAGAGAGAGAGGGGTGAGAGAGGGATTGAGCGAGAGAGGTTGAGAGAGAGACGGGGAAAGAGGGGATGAAAGAGAGAGAGGGTTAGAGAGAGACGGGAGAGAGAGGGGTTGAGAAAGATGGGTTGCGAGAGAGAGGAAGTGAGTGGGAGGACTGAGAGAGAGAGAGAGAGAGACGGAGAGAGAGAGAGCGACAGACAGAGAATGATAGACCAAGAGTGAGAGAGAAGAGGTGAGAGAGATATGGTGGACTGAGAGAGAGAGAGCATGAGTGACAGAGAGAGAGAGAGAGAGAGCACGAGCGAGAGAGAGAGAACGAGAGAGACCGTGAGTTAAGAGAGAGAGGGAGGCAAGAGAGAGGGAGAGAGGCATGGAGAGAAAGAGAGCGTGAGAAGAGGGTGAGAGAGTGAGAGAGAGAGAGCAAGAGGAAGAGAGCGCGTGGAAGAGTGAGTGAGAGAGAGGATGCGAGTTAGGGGGGGTGAGAGAGGGGTGCGAGAGAGAGGGGCAAGAGAGGAGGCGAGAGAGGAGGAGAGAGGGGGTGCGAGGGAGGGGGAGGGAGAGGGGGCGGGATTGGGGTCAGAGAGAGGGCGCAGAGAGGGGGGAGAGAGAGGGTGCAGAGAGAGGGAGAGAGAAGAGTGAGAGAGAGGGGGAGAGGGGGGAGAGAGATGGCGGAGAGAGGGGGAGAGAAGGGTGAGAGAGAGTGGGAGAGAGGGGGGGAGAGAGATAGCGGAGAGAGTGGGTAAGAGTGGAGCAGAGGGGGGAGAGAGGGGGTGAGTAGGAGGGGAAGAGAGAGGGTGAGAGAGAAAGCGGGAGAAAGAGGGGTGAGAGAGAGGTGTTGAGACAGAAAGAGAGAGAGCGCAAGCGAAAGAGAGCGAACGAGCGAGACCGTGAGATACGAGAGAGAGAGAGGCAAGAGAGAGGGAGAGAGGAAGGAAGAGAGAGAGAGAGCGTGAGAAGAGGGTGAGAGAGTGAAAGAGAGAGAGCAAGAGGAAGAGAGCAAGCGGAAGAGTGAGAGAGAGAGGATGCGAGGGGGGGTGAGAGAGGTGTGCGAGAGAGAGGGGCGAGAAGACGAGGGGAGAGAGGAGGAGAGAGGGGGGCGAGGGAGGGAGGGGAAGGGGGAGAGGGAGAGGGGGCGGGATTGGGAGCAGAGGGAGGGCGCAGAGAAGGAGGAGAGAGAGGGGGCAGAGAGAGGGGGAGAGAAGGGTGAGCGAGAGTGGAGGAGAGGGGGGAGAGAGGGGGTGAGAGAGAGGGGGAGAGAGAGGGGGGGAGAGGGGGGAATGAGAGAGAGGTGTTGAGAGAGAGGGGGTGAGAGAGTGAAATTGAGAGGGGGTGAGAAACTGGGCTCTGAGAGAGAGAAGGGGTGTAAGAGAGAAAAGGTGGGCGACAGAGGGGGTGGAAGAGAGAGAGTGAGAGACGTGGGCTAAGAGAGAGAGAGAGTGGGGGAGAGAGTGGGGGAGAGAGTGCGAGTGGGGTGAGAGAGTGAGATGGGAGTGAGAGAGGGGGGGTGTGAGAGACGGGGGAGAGAGGGGGTAGAGAGTGGGGGGCAAGACAGGGGTGAGAGAGAGGGAGAAAGAGGAGTTGAGAGAGGGGTGAGAGAGAGTGGGTGAGAAAGAGAGAGAGTGAGTGAAAAAGAGAGTGTGTAAGTGAGAAAGAGAGAGCGTGAGTGAGAAAGAGAGAGAAGGGGTGAGAGAGAGGGGGTGCGGTGAGAGAGAGACTGTGGTGAGAGAGAGCGGGGTGAGAGAGTGAGTTGGGAGTGAGAGAGAGGGGCTGTGAGAGAGGGGTAAGCGAGAGAGAGGGATTGTGAGAGAGAGATGTAAGAGAGAGAGGGGTTAGATAGAGGGGTTGAGAATGACGGGGTGAGAGAGAGGGGTGAGAGAGGGGGTGAGAGAGTGAGGGGTTGAGAGAGAGATGGGGTGAGAGAGAGAAGGGGGGAGAAAGAAGGGGGGTGAGAGACAGAGGAGTGAGAGCGCGGTTGAGAGACAGAGTGGTAGAGAGAGAGGGGGAGAGAGAGGTTGAGAGAGAGGGGTTGAGAGAGGGGGGAGAGAGAGGGGTTGAGAAAGATGGGTTGAGAGATAGAGGAGGTGAGGGGGAGGACTGAGAGAGAGACGGCGAGAGCGCACGACAGACAGAGAGAACGATAGAGCAAGAGTGAAAGAGGTGAGAGAGGTAGGGTGGACTGAGAGAGAGGGAGAGAGAGACAGACAGACAGAGAGAGCATGAGCGAGAGAGAGAGCGAGCGAGAGAGACCATGAGATAAGAGAGAGAGAGAGGGAGGCAAGAGAGAGGGAAAGAGACAGTGAGAGAGGGAGAGAGAGAGAGCGTGAGAAGAGGGTGATAGGGTGAGAGAGAGAGAGGCCAAGAGGAAGAGCGCGAGCGAAAGAGTGAGAGAGAGAGAATGGGAGAAGAGAGAGGGGGGGGTGACAGAGGGGTGCCAGAGAGGGTGATGAGAGAGAAGGGGAGAGAGGAGGGGAGAAAGGAGGCGAGGGAGGGGGACAGAAGGGTGAGAGAGAAGGGGAGAGAGAGGAGATAGAGAGGAGGGAGTGAGAGGGGAGGGGAGGAGAGAAGGGAGAGAGAGGGGGAGAGAGAGGGGGAGAGAGATGGGGAAAGGGGGTTGTGAGGAGGAGAGAGTGGAGGAGATGGGGAGAGAGGGGGTGAGAGAGGGGCAGAGAGAGAGGGAAAGAAGGGTGAGAGAGAAGAGGAGAGAGGGGGTGAGAGAGGGGGCAGAGAGAGAGGGAAAGAAGGGTGAGAGAGAAGAGGAGAGAGGGGGTAGAGAGAGGAGGGAGAGAGAGTAGAGATGGGGAGAGAGATGGAGAGGAGGGAGTGAGAGGGGAAGGAGTGGAGGAGAGGGGGAGAGAGGGGGTGAGAGAGAGAGGGGGAGAGAGGGGGTGAGAGAGAGGTGTTGAGAGAGGGGGGTGAGAGAGAAGGGGTGTGAGACAGAGGGGGTGGGAGAGAGAGAGACGTGGGGTGAGATAGAGAGAATGGGGAGCGAAAGTGAGAGAGTGAAATTGGTGTGAGGGAGAGTGAATGTGAGAGACGGGGGAGAGAGGCGGTAGAGATTGGGGGGCTAGAGAGAGGGGAGAGAGAGGGGAGAGAGAGAGAGGGGGAAAGAGAGGGGGAGAGAGAGGGAGAGAGAGAGAGGGTTTGAGAGAGGGGGTGAGAGAGAGAGGGTTTGAGAGAGGGGTGAGACAGAGGGGTTGAGAAAGAGAGAGAGTGTAAGTGAGAAAGAGAGTGAGTCAGAAAGAGAGAGCGGGTGAGAGAGACAGGGTGAGAGAGAGGGGTGGGGGTGAGAGGGGGGTGAGAGAGAAGGGGTGATTGAGAGAAAGAAAGTGGGGAGGGGATAAGAGAGAGTGGAGTGAGAAGGAGAGGCTGTGAGAGAGAATGGGCAAGAGAGAGGGTGCGAGCGAGAGGGGTGAGGGAGGAGGGGTTAGAGAGAGAGAGCGAGGGGTAAGAGAGAACGGGTGTGAGAGAGGGTGAGGGGGTGAGAGAGGGAGGGGTGAGAGAGAAGGGCTGAGAGAGAGGGGTTGAGAGAGAGGGGTGAGAGAGTAAGGGTTGGAGAGAGTGAGGGGATGAGAGAGTGAGCTGGGTTGAGAGAGGGGGTAGTGAGAGAGAGGGGTGTGAGAGAGAGAGGGAGTGAGAGAGTAAGGGTTGGAGAGAGTGAAAGGATGGGAGAGTGAGCTGGGTTGAGAGAGGGGGTAGTGAGAGAGAGGGGTGTGAGAGAGAGAGGGAGTGAGAGAGTAAGGGTTGGAGAGAGTGAAAGGATGGGAGAGTGAGCTGGGTTGAGAGAGGGGGTAGTGAGAGAGAGAGGGGGGTGAGAGAGAGGGGGATGAGAGTGAGAGGGAGTGAGAGAGAGAGGGGGTGAGAGAGAGAGGAGGTGAGAGAGAGAGGGAATGGGGTGAGAGAGAGAGGGGTAAGAGAGAGAGGGTTGAGAGACAGAGGGTTGAGAGAGTGAGTGGATGAGAGAGTGAGCGGTTGAGAGAGAGGGGTTGAGAGAGAGGGTTGAGGGAGAGAAGGGGGTGAGATCGAGATGGGGGTGAGAGAGGGGGTTTGAGAGAGAGAGGGGGTGAGAGAGGGAGCGGGTGAGTGTGACAGGGCGATATGATGGGGTGAGAGGAAAGGGAGAGACAAAGGGGGAGAGACAAAGCGTGAGTTAGAGTGGGTCAGAGAAAGATTAGACGTGAGACAGAGAGGTGTTTGGGAGAGACGGGAGAGAGAGAGGGGTAGAGAGAGAGAGGGTGAGAGAAAGGGGTTCAGAGAGAGTGGGGGAGAGTGAGAGAGGGGTTGACAGAGAAGAGGGTAGAGAGACGGGTTGAGAGAGGGAGAGAGGATGAGAGAGAGGGGTTAGAGAGAGACGGTGAGAGAGAGGGGGTGGGAGACAGAGGGGTGAGTGAGGGAGGGCGATGTGAGGGGTGTGATAGAGAAAGGGGAGAGACAAAGAGGGAGACAGTGGGTCAGAGAAAGACTGGAGGTGAGACAGAGAGGGGCTGGGAGAAAGGGCATGGGAGAGAGAGGAGTTGAGAGAAATGGGGTGAGAGTGAGATGGGGTGAGAGAGAGGAGTGAGAAGGAGAGAGAGGGGATGAGAGACAGAGAGAGGGTGGGAGAGCGGGAGGGGGCGAGAGAGAAAGGGGGGTGTGAGAGAGAGTGCGGGTGAGGATGTAAGAGAGAGAGAGAGACTTTGGGAAAGAGAGAGAGAGGAGTGAGAGTGTGGTTGAGGGGGTGAGAGAGAGGGGGTGAGAGAGAGAGGTGTGAGAGAGAGATGGGTAAGAGAGAGAGAGCAAGGGGTGAGGTAGAGTGGGTTTAGAGAGAGAGGGGGTTTGAGAGAGCGATAGAGAGCGGGTGAGAGAGACAGGAGGATGAGGGGGGTGAGAGAAAGAGGGTGAGAGAGAGGGTGAGAAGAGGGGTTGAGCGACAGGGGGTGAGAGAGAAAGGGTGAGAGACAGAGGGGTGAGAAAGGGAGAGAGGGCTGAGAAAAGGATTTAGGGGGAGAAAGGGAGAGAGGAGAGAGAGAGTGCTAAGAATGAGAGAGAGGGGAGAGAAACAGAAGGTCAGAGAAAGAGTAAATGTGAGGAGGGTGAGAGAGAAAGGAGGTGGGAGATAGAGTAGGAGAGAGAGGGGGTGAGAGAGAGGGATTGAGAGAAAGGGGGAGAGATAGAGAAGGGGTGAGAGAGAAAGTGGGACATTTAGAGAAAGAGGGATGAGAGAGATGGGACGCGAGAGAGAGAGCGAAAGGGGTGAGAGAGGGGGTGAGATAGACAGTGAATGATGGGTTGAGAGAGAGAGAGAGAGAGAGACACAGAGAGAGAACGAGTGAACAGATGACAGAGTTAGAGGGGTGTGAGGGAGATGAGGTGAGAGTGCGCGCTAGTGAGAGACAGAGCGAGAGCAAGGAGGAGGGAGGAAGAAAGGGGTCAAAAGAGAGAGAGAAATGGGTGGGACGTAAGAAATGGGGGATAGAGCGGGTGAGCAAGAGAAAGGTGGTGAGTGAGAGTGGGGGAGAGAGAGGGGTGAGAGAGAGGTGTAAGCGGGAGAGGGGTGAGAGAGTGGGGATGAGCGAGAGGGGGTGTTAGAGAGAGAGAGGGAGTGAGAGAGAGGTTGTGACGGTGGGTGAAAGACAGGGGGCTGAGAGAGAGGGGGGTGAGAGAGAATGAGAGTGGTGAGAGTGGGAGGGGGTAAGAGAGTGAGCGGTCTAAGAAAGAGAGCGTGTGAGAGAGAGTGAGGGGTGAGAGAGAGGGGAGAGAAAGGATGACAGATAGAGCGGGGTGAGGGAGAGAGGGGGTGAGAGAGAGAGGGGTGAGAGAGAGAGATGTGAGTGGGGTGAGAAAGAGAGGGGTTATGACAGAGCAGGTGAGAGAGGGCGGGTGAGAGAGAGGGATGAGACAGAGAGGTGAGAGAGAGAGAGAGAGGGGTGAGAGAGAGAGGGGTGAGTGAGAGACGGCCTGAGAGAGGGGGCGAGAGAGAATGGGTGAGAGACAGGGTAAGAGAGAGAGGGTGAGAGAGAGAGGTGTGATAGAGAGGGGGTGAGAGAGTGAGGGGTGAGGGAGAGAGAGGGGTGAGAGAGTGAGAGGGGCTGATAGAGAGGGCCTGAGGGAGGGGTGAGAGAGAGATGAGAGAGAAGGGGTGAGAGAGAGAGAGGGGTAAGAGAGTGAGGGGTGAGAGAGAGGGGGTGTGAAGAGATCGGAGTGGAAGAGAGAGCTGGGGAGAAAGAGAGAGGGGGCAAAAGAGAAATAGGCAGAGAAAGAGAGGATGAGAGAGAGAAGATGAGAGAGAGCCGTGAGAGAGAGGTGATAAGAGAGCGAGAAATGAAAGAGAGAGAAGGGTGAGAGGGTGAGAGAGAGGGAGGATGAGAAAGATCCGGGTGGGGGAGAGAGCGGGTGAGAAAGAGAAAGGGGGTGAGTGAGACTGGGGGCGAGAGAGGGGGTGAGAGAGAGAGAGGTGTGAGAGACAGAGAGGAGGAAGAGAGAGAGGAGTGAGAGAGAGAGGATGAGAGAGAGAGGATGAAAGAGAGAGGGGTGTGAGAGAGATGGGCTGAAAGAGAGGGCCTGAGAGAGATGGGGTGAGAGAGGGGGTGAGAGAGAAGGGGTGAGATAGTGAGCGGGGTGAGAGAGAGGTTGGTGAGAGAGAGGGTGAGAGAGAGAGGTGTGTGTGAGAGAGGGGGAAGATAGATAGGAGTGAGAGAGAAGGTGAGAGAGAGAGGATGAGAGAGAGAGAGAGGTGAGAGAGATGGGCTGAAAGAGAGGGCCTGAGAGTGAGGGGGTGAGAGAGGGGGTGAGAGAGAAGGGGTGAGAGAGAGGGGCTGAGAGAAAGAGAGGTGAGAGAGAGAGAGAGAGTGGGGTAAGAAATGGAGTGGTAGGTGAGAGAGAGGGTGAGAGAGGGGGTGAGAGAGAGGTGTGTGAGAGAGCGAGGGACTGAAAATGAGGGCCTGAGAGAGAGGGGGTGAGAGAGGGGGTGAGAGAGAAAGGGTGAGAGAGAGAAGGTGCGAAAGAGAGAGAGGGGTAAGAGAGAGAGGGGTAAGAAGGAGAGAGGGCGAGAGAGAGAGACGGGATGTGAGAGAGGGGTGTCAGATTAGAGAGGATGAGAGAGAGGGTGAGAGAGAGAGAGGGGTGAGAGTGAGAGGGGGTGAGAGAGAGAGGGGGTGAGAGAGAGAGAAGCGGTGTAAGAGAGAGAGAGGACCTGAGAGAGAGAGGGTGAGAGAGAGAGGTGTGTAAGAGAGAGAGAGGTGTGAGAGAGAGAGGGGTTAGAAAGAGAGGGGTGAGAGAGAGAGGGGTAAGAGAGAGAGGGGGGTGAGAGAGAAAGGGGGTGTGAGAGAGATTGGAGTGGAACAGAGAGCGGCAAAGAAAGAGCGGGTGCTAGAAGGTGAGAGAGAGGGAGTAAGAGAGAGAGGGGAAAGAGAGAGAAGTGTGAGAGGGTGAGAGAGAGAGAGAGAGAGGATGAGAAAGATCGGGGTGGGGGAGAGAGCGGGTGAGAAAGAGAAAGGGGGTGCGTGAGAGTGGGGTAGAGAGATGAGGGAGAGTAGGCTGGGAGAGAGAGGGGCTGAGAGAGGGGGTGAGTGAGAGGGTGTGAGGGTGGGTTAGAGACAGGGGGCTGAGAGAGATCGGGGTGAGAGAGAATGAGATTGGTGAAAGTGGGAGGAGATAAGAGAGTGAGAGGGCTAAGAAAGAGAGGGTGTGAAAGAGTGAGAGAGAGAGAGGGGATCACAGATAGAGCGGGGTGAGGGAGAGAGGTCGTGAGAGTGAGGGTGAAAGAGAGAAGATGAGAGAGAGAGGGTGAGAGAGAGTGAGGGTGAGAGAGAGAGGTGTGTGAGAGAGCGGGGGCAGTGAGAGAGAGGGTTGAGAGAGAGGGGGTGAGAGAGAGGGAGGTGAGAGAGGGGGTGAGAGATGGGGCGGTGAGAGAGGGGGTGAGATAGAGAGAGCTGTAAGAGAGAGAGGGAGTGAGAGAGAGGTTTGGGAGAGAGAGGGGTGAGAGCGAGAGGGGGAATGAGAGAGATCGGGTGAGAGAGAGGTGGGTAAGAGAGAGGTGTGTGTGAGAGAGAGAGGGGTAAGAGAGAGAGGGGTGAGAGAGAGAGGATGAGAGAGAGAGGGATGAGAGAGAGAGGAATGAGAGACTGAGGGAGGGGTGAGAGAGAGAGGGGATCTGAGAGAGATCAGGGTGGGAGAGACTGGGGTGAGAGAGCGGATGAGAGAGAGAGGGGGCTGCGAAAGAGAGGGTGAGAGAGATGGGGTGAGAGAGAAGTTGAGAGAGAAGGATGTGTGTGTGTGTGAGAGAGAGACGTGTAAGAGAGAGAAGGGTAAGAGTGGGAGAGGGGCGAGACAGAGAGAGAGGGGTGAGAGTGAGAGGGGTGAGAGAGAGAGAGGGTGAGAGAGAGAGGTGTGTGAGAGAGGGGGTGAGAGAGAGAGGATTGAGAGAGAGAGAGGGGGAGAGAGTGCGAAGGGTGGAAAGAGAGGGCCTGAGAGGGGGTGTGAGAGAAGCGGTGAGAGAGAGTGGGTGAGAGAGAGAGCTGCGAGATAGAGAGACGGTGAGAGAGAGGGGGATGAGAGAGAGAGGGTGAGAGAGAGGTGGGTAAGAGAGAGGTGTGTGTGTGAGAGAGAGGGGTAAGAGAGAGGGGTAAGAGAGAGAGAGGGTGAGAGAGAGAAGCGGTGTGAGAGAGAGGGGTAAGAGAGAGGGGTGAGAGAGAGAGGGGGGTGAGAGAAAGGGTGAGATAGAGAGGTGTCAGAGAGAGAGAGGGGGAAGAGAGAGAGGGGTGAGAGAGTGGGAATGGGAGAGAGAGACGGGTGTGAGAGAGACGGGGTTGAGAGAGAGATGTGTGAGAGAGGAGTGTGTGAGAGAGAGGAGCTGAAAGAGAGGGCCTGAGAGGGAGGGAGTGAGAGAGGGGGTGAGAGAGAAGGGGTGAGAGAGAGGTGAGAGAAAGAGAGGTGAGAGAACGAGGGTGAGAGAGAGAGGGGTGAGAGTGAGAGAGAGGTGTGAGAGAGAGGGCCTGAGAGAGAGGGTGAGAGAGTGGTGTGAGAGAGGAAGGGATGAGAGAGAGAGGGATGAGAGAGTGAGGGAGGGGTGAGAGAGTGAGGGGCTCTGAGAGAGATCAGGGAGGGAGAGACTGTGGTGAGGGAGGGGATGTGTGAGAGAGAGAGGGTCTGCGAAAGGGAGGGTGAGAGAGAAGGGGTGAGAGAGAGATTTTGAGAGAGAAGGATGTGTGAGAGAGTGAGAGAGACGGGTAAGAGAGAGAGGGGGGTGAGAGTGAGAGAGGGGGTGAGAGAGAGGATGGTGAGAGAGAGAGGTGAGTTAGAGAGCAGGTGTGAGAGAGATCGGGGTGGAAGAGAGAGCGGGTGTGAAAGAGACAGGGAGTGAGAGAGAGACAGGCTGAGAGAGAGAGGGTGAAAGAGAGGGGGTGAGAGAGAAGGGGTGAGAGAGAGGGGGTGAGAGAGGGGGTGAGTGAGAGAGGATGAGTGAGAGAGACGGGTAAGAGAGAGAGCGAGGGGTCAGGGAGAGAGAGGGGTGAGAGAGAGAGAGGGGTGAGGGAGAGTGGGTGTGAGAGAGATCAGGGTGGAAGAGAGAGCTGGTGAGAAAGAGACAGGGGGTGACGGAGAGACAGGCTGAGAGAGAGAGGGGGTGAGAGAGAGTTGGGCAAGGGAGAGAGAGGGGTGAGAGACAGAGACGGGTGAGAGAGAGGGGTGAGGGAGAGAGGGGGTGTGAGAGTGATCGGGGTGGAAGACAGAGCGGGTGAGAAAGAGACGGGGATGACAGAGAGACAGGCTGAGACAGAGAGGGGGTGAGAGAGAGAGACGGGCAAGAGAGAGAGAGAGGGGTGAGAGACAGAGACGGGTGAGAGAGAGGGGTGAGGGAGAGAGAGGGGTGAGGGAGAGAGGGGTTGTGAGAGAGATCGGGGTGGAATAAAGAGTAGGTTGAAAGAGAGAAGGGGTGAAAGCGAGACAGGCTGAGAGAGAGAAGTTGGGGGGGTGAGAGAGGGTGTTGAGAGAGAGGGTTGAGAGAGAGGGGTAAGAGAGAGAGGGGTGAGGGAGAGAAGGGGTGTGAGAGAGATCGGGGTGGAAGATAGCGCGGGTGAGAAAGCGACAGGGGTGAGAGAGAGACAGGCCGAGTTAGAGAGACAGGGGTGAGAGAGAGAGTGAGAGGGAGGTGAGAGAGAGAGAGAGGGGCGAAAGAGAGAGAGGGGGTGAGAGAGAGAGACAGGCTGAGTTAGAGAGACAGGGGTGAGAGAGAGAGAGTGAGAGGGAGGTGAGAGAGAGAGGGGCGAAAGAGAGAGAGGGGGTGAGAGAGAGAGAGCGTGAGAGAGAGGGGGTGAGAAAGAGAGAGGGGAAAGAGAGAGAGTGGTGAGAGAGAAGGTTTGTGAGAGATATCAGGGTGGCAGAGACTGGGGAGAGAGAGAGGGTGCTGACAGAGAGAGAGGGCTGAGAGAGGGGGGGAGAGAAAGAGGGGAGAGAGAGGGTGAGAGAGAGGTGGGTGAGAAAACGGTGTGTGTGAGAGAGAGAGGTAAGAGAGAGGGTTTGAGAGAGAGAAGCGGTGTGAGAGAGTAGGATAAGAGAGAAGGGTGAGAGAGAGAGGATAAGAGAAAGAGAGGTGAGAGAGAGGTAAGAAATGGAGGGGAAGGAGAGAGAGGGGTTGAGAGAGAAGGGGTGAGAGAGAGAGGGTGAGAGAAAGAGAGGTGAGAGAGAGAGGGGTAAGAAATGGAGGGATAGGAGAGAGAGAGGGTGAGAGAGAGGGTGAGAGAGAGGTGTGTGTGAGAGAGAGGGTTGAGAGAGAGAGAGGGTGAGAGAGAGACGGGTGTGAGTGAGCGAGGGGCTGAAAGAGAGGGCCTGAGAGAGGGGGTGAGAGAGAGAGCCGTGAGAGAGAAGGTGTGCGAGAGAGATCAGTGTGGGAGAGACTGAGGAGAGAGTGAGGGAGGGCTGAGAGAGAGAGAGAGGGCTGAGAGAGAGGGGTGTGAGAGAGAGAGGGGGGAAAGAGAGAGAAGGGTGAGAGGGTGAGACAAAGGGGGAGGCTGAGAAAGATCGGGGTGAGAAAGAGAAAGGGGGTGAGTGAGAGTGGGGAAGAGAGAGGGGGGAGAGATTGGGGGAGAGAGAGGGTGTGAGAGAGGGGGTGAGAGAGAGGGGTAAGAGAGAGAGGGGATGAAAGAGAGAGGGGTAAGAGAGACAGGGGGTGAGAGAGAGGGGGTGTTAGAGAGAGGGTGTGAGGGTGAATGAGAGACAGGGGGCTGAGAGAGAGAGAGGGTGAGAGAAAATGAGAGTGGTGAGAGTGGGAGGGGATAAGAGAGTGAGAGGGCTAAGAAAGAGAGGGTCTGAGAGAGTGAGAGAGAGTGATGGGGTGAGAGAGAGGGGAGAGAGGGAGGGGATGACAGATAGAGCGGGTTGAGGGAGAGAGGGGGTGAGAGAGAGAGGGGTGTGAGGGTGAGGGGGTGAGAGAGAGAATGTTTGAGAAAGAGGGGTGAAAGAGAGGGGCGTGTGACAGAGAGGGGATGAGAGAGAGGGCGTGAAAGAGGGGCCGTGAGAGAGGGGGTGAGAGAGTGGGGGTGAGAGAGAGGGGTTGAGAGAGGGAGGGGAGAGTGGGAGAGGGCCTGAGAGAGAGGGTGTGATAGAAAATGGGTGTGAGAGAGAGAGGGTGACAGAGAGAGAGAGAGAGGATGAGAGAGTGAGAGGGGCTGGAAGAGAGGGCCTGAGAGAGGGGGTATGAGAGAAGCAGTGAGAGTGAAGGGCTGATAGAGAGAGGTATGAGAGAGAGAATTTGTGAGAGAGAGGGGGGTGAGAGTGAGAGAGGTGTGTGTGAGAGAGGGAGGGGTAAGAGAGGGAGGGGTGAGAGAGAGAGAGGGTGAGAGAGAGACGGGTGTGAGAGACAGAGGGTGGAGAGAGAGGTCTGTGGGGGGATGTGAGAGAGAGGGGCTGAAAGAGAGAGAGATGGGTAAGAGAGAGAGGGGTGAGAGAGTGGGGGTAAGAGAGAGAGGTAAGAGAGAGAGAGGGGGGTGAAATAGAGAGAGGGGTTGATAGAGAGAGGGGTAAGAGAGAGAGGGGTGAGAGAGAGAGGGTGAGAGAGAGAGGGGGTGAGAGAGATAGGGGTAAGAGAGAGAGAGAGAGAGGGGTGAGAGAGAAAGGGTGAGAGAGAGTGGTGTGTGAGAGAGAGGGGTAAGAGAGAGGGGATGAGAGAGATAGAGGGTGACAGAGAGAGAAGAGTGTGAGAGAGAGAGGACATTGAGAGGGAGGGTGAGAGAGAGGTGTGTGAGAGAGAGGTGTGTGAAAGAGAGGGCCTGAGAGAGGGGGAGTGAGAGAGAAGGGTGAAAGAGAGAGGGTGAGAGAAAGTTCAGACAGAGAGAAGGGTGTGAGAGAGGGGACTGAGAGAGAGGGTTGAGAGAGAGAGGTGTGTGAAAGAGAGGGTGGTGTGAGAGAGCTAGGGGCTGAAAGAGAGGGCCTGATAGAGAGGGGGTGAGAGAGGGTGTGAGAGAGAAGGGGTGAGAGAGAGAGGGTGAGAGAGAGTGGGATGAGAGACAGAGAAAGGGGTGAGAGTGAGAGACGGGTGAGAGAGAGAGAAGCGGTGTGTGAAAGAGAGGATAAGAGAGAGAGGGGGTGAGAGAGAGAATGCATGAGAGAGAGGGTGAGAGAGAGGTGTGTGTGAGAGATATGGGTGAGGGAGCGAGGGGCTGTGAGAGAGATCTGGGTGGGAGAGACTGGGGAGAGAGAGAGAGGTGCTGAGAGAGAGAGGGGTTGCGACAGAAGGGGTGAGAGAGAAGGGGTGAGAGGAAAATGCTGAGAGAGAGAAGGGTGAGAGAGAGAGAGAGGTGAGAGAGAGAGGTGAGAGAGAGTGGGGTGAGGGAGAGAGGGGTGAGAGTGGGGTGAGACAGAGGGTGAGAGAGGGAGGGTGAGAAAGAGACAGGGGATGACAGAGAGACAGGCTGAGAGAGAGAGAGGGTAAGAGAGGGGGTGAGAGAGAGAGATGTTAGAGACACAGAGGGGTGAAAGAGAGAAAGACGGGTAAGAGAGAGAAGGGTGAGAGAGAGATAGGGGTGAGAGAGAGGGTTGAGGGAGAGAGAGGTGAGTGAGAGAAGGGGTGTGAGAGAGATCGGGGTGGAAGAGACAGCGGGTGAGAAAGAGACAGGGGGTGAAAGAGAGACAGGCTGAGAGAGAGATGGTGAAAGTGGGGCTGCGAGAGAGGGGATGAGAGAGAGGGGGTGTGAGAGAGCGGTGTGAGAGAGAGGGTGAGAGAGAGGTGAGAGGGAGAGGGGGTGTGTGAGAGATCGGCGTGGAAGAGAGAGCAGGTGAGAAAAAAACAGGGGATGACAGAGAAACAGGCTGAGAGAGAGGGTGAGAGAGAGAGATGCAAGGGGGGGTGAAAGAGAGAGACGGGTAAGAGAGAGAAGGATGAGAGAGAGATAGAGGGTTGAGAGAGAGAGAGGGGTCAGAGGGAGAGGGGGTGAGGTAGAGAGGGGGTGTGAGAGAGATCGGGATGGAAGAGAGAGTGGGTGAGAAAGAGACAGGGGGTGACAGAGACACAGGCTGAGAGAGAAAGGTGTGAGAGGGGTAAGAGAGAGAGTGTGAGAGAGAAAGGGTGAGAGAGAGAGAGGGGGAGGGTGAGGGGTACGAGAGTGAGGTCAGGGTGGGAGAGACTGGAGGAGAGAGAGGGGCTGAGAGAGAGAGGGGCTGCGAAAGTGAGGGTGAGAAAGAAGGTGTGAGAGAGAGAGTGGCTGAGAGAGAGAAGTGTGAAAGAGAGAGATGGGGAAGAGCGAAGGGTGAGAGAGAGAGAGGGATGAGAGAGAGAGGGTGAGAGAGAGAGGGTGAGAGAGAGAGAGGTGTGTGAGAGAGATGGGTGGGAGAGAGAGGGATCAGAGATAGAGGAATACCAGAGAGATGGTGAGAGTGAGAGGGGCTGAGAGAAAGATCAGGGTGGGAGAGACTGGGGGGAGAGATAGGGGCTGAGAGAGAGGGAGTGCGAAAGAGAGGGATGAGAGAGAGAAGTGTGAGATAGAGAGAAGGGTGAGAGAGAGAGAGCAGTGAGAGAGAGAAGGGGAGAGAGAGAGAGAGAGAGAGGGGTGAGGGAGAGAGCGTATGTGAGAGAGATCGGGGTGGAAGAGAGAGCGGGTGTGAAAGAGACAGGGGGTGAGATAGAGACAGGCTGAGAGAGAGAGGGTGAAAGAGAGGGGGGTGAGAGAGGGGTGAGAGAGAGAGGGGTGAGAGAGAGAAGGGTGAGAGAGAGAGGGGGTGTGTGAGAGATCGGGGTGGAAGAGAGAGCGGGTGAGAAAGAGACAGGGGATGACAGAGAGACAGGCTGAGAGAGAGAGAGAGAGGGTGAGAGAGAGGGGTAAGAGAGAGGGGGAGTGAGAGAGAGATGTAAGAGAGAGGGGTGAAAGAGAGAGCGGGGTGAGATGGAGAGGGTCTGAGAGAGAGGGGGTGAGAGAGCGTCTGAGAGAGAAAAGGTGAGAGAGAGAGATGTGAGAGAGAGAGGGTAAGGGAGAGAGAGGTGAAAGAGAGAGTGGGGTGAGAGAGATAAGGTTGGGAGGGACTGTGGAGAGAGAGGGGGGGCTGAGAGAGAGAGAGGGCTGAGAGAGAAGGGTTGAGAGAGAGGGGTGTGAGAGAAGGCGTGAGAGAGAGAGATGGGAGAGAGAGACGGGGTAAGAGAGAGAAGGGTGAGAGAGAGAGAGGGGTGAGAGAGAGAGAGAGGGGTGTGAGAGAGATTGGAGTGGAAGAGAAACCGGGTGAGAAAGAGAGAGGGGTGAGAGAGAGACAGGCTGAGAGAGAGAGGGTGAGAGAGAAGGTGAGAGAGAGGTGTGAGAGAGGGGGTGAGAGAGGGGTTAAGAGAGTGTGAGTGGAAAGAGAGTGAGGGATGAGAGGTTGATAGCGAGAGGGGGATGAGAGAGATCGGGGTGGGAGAGAGTGTGGGTGAGAAAGAAGAGAGGGGGTGAGAGAGAATAGGGGAGTGAGAGTGGGGGAGAGAGTGGGCAGAGAGTGGGGAGACAGGGAGGGGGGAGGAGGAGAGAAAGGGGTGGGAGAGGCCAGAGAGTGGGGAGAGAGGGGTGGGGAAGGTGATGAGAGAGGGGGAGAGAGGGGTGTGAGAGAGGTATGAGAGAGAGAGGGAGAGAGACAGGGAGGAGAGAGGTGGAGAGAAATGGGGTGAGAGAGGCGGGAGCGAGAGGGGGGAGAGCGAGAAAGGGGAGGGAAGGGGGATGGAGAGGGGTGAGAGAGGGGGGAGAGAGGGAGAGAGAGAGGAGGGAGAGAAAGGGGATAGGGTGGGGGGAACGAGAGCGAGGGGGTGAGAGAAAGTGGGTGTGGTGGGCAGAGAAGTGGAGAGGGGAGAGAGGGGGTGGGGGAGAGAAAGGGAGAGAGGGGTGAGTGAGAGAGGTGGAGTGAGAGAGTGGGAAGAGAGCACAAACGGGGCAGAGAGAGAGGGGAAGAGAGTGAGAGGTGGGGAGAGATAGAGGGTTAGAGAAAGATAGGCTGAGAGTGAGAGGTGGTGAGAGAGAGGGGTGAGAGAGAGGGGCGAGCGAGCGAGAGAGGGGGCGAACGAGAGAGAGAGAGGCAAGGGGGGGCAAGACAGAGAGAGAGATGTGCAAATGAGCGGGAGGGAGGGGACGGAAATGAGACAGAGTGTCTGAGAGGGAGAGAGCGCACGAGAAGGGGACGAGAGAGCGAGAGAGAGTGAGAGAGAGAGAGAAAGATAGATAGCGAGGAGGCAGAGCGTGATAGGGAGATATAGAGGGCGATCCAGTTACAGAAGGATGAGAGAGAGAGGGAGCGAGGGAGAGAGAAGTCGGGTGAGAGAGAGAGTTTGGGTGGAGAGTGAGTGAGGGGGTGAGAGAGAAAGAGAGGGTGAGAAAGAGAGAATGAGAATTAGGGGGTGAGAGAGAGGGAGAAAGAGAGAGAGTCAGAGAGAGATGACTCAGGGAAGACCAGTACAGCAGAGGTGAAAACAGGTCCCTCACAAGATGATGTGAATGAAGCCTAGAATGTTGCTGTTCCTTACCCAGCTCTGTGCCGATGTCCTGTCTTCAGGTCAGAATACAGAAGGTCACTAACCCCTCCCTGTGCTGTTTACTGTGAGTGATCTTACCGGCTGCAGGATTTACTGAAGACTCCAGACCTCCCTCTTCATGTCTCTCTCTGACTGACCAACCGTCTTTGATGCAGTTATGGACGAGACAAGAGTTAGGAATTCGGCTGAGACAGGAACATCTTGATGACCTACAGGAGACAGAGAAACAGAGAGAATGGGAAATTAGACTGATGCAGTGAGGGTTACACATGGAGGATGGCACTGAGTCCAACAGAGATCTGGAAAATCCCAGTGTCTATCCCTGGGTTGTGCTGCTGTGTCTCTCTGGAATGGAGAATTCTGTTGGCTCAGGATCTGGAGTAGCTACAAGTGTGAGAGATGCTGACAGAGGCAGCAATTAGACCCACACAGTGAGGGATACCACATGGAGAGATACTGAGTGATTTCACCAGAGTGCAGGAAGGTATCAGGATCACACAATGGACATCATGAAAGGGGTTTGATTAATGGTGCACGGGGATCAGTACTCAGTGACAGGTGAGCTACAAGTGGGACAGGTGATGGCCTCGTGCTATTCTCACCCGGCTGTTCACCCAGATGTTAATGCCGGTGTCCAGTATAACCCATCTAACTGCTTAATATCCTTTTCGGAAGGAAATCTATTATAGACAGCGGGTCTGGTCTACACATGATCCAGACCCAGAGCGATGGGGTTGACTCTAAACTGCTCTCTGTAATCATCCAGCAAGGCACTCAGCTCAAGGGCAGCTCGGGGTGGGCATGCGATGCTGGCCAGCCAGAGACATCAACATCCCATGAGTGAATTAAACATAACACTGCTGGGAGCAGTGTCCTGGCCAATCATGTCGGTAGGCTTATCGGCAGGACTTTAAACTGACAGAGAGGATGCAGAGGATTCAGGTGAAAGGAGCTTTCCAAATCCAAAGAGAAATGGAAATGTAGCTGAAGACAAGCAGAAAGGAACAGGAAGAGACAGAGTTTAACTGAAACTGTACATCAGTGAATTGGACTGTGACAAGAAATTGTGGAAAGAGTCAATCGTAATGTTCTTTTTTGGACTGGATACAGTCTCTGCAATAAGGTGGATAGACTGTGGCACAGAGGTAAATGAGATTTAGTGGTGACAGGGTAAACAAAAGGTGGAACATGAATATTTTATTGTTCACCTCCTTGAGGGGTCTCAGGGAGTGCAGGATGGGTAACCGTGACAATAATGGGTAACAAAGGCATTATAGAGAAAGCATTTGGCCTGAGATGATGAAGCTGAATCAGTCTGAATGCAGATTCTGGGTAACACGTGTCAAAAACACAAGCAGGAGAACAGTTTAGAGGCTGCCTAACAGCATTTCATTGCTCAACCCTGTTACACCTTCCAATGTATTCCTCTGTAATACAAAGGCACTGTGATAATTCTGGGAGACTTCAATCTTTGTATAATCTGGGACAGTCACATCGGCAAAAGTGATGTTCTCCGAACTCCTCTTTGAATGTTTCTGTCAGTGTTTCTTTTAATAACACGTTGTGCAAACGGCCAGGGAGGTGACTATCTCAGATCGACCGTTGGGTGATGACGCTGAGTGAAGGAGTAATGTCACACTGAGATATCCCCTGGGAAATTGTAGTGTAGTGGAATTCAGCGAGATGATGGATTTTTAAAGTGACCATAAAGCACACCCTACTATCACAACCAAAGCCATTGACATGTGTTTGAGAGGAGAACTGACCAAGGTAAACAGGGGAAACAGTGATGTGATTTGGCTGGAAATGGACATTACAAAACATTTGATCTCATAGAGATGTACAGCACAGAAACAGGGCCTTCAGTCCAACTCATCCACGCCACCCACATATCCTACATAATCTTGTCACATTTGCCAGCACTTGGCCCAAATCTCTCTCAACTCTTCCTGTTTGTATATCCATCCAGATGCCTTTCAATAGCAGTAATTGTACCAGTCTCCACCACTTCATCTGGCAGGTCATTCCAAAAACACAACACCCTCCACATCAAAACGTTGTCCCTTACCTTCCTTTTATATCTTTCCCCTCTCATCCTGAACCTAGGCCCTCCAGTTCTGGACTACCCCACCCCAGGGAAGAGACCTTGTCTGCTAACCATGCCTCTCATCGCTTTATAAACCTCCATATGGGTTACCCCTCGGCCTCAGACATTCCAGGGAAAACATCCCCAGCCCATTTAAACTCTCCCTTTAGCTCAAATCCTCCAATCCTGTCAGCGTCTTTGCAAATCTTTTCTGAACCCTTTCAATTTACACAACATCATTCCGAGAGGGAGGAGACAAGAATTGCACGCAATATGCCAAAACTGGCTTATCCAATGTCCTGTACGGCCACAATATGACCTCCCAACTCCTCAATGAACTGATCAGTAAACACAAGCATACCAAACACCTTCTTCACTATCCTATCGACCCACGATTCTCCTTTCAAGGAACAATGAACCTGCACTCCAAGGTCTCTTTGTTCAGAAACACTCCCTGGGACCTTAACATTAAGTGTATCAGTCCTGCAAATATTGCTTTTCCAAAATGTAGCACCTCCCATTTATCTAAATTAAACTCCATCTCCCACTCCTCAGCCCATTGGCCCATCAGTTCACCATCCCGTTGTAATGTGAAGTAACATTCTTCGCTGTCCACTACACCTCCAATTTTGGTGTCATCTGCAAACTTACTAACTATACCTGCTGTGTTCACATTCAAATCATTTATATAATTAATGGAAAGTAGTGGACGCAGCACCGATCCTTGTGGCACTCCACTGGTCACAGGTCCCCTGTCTGAAAAAAACACCCTCAACAACCACCCTCTGTCTTCTACCTTTGTGCCAGTTCTGTATCCAAATGGCTGGTTTTCCCTGTATTCCATGAGATCTATCCTTGCTCTCCAATCCCCCATGTGGAAACATTTCGAATACCTTACTGAAGTCCAGATCACTCACATCCACCGCTCTGCCCTCATCAATCCTTTTGTTACTTCTTCAAAAAACTCAATATCTTGAGCCATGATTTCCCACGTACAAAGCAATGCTGACTATCCCCAATTAGACATTGCCTTTCTAAATACATGTAATTCCTGTCCCTCATGTATCCATCTTTCAACGTGCCCACGACTGACGACATGTGAACCAGTCTGTAGTTCCCTGGCTTGTCCTTACCACTCATCTTAAACAGTGGCACCATGTTAGCCCAACCTGCAGTCTTCTGGCACCTCACCTGTGTCTATCGATGATACAAATATTTCAGCACGGGGCCCAGAAATCACTTCTCTAGCTTCCCACAGAGATCGAGAGTATACCTGATCAGGTCCTGGGGATTTCTCCATCTTTAACCATTTCAAGAGATCCAACACTTCCTCCTCTGTAATATGGACATATTGCAAGATGACATCATCTATTTCCCAATGCTATTTCCCAAACCATCATTCTATTCTATATCTTCCATGTCCTTCTTTACAGGAAATACTTGTTCAGTATTTTCCCAATCTCCTGCAGCTCCACGTGCAGGCTGTCTTGATCTTTGAGGGCTCTATAGTCTCCCCAGTGACCCTTTGGCCTTTATGCATTTGTAAAAGATCTTTGTATTCTCCTTAACCCTAATTGTTAAAGCAATGTCATGTCCCCTTTTTGCCCTCCTGATTTCCCTATAACGCTACACAAGACTGTAATCTCCCCCTCCCTGCCTGATCCCTACCCAACACTGCAACCTCCCCCTCCCTGACTGATCCCTACACAACACTGTGACCTCCCCCTCCCTGACTGATCCCTACCCAACACTGCACTCACCCCTTCCCTGACTGATTCCTATACAACACTGCAATCTCCCCCTCCCTGACTGACCCCTACCCAACACTGCGATCTCCCCCTCCCTGACTGACCCCCACCCAACAAAGTAATCTCCCCCTACTGACCCATCTATCCCAGATCAGGTCAGAGAGATGCAGGTATTAATAATTAATCCTGTCCTTTGTGTATTTGACTGTGGCAACATTGATAGAACACGATGTGCTGTCAATCTCTAGAGTGTTAGATGGACGCACTTCGAGGAAGCTTTCCTCCAGTTCTAAGTCCATTCTCAAACTAATCTGGGATATTTACATAAGAACCGTTTCAGTGATGATTCCCTTTGAATCCTTTCTGTGCCTTGCTGTAGTTAGCTGGGAACACTGATAACCTGGGCAGTACTGTTCCTGGGAATTCTGATGGGATCCAAATTAAATGGAGATTTCTGGGTCCCATTCCTTCATATGGAAGAGATAAAGTCTCACAAGTGAACATTGTGATGCTGATGGCTTTGTCTAGTTACTTCCATAAACAAGATAAACAACCCAACCAGAATGTTCGGAGTGAGCTGACAGTGGGGGAGCACTTTGGAACCTGTGACCATAGTTCTATGAATATTGTAATCATTGTGGAGTGAGACAAAATGTTCCCCAGGTGCTAGTTCTACATTGGGGCTAAGCACATTTATGTGCGGCACGGTGGCACAGTGGTTAGCACTGCTGCCTCACAGCACCAGAGACCCGGGTTCAGGCGACTCTCTGTGTGGTGTTTGCACATTCTCCCCGTGTCTGCGTGGGTTTCCTCCGGGTGCTCCGGTTTCCTCCCACACTCCAAAGATGTGCAGGTCAGGTGAATTGGCCATACTAAATTGCCCGTAATGTTAGGTAAGGGGTAGATGTAGGGGTATGGGATGGTTGCGCTTCGGCGGGGCGGTGTGGACTTGTTGGGCCGAAGGGCCTGTTTCCACACTGTAAGTAATCTAATCTAATCTAAGTAATCTAATCTAATCTAATCGCATTCTGACGGAGTTAGCCAGCAGCTTGCAGGGGTTGGTTTGAGAGGTTTGTTTGCAGCCAAAGGGACCTCTGGCAAGTGGAAGTTCTTTAAATGTGGGATAACTACAGTTCAAGATCTGTACGTTCCTGTGAATGTGAAGAGCAAGGGTGGCAGGAATAAGGAACAAGAAAAAAAGCAGACATGGCTCAGGTACAGGCAGCTGGGTCAAGGGAATCCCTGGGGATACATAGGGGACACAAGAGTTTACTGAAGAAGGAAATCAGGAGGGCAGATGACATTGGCAGAGAAGATTTGGGTGAATCCAAAGAGATTCTTGAAGTATATGAAAGGAAAAAGAATAACTAGAGAGAGAATACGTCTCTTCATGGACATGTATATGCAGAATCGCAAGAGTTATTTCTCCTCTGTGTTGACCGTGGAGAAGCACATGAAGGCTTGGGAATTTGGGGAAGTTAGTGATGATCTCGTGGGGTCAGTCCAGATCACAGAAGAGGATGTGTTGAATGTATTAGAATGTATGAACGTGGATAAATCTCCTGAACAAATATATCCAACAACACTGCAAGAGGCGAGAGAAGAAATTGTCGGGTCCCTGACTGATCATTTTGCATCAACATTCCCCACGGGTGAGGTCCCAGATTTTGGAGGGCAGCAAATGTTGTGCCAAAGTTCGAGAAGGGCTGCAAAGGAAAACCTGGGAACTATAGATCAGTAAACCCAACATCCATGGTAAGTAAATTACTTGAGAAGATGCTCTGCATTTGTAAATTCAGCATTTGATTGGGAGTAGTCAGCATAGCCTTGTGTGTGGGCGACCATGCCTCACAAATGTTTTACCGTTCTTTGATGCAGTGATCAGGAAGGTTGACGAGGGCAGGCCAGTACGTGTAGACTCTACAGATTTCAGGAAGGCCTTTCATAAGGTTCCACATGGTACCTTGCTCTGGAAGGTTAGATCACATGGAATCCAGGGGGCGTTGGCAAGCTGAGTACACAATTGGCTTGATGGTAGGAAGCAGATGGTAACAGTCCGACTGGAGACCTGTGACTAGTGGTGTGTCTCAGCGGTCATAGAATCATAGAATCGCTCCTCTGTGGAAACAGGCCCTTCGGCCCAACAAGTCTACTGGCCCTCTGAAGATTATTCGACCGAAACCCATTCCCGTACCCTGTTATTCTACATTAACCCCTGACTAATGCAACTTACTTACACATCCATGAAAACTATAGAGAATTGAGCATGGCCAATTTACCTGACCTGTACATCATTGGACTGTGAGAGGAAACCGGAGCACCCGGAGGAAACCCACGCAGACACGGGGAG
This sequence comes from Chiloscyllium punctatum, assembly GCF_047496795.1. Classification (NCBI taxonomy): domain Eukaryota; kingdom Metazoa; phylum Chordata; class Chondrichthyes; order Orectolobiformes; family Hemiscylliidae; genus Chiloscyllium; species Chiloscyllium punctatum. Next base: position 51,270,449 of record NC_092771.1, on the reverse strand, counting down.
AACATACAAACTCAGTTGGGTTGACATGGTGGCTCAGTGGTTGGCACTGCTGCCTCACAGCGCCAGGGACCCGGGTTTGACCCCAGCCTCGGGTGACTGTCTGTGTGGAGTTTGCACATTCTTCCTATATCTGCGTGAGTTTCCTCTGGGTGCTCCGGTTTCCCCCCACAATCCAAAAATGTACAGGTGAGATGAATTGGCCGTGCTAAGTTGTCCATAGTGCTCGGTGCATTCGTCCAGGGTAAATATTAGGGAGGGAGAATGGCTCTGGATGGATTAATCTTCGGCAGGTCGGTGTGGACTTGCTGGGCCAAATGGCCTGTCCCATACTGTAGGAAATCTAACCCTAGCAGGATCTAACCCACACAGACCATCCTGTGAGGTTGGAATTGAACCCAGATCCATGGTGCTGTGAGGCAGCAGTACCAATCACCGAGCCATTGTGTCGCTGAGCTGGTCAGTGCTAGGCCCATGGCCGTTTGTTATCTATATCAATTATTTGGATGAGGATGTTAAAGGCATGATTAGAAAGTTTGCAGATTACACTAAAATAAGTGAGGAAGTGTCTCAGCAATTGCAACAGGGCCTTGATCAGCTGGGGAATTGGGCTGAGAAATGGCAAATGGAGTTTAATACAGACAAGGGCGAGATTTGCATTTTGGAAAGTCACATCAAGACAGGGGTTTCATGGTGAATGGTAGGGCCTGAAGGAGTGTAGTGGAACAGAGGGACCTTGGATTCCAGGAGCTCGGCTCTCTGAACTCAGGGAGACAGGGCAGTGAAGAAGGTTTTTGGCACACTGGGCCCTTCACCAGTCAGGGCATGGAATATTGAAGTTGGGAAGTTCTGTTGTAGTTGTGCAGGATGTTAGTGAGGCCGCACACGGAGTATTGTGTTCAATTTTACTCACCTTGCTATCGGAAGGATGTTATTAAACTGAAAAGAGTGCAGAAGAAACTTACAAGGATGTTGCCACAACTCAACTAGACAGATATAGAGAGAGGTTGGACAAGCTAGGACATTTTCTTAAGTGTGTAGTAGACTGAGGGGTGACCTTATAGAGGTGTATAAGATCATGGGAGGCATGGATAGGGTGAATGCACTCAGTCTTTATCCAAGGCTTGGGGAATCGAGGACGAAAGGGCATCAGTTAAAGGTGAAAGGGGAAAGAAGAAAAGGGAACCTGAGGGCGAATGCTTTTACCCAGAGGTACACATATGAAATGAACTTCCAGCGGAAATGGTCAAGAAGGATAGATTTAATAACATTTAAAAGGCATTTGGACAAATACATGGAGAGGAATGTATTGGAAGGATATGGGCCAAGTGCAGGGAAACGGGGTTAGTGTGGATGGGTCAGTTTGGACCAAAGAGCCTGTCTCCATGCTGTAGAACTCTATGACTCTATGAACATACCCAGGTGTCCCATCATACAGAAGCAGCGAAAGCAATAGGAACACGAGCCGGTACAAATGTGAAACAGTCCTGCAGAATTTGGCAGGAAACCAGCCTGGCCTTGCAGCAAAGGATTCCTGGTACAGGAGCTGTGGTGAGATGCCCATGGAGAACCGGGGAAGGAAGCTGAAAAGCTCACTCCACTGCTGATAGCCTGGAGGAGCCCCGGCTGGGAGAACGCCGCTGGGATCCAGTCACCCAGTGAAAACTACAGGCTGTGACCGAGCTAGGTCTCCGACACATTGAGCACGACAGAACGTTGCAGGAGCTGTCCCATGCTCTGGTAAGACTATGGTGACATTACATTGGTTTATACCTGGAGCACTGGGTGCAGGACTAGTCACTGCATTGCCAGAGGGATGTTAGTGTGTGGGGAAGGTGTACTGGATGAATCCCCACTGGAATGAACAGCACTCTCTTTCCCCCAGTCAATTCACTCCTGCAGCCTTTCTGTCTTTGGAGACACGAGGACCACTTCACCTGAAACAGCAGCTGGATTTTATATTCATAAGATTGTCTAGTTTACACACACACACACACACACACACACACACACACTCCCTCAAACACACACACACTCACACACACATACACACACACACTCCCTCAAAAACACACAGACACACTGTCACACACACATACACAAAGGACGACTCCAAACACAGGCTCTCTCTCTCACACACAGACACACGCTCCCTCAAACACAAACACATACACACGCTCACACACACATCCACACAGGCACAACTCTCTCACACACATACACACACAAGCACACACTATATTTCTCACACACATACACGCACAGACATACGCTCCCTCAAATACACACATGGACACACTCTCGCTCACACACACACAGACACACTCTCTCTCACGCACACACAAACACACCCTCTCTCTCACACAGACACACTCTCTCTCGCACACACAGACACTCTCTCTCTCACGCACACACAGACATACACTCTCTCATACAGACACCCTCTCACTCATTTACACACACACTATCACACACACACTCTCATTATCTCACACACCCACTCACTCGCACGCACACCTTCTCTCTCTCTCTCACACACACACTCTCTCTCACTCACACACATAGACATTCTCTCTCACACACATACACACAGACAGACATACAGACACACTCTCTCTCACACACATAAACATACAGTTACACTCTCTCTCACACACATACACACGCAGACACACGCTCCCTCTAATGCACACATGGACACACACTCTCCCTCTCACACACACTGACACGCACACTCACACACACATGCACACAGACACACACTCTCTCACACACACATTCACAATATTTCTCACATAAGACGCACAGACACATACGCACATAGACACACAGACGCACACACACATAGACACACAGACACATTCTCTCTCACACACAGACACATTCTCTCTCACACACATACACACTCTCTCACACACACCCTCACTCACACACAGACACACACACACATAGACACACAGATACACACACACATTCTCTCTCTCTCACACACACTCTCTCACACACATACACATAGACACACTCTCTCTCACACACATACACACTCAAACACACACACAGCCACACACTCTCACATGAACATGCACTTTCTCTCTCACGCACATATACAGACACACAGAGATACACATGCATCCACTCTTTCACACACAAACACGGGCAGTCTCTCTCTCTCTCTCTCTCTCTCTCTCTCTCTCTCACACACACAGACACACAGACACACAGACACACACACACATAGGCACACAGACACATTCTCTCTCACACACACATGCACACACACACACTCTTTCTCACGCACATAAACACTCTCTCACACACACCCTCACACACATGCACACAGAGACACACACACCCTCAAACACACACACAGCACATACTCTCACATGAACATGCACTTTCTCTCTCATGCACACATATGCAGACACAAAGAGATACACATGCATCCACTGTTTCACACACACAAAAACGGGCAGTGTCTATCTCTCTCTCAAACACATACACACACTCACCTGTAATGGAGAAATTATTTCTCCGAGGACTGAACCCTGATCTCACATGATGACTGCTCCAGGGAGACAGACAGCAGCTACAGATGACTTGTTGGATCTTCCTGTGCACCACCTCTTGCATCGACAGCATTAGCAGCATTAGTCTGTTTGGGTGCCTCCTTTTCTAAAACGTCTCCAAGCAACAAGTGACAATAGATTGATGAAAGTTTTCCCCCAAACCATGTTTCAGACACATGCTGCTGTTATTTTTCAATGATTATTTAAAATGATCTGAATCTTCTGAAATGGGGAGCGGCTTCCATTTCAAATTACGACACCAGAGTGGCTCGGGGACCCTGAGGAAATGATCAGGGAATTGCATCTTTTCCTTTCTATCCTCTGCACTCTGTACCAACAGATAGTGCTCCCTCAATACCTCAGATAGTGCTCCCTGAATACCCCAGATAGTTGTCCCTCAATACATCAGATAATGCTCCCTCAGTACCTCAGGTCGTGCTCCCTGAATACCCCAGATAGTGCTCCATCAATACCTCAGATGGTTCTCCCTCAATATCTAAGATAGTGCTAACTCAATACCTCAGAAATTGCTCCCTCAGTACCTCAGATAGTTCTCCCTCAGTACCTCAGATAGTCCTCCCTCAAAATCTAAGAAAGTGCTCCCTCAATACCTCAGAAAGTGCTCCCTCAATACTGAAGAAAGCATCACTTTGTTGTGTTTAACCCCCAAAGCCCCTTAGATAGTAGCTCCACAAAACATTCACATCCTCAACACTTCGGGGTCAGCCCAGCTCCCCCCTTCAGATTGTGTTCAAACCCCTTCAGACTGTAAGGACCCATATCAACCCCTGTCCAAGGTTGGAGCCCAGGTCCCCAGAACATTACTTATCTCTCTGGATTAATTTTAGAATTCCTACAGTGTAGAAGCAAGGCATTCTGTCCATTGGCTCCACACTGACTGTCTGAACAGCATCGCACCCAGACTCACATCCTCTACTCTATCCCTGTAATGCTGAATTTCCCATGGCATCTTTGGGCGGTGGGAGGAAGCTGGATCACCTGGAGGGAACCCGCACAGATACAGAGAGAATGTGTAAACTCCACACAGACAGTCACCGGGAGTTAGAATCAAACCACTGAGGCACCGTGTTGTCCTCTCTCCTTGGATGCCATCTCATCTAACCTTTTACTATGCAGTCTCCCATGTGAAACCTTCTCATCTGTCTCCTTGGTCATCCCTTCAGAAGCTCTATTAAGTTGAACACATTATTTCCACAAACAAAATCAAGCTTTCCAAATGCATGAAAATTGTCTCTCAGAATCTCCTCCAACAGCTTACCCACAACTGCCATCAGGCTCACAGCTCCATAGTTCAACGGCTGTTCCTTGCAGCCTTACTTCAATAATGGCACATCATTAATCACCCTCCAGTCTTCAGGCACCTCACCCGTTGCCACTGATCAGTCCATCTGACAAGGCCATCTCCATTCTTCTTAATCTAAAGCGATCATCCTCAGTATTTATCACCCAACCAATTTTCATATCATTCATGAACACAATGATTAACCCTCCACCATTCAAATCTAAATCTTTACTATCAACCACATCAGCAAGACCCCAACAGTGAGACATTAACAGACAGAAATTTCTAATTGGGCCATCACTGTCTGCTTCCTGCCACTCAGCATTCTGTGCCAAATTCCTTGGATCTTGACTTTTTATATTCACTATCAGTTTCCAGTATGGGTCCTGATAAAAGCCTTACTGACCTCCAAGCAGGCGACAGGAAAGTATTACCCTTATTTACACACCTGGTTACCTCCTTAGAAAGTGCAATCCCATTGGTCAGACGTGACCTCCCCTTAACAGAACCATTCTGACTGTTTTTCATGAACTCCAGTCTCTTTAAATGCTGATTAACTCTATCTCCCAAAATTTCTTCCAACAGACGTCCCACCCACGATATTATCCTGACTGGCCTGTAGCTGCCTGATATATTCCATGCTCCTTCTTGAATAACAGTACCACATGGTCAGTCCGACGACACCTCTCCTGTGGCCAGAGGGGATTTGAAAATGCTTGCAAGTTTATATGCTACTTCCTCCATCACCTCATTCGGTAAACTGAGATACATTTCCACCGTCTTTGGACATTTATTGCGTTGTATGAAGGCCAGACCACTCAGAACCATCTTTCTCTCTATATATGGTAATTCATTTAATTGTATCACAGAGCATCTTCTCAATTTCATACCAACCCTGTCCCAATGACCATTGACAAAATGCATCCATTCACTGTAGCCTCTCTGTCCATGCACAAATTCTCACTGTGTTCAACAACCTAATCTTTCTCTCATTATCAATTCACACTTAATGTCACTGTAAAGTCCTTTCAAATTTTTATTTCCTCTCTTAGCATTCCTCTCTCCGAGGCAAATAGTCTGTGATACCATTTGGAGGAGTGTCGGATGTCATTCTGGATGTGGATTAGCATTGGGAAGCTCAGAAATAAGGAACACACGACTGTGCTGAGTGTGGGGCAGTGGGATTCATTTGGGATGAGCACAGTGAAGCTGGGGAATAAACCTCAGCCCTGCAGCATGAAAATATCCCTTTGAGCTGGGAGGTCAGTCACATGAAACGAAAACTTGATCCCTGGGAAAAGAGAGTGGTAACCAAATGAAGACGGTCTGTTTGAACACAGTCTCTGGAACCTGGAAGTGGGAATCATTGCTGAGCAGGGTATGTAGGAAGCAGAGGCAGAAATGTACTGAACAATTTCAGATATTCCTCGTAGACCACAAGACATTGGAGCAGAAATTAGGCCATCCAGCCCATCTGATAGTGTGGCACTCACTCAGTACTGACCCTCTTACAATGCAGGTATCCCCCAGACTGATGCACAGACTGTGCAGCACTCCCTCAGTAATGATCCTCTGACAGTGTAGCACTCCCTCAGTACTGACTCTCTGACAGTGCAGCACTCCCTCAGTACTGACCTTTTCACAGTGCAGCACTGCCCCCAGATTGACCCTCTGACATTGCGGCAACCCCCCATTACTGACGCCCCGATAGCGCAGCACTCCCTCAGTAGTATCCTCTGACAGTGCAGCACTCCCTCAGTAATGACCTTCTGACAGTGCAGCATTTCCACAGTACTCACCCTCCGACACCCGCAGTGCTGACTCTCTGACAGTGCATCCCTCCCTCAAACTGACCCTCTGAGAGTCCAGCACTCCCTCAGAACTGACCCTCTGACAGTGTAGCAATCCCTCAGTACTGACCCTCTGACAGTGCAGCACTCCCTCAGAACTGACCCTCTCACAGTGCAGCTCTCCCTCAGTACTGACCCTCTGACAGCGCTGTGCTCCCTCAGTGCTGACCCTCTGACAGTGCAGCACTCTCTCAGTACTGACCATCTGACTGTGCAGCACTCCCTCAGTACTGACCCTCTGACAGTGCAGCACTCCCTCAGTACTGACCCTCTGACAGTGCAGCACTCTCTTGGTACTGACAATCTGACTGTGCAGCACTCCCTCAGTACAGACCCGCTGACAGTTCAGCACCTGCTCGGTACTGACTCTCTGACAGTGCAGCACTCCCTCAATATTAACCCTCTGACAGTGCAGCACTCCCTCAGTACTGACCATCTGACAGTGCAGCACTCCCTCAGTACGGACACATCTGACAGTGCAGCACTCCCTCAGTACCGACCCTCTGACAGTGCAGCACTCCCTCAGTACTGACTCTCTGACAGTGCAGCACTCCCTCGGTACTGACCATCTTACAGTGCAACACTCCCACAGTACTAACCTCTGACAGTACAGCACTCCCTCAGTACTGACCCTCTGCCAGTGCAGCACTCCCTCAGTACTGATCCTCTGACAGTGCAGCACTCCCTCAATACTGAACCTCTGACAGTGCAACACTCCCTCAGTACTGACCATCTGACAGTGCAACACTCCCTCATTACTGACCCTCTGACAGTGCAGCAATGCCTCAGTAATGACCCTCCGAGAGTGCAGCACTCCCTCAGTAGTGACCATCTTACAGTGCAAACCTCCCACAGTCCTAACCCTCTGACAGTACAGCACTCCCTCAGTACTGACCCTCTCACAGTGCAGCACTCCCTCAGTGTTGACCCTCCGACAGTGCAGCACTCCCTCAGTACTGACCATCTTACAGTGCAATATTTCCCCAGTACTAACCCTCTGACAATACAGCACTCCCTCAGTACTGATCCTCTGGCAGTGCAGCACTCCCTCAGGGCTTCATGGTAATTTCAGACATGATCGAGATTGAACCAACAATGTTGGCATCACAAACCTGTTTGTTGAGGAAATTGACCCCCCTTTGTAGCAAAGGGATTCAATCCCACTGACAGTGCAGCACTCCCTCAGTGTTGACCTTCCAACAGTGCAGCACTCCCTCAATACTGATCCTCTGACAGAGCTTCACTCCCTCAGCACTGAACCTCTTTTTTTCTATTTCACAGAGTCTTGTGGAAATTTGGAGACATAGGCTTTGCAGATTCTGAGGAAGCATGAGAGAGACACACAAACTGTCTGAAACCCACTGCAATAGACTATTCAGAGGCACAGAGTCACAGAGATGCACAGCTTGAAAATGGACCCTCCTGTCCAACTCGTCCATACCAACCAGATATTCTTATCTCATTTCATTCCATTTACTAGCACTTGGCTGATATCCCTCTGAACCCTTCATATTCACATCTTCATCCCGATGCCTTTTAAATGTCGCAATTATACCAGCCCCCATCACCTCCTCTGGCAGCTACCTGCATGCCCTTGAATAAGCGCTCAAACATTCATACTGTTGATCCAAACTCGAATAAACACCAACCTACGAAATGCTATCATTGTCATTTTCAACTGACCCTGAGCTTCTTCATTACACTGGTTTCAACACAGGTAAAGAAACAGAGTTATTGACCATCCACAGTGACTCTGTTATAAAACTTATTTTCAAATGTGGCTTACATGTGATTACCACACCCTCTAATAGTTGCCTGGAAGATGGAGGTGAGCTGTACTCTCCTGCTGCAGTCCTTGGGTGTCCCACAGTGATGTTAGGGAGAGAGCTGCAGGATGTTGACCTGAACCATGTAAAGAGCTCTCTTACTGGAGTGCCTTTTTAAAGTTGGGAAGTTAATATAGACCAGGAGGACACAGGAGCTGCTGTCTTGACAGAGAGAGAGGCCTGGTGGGTCACACACCTCAGGTGAGGGGCGAGGTTGAGAAGCTGGGGGCTTCATGATAGTTTCAGACATGATAGAGATTGAGCCAACAATGTTGGCATCACGTACCTGTTAGCTGTGGTAACTGACCCACTTTGTAGCAGAGGGATTCAATCCCTTGAACAGAGCAAGCTTGAGAATTCAACACTAAAATCAATTTGTACGGACACGCCGGAGACCTGAAACATCAATACAGAGATTGCTGAAGAAGCAAATCATGTCCGGCAGCATCTCTGAAGGGGGAGGGAGAAAGAGCAGACAGAATTCACCTTTCAATCCAGTGATTTCTGCGGGAAAGTTCTTTCAGAACAGACCTTTTTGAGGAAGGGTCACTTGAAATGTGAATTGTTCCTCTCTCTCTTCACCGTTGCTGCCTGATCTGCTGAATTTCCCCAGCCATCTGTTTGCTTGAGAATTTGATTTGACCTGATCCAAGCGTCACTGAGTAATTCAGTCTGTGTTCAATGCCCTGAGGCTGCTTCTGCTGAAAGTTAACAACCAGGTTTAAGGCTGTGTAAGGTATTGTATTCGGAGGGCGGGGTACATGGGAGAACAGATACAGAACACAGGCACTTCACAAAGATCCTTCTCAATTTAACTTTGTGATGTTAATTCAGAAGGAACAGCTCAGACCTAACATTTCAGTTAATCAGTCAAGGGGAGTATATATGTCATGACAAAGACTTGTTGTAAAGACTGTACAGAACCGAACTTTAGTGACTATGTTTGTACATTCTTTTTGTGAATAAAGTCTCTGTTTGAAACTGATATAAATATTTTTTCGAGGGGGATCAACCATCTTGAGCTTGAGGAGGCATTGCCCTTTTCCCTAATCTTTGTTAAATAAACGCTAGACAAGTTAGATACTCCCAGAGAATAAACATCAAACGGTCATCAACGGGGAGGAGATGGTGGGATTTTCACGGGGGCTCAGTGTTGCCTCACCCCAACCGGGTTCAATTCCATTCTCGGGGACTGTCTGTGTGGAGTTGGCACATTCTCCCCATGTCAGACTCCGGGTGCTCCAGTACCCTCACACTGTACAAAGATGTGCAGGCTAGGTGGATTAGCCAGAGGAAATGAAGGGTTCCAGGGAGAGAGGGGGTAGGGTGGGATGCTCTGCCGAGGGTCAGTGTGAACTTGACAGGCCGAATGGCCTGCTCCCACATCTTAGGGCTTCTATGATCAATCCAGAGACTCAAATAATGTTCTAGGCCCTGGGCTCCAATCTTGGGTGTGGCAGTGGGTCATCACAGTGAGAACAGGTTTGGGGATGAACACGGTCCAAGGGGGGAAACAGGTTTGCTTTATGAGGGTGTTGAGGGCATGAATGTTCTGTCGAGGTGTTTTGGGGATAAACATACTGAGGGCATGGTTTCCAAGGTATTGAGGGAGCACTATCTGTCAGTACAGGGTGCCGATTGTCGAAAGGTACAGATACACGTCATAGAACATTGGACATAGAACATATAACCGTATAGCACATAACAGGCCCTTCAGCCCACGATGTTGTGCTGACCATTGATCCTCATGCAAGGTAAACCTAATGTTCGAACCCTCAAATGTCTGTGACCATACGCATATCCAGCAGTCTCCTAAATATTCCCAATGACCTTTCCCTGTATCCAATTCCTTCTGACCTTCTGAATGAGCCTACCATGGGGAACCTTATCAAATTCCTCACTGAAGTCAAGATACACAACATCCACCGCTCGCAAGAGGCAAGAGGCGAAGCAATCACATTTCTCGCTTCCCAGAACAGCCGAGGACAAATCTTGTCTGGCCCTGGCGACTTGTCAGTCTTCATGTTTGTCAAAGTTTTCAGCACATCCGTTCCAGCATGGTTTCCTTCTGGTCTGTTTCTGCTGGGGATTCCTTTTTTGAAGAGAGGAATTACATTTGCCTCCCTCCAGTCCTCTGGTGAGGGTCAGGCTGGGGGCGGTGTTTAGACGGCGGTGAAGTTCAGGTTTGGAGCGGTGTGTGGACGATGGTGAGGGACATGCTTGGGGCAGTATGTGTACGGTGGTGAGGATCAGGCTGGGGGCCGTGTTTGGATGACAGTGAGTATCAGGCTGGTGGTGGGGTGTGGGCAGTGGAGTGGAGAGGGTCATGCTGGGAGCGGTGCGTGGACGGTAGTGGTGATTGAGGTGAGGGTCAAGCTGGGGATGGTGTTTGAATGGCAGTGAGGGTCAGATTGGGGGTGGTGAGGGTCAGGCTCGGGGCAGCGTTGTAAGGTGGTGGATGTCAGTGTGGGGACGGTGTGTGAACGGCAGTGAGTGTCGGGCTGGGTACAGTGTTGAATGGCGGTATGGGTCAGGCTGGGGGCAGTGTGTCGGCAGTGGTGAGGGTCAGGCTGGGGACTGTGTGTGGACGGCGGTGAGGGTCAGGCTGGGTGTGGTGTGTGGTCGGAGGTGGGGTTCAGGCAGGGAGCGTTGTGTGGACAGCGGTGACGGTCAGTCTTGGGACGGTGTGTGGATGGTGCTGAGGGACAGACTGGGGACAGTGTGTGGATGGTGGTGAGGGTCAGGCTAGAGACAGTGTGTAGATGGTAATGAGTGTCAGGCTTGGCGCAGTGTTGGACGGTGATGAGGGTCAGGCTGGCAGCCATGAATGGACAGAAGTGAGGGTCAGGATGGGTGCATTGATGAATGGAGGTGAGGGTCAGTCTGGGCACAGTGTTGGACCGTGGTGAGGGTCAGGCTGAGGGCAGTGTGTGGGCAGTGGTAAGGGTTAGGCTGGGGTGGGGTTGGACAGAGGTGAGTGTCAGGCTGTGGGCAGTGCATAGATGGCAAAGAGGGTCAGGCTTGGGGCAGTGTGTGAACAGCAGTGAGGGTCAGTCTTGGTGCGGTTTGTAGACAACGTTGAGTGTCAGGCTTGGGGCGGTGGGTGGACTGTGGTGAGGGCCAGGCTGGGGGCAATGTTGAATGGCGGTGAAGGTGATGCTGGAGACGGTGTGTCGACAGCGGTGATGATCAGGCTGGGGCGGTGAGTCGACAGTGGTGAGGCTGGGGCGGTGAGTCGACAGCGGTGAGGGTCTGCAGTGTTGGACACCGATGAGGGTCACGCAGGGTGTAGTGTTGGACGTTGATGAGGGTCACGTAGGGGGCGGTGTTGGACGTTGGTGAGGGTCAGGCTGAGACTGATGTGTGGTCGCAGGTGAGGGTCAGGCTGGGGGCGGTGATTGGACGGTAGTGAGGCTGCGGGCAGTGTTTCGGGTCAGTGAGTGTCAGGTTTAGGGCACTGCATCGATGGCAGAGAGGGTCAGGCAGAGTGGGTGTTGTGAGGATGGTGGAGGGGGTCAGGCTGGGGGCAGTGTGTGGACAGTGGAGGGGTCAGGCTTGGGTGGTATGTGGACGGCACTGCGGGACAGACTGGATGCGCTTTTCAACAGTGGTGAGGGTCAGGCTGGGGGCGGGGTGTGAACGGCGGTGAGGGTCAGGCTTGGGGCAGAGTGTGGACGGTGGTGAGGATCAAGCTGGGGGCGGTGTTGGATGGCAATGAGTGTCAGGCTTGGAACGGTTTTGGATGGCAATGACTGTCAGGTTTGGGGCTATTTGTATACGGCGGTGAGGGTCAGGCTTGGGGTGGTGTTTGACAGAGGTGAAGGACAGACTGGGGCTTGTTGCACGGAGGTGAGGGTCAGGCTGGGGCGGTGTTGGACAACGGTGAGAGTCAGGCTTGTGACGGTGTTGGATGGCTATGAATGTCAGGCTTGGGGCCGTGGTGGACGGCGGTGAGGGTGAGGCTTGGGACGGTGTGTAGACAGCGGCGAGGGTCAGGTTGGGGCGGTGTCGGGGGGAAATGAGTGTCAGGCTGGGGGCGGTGAGGGTCAGGCTGGGGGCGGTGTTGGAAGCGGTGAGTGTCAGGCTGGGGACAGTGTGTAGAAGGCAATGAGTGTCAGGCTTGGGGCGGTGAGTAGACGGCGGTGAAGGTCAGGCTGGGGGTGGTGAGGGTCGGGCTGGGGGCGGTGTTGGAAGCGGTGAGTGTCAGTCTGGGGATGGTGTGCAGATGACAATGAGTGTCAGGCTTGGGCCGGTGTTTGGATGGCAATGATTGTCAAGCTTGGGGCAGTGTTGGGCAGAAGTGAGGGTCAGGCTGTGGTGGTGTGCAGGTGGCATTGTTGGTCAGGCTGGGGCGGTGTTTGACGGAGGTGAGGGACAACCTGGAGGCGTGTTGGACGGAGGTGATGGTCAGTGAGGGGGTCGTGTTGGACAGTGGTGAGGGTCAGGCCGGGGACTGTGTGTAGACGGCAATGAGTGTCAGGATTGGGGCGGTATGTGGACGGCGATGAGGGTCAGGCTTGGAGCGGTGTGTGGACGGCGGCGAGTGTAAAGCTGGGGGTGGTGTTGGACGGCAACGAGTGTCATGCTTGAGGCAATGTTGGACAGCAGTGAGGGTCAGGCTTGGGCCGGTGTGTGGACAGCAGTGAGGTTCAGGCTGTGGTCTGTGGGTGGGCGGCGGTGAGGGTCAAACTGGCTCGGTGTGTGGGTGGCAGTGAGGGTCAGGCTGGGGGCGGTGTTTAGGGGTGGTGAGGGTTAGACTGGGAGTGATGTGTGGACGGCGGTGAGGGTCAGGCTGGGGTCGGTGTTGGGACGGCAGTGAGGTTCAGGGTGGGGACGGTGGGTTGGCGTTAGAGGGGGTCAGGCTGGGGGCGGTGATGGTCAGACTTGGGGTGACATTGGACAGCGTTGAGGATCAGGCTGGGGCGGTGTGAGGACAGCAGTGAGGTTGAGTCTTGGTGCAGTGTGTGGACAACGTTGAGTGTCAGGCTTGGGGCGGTGGGTGGACTGTGGTGAGGATCAGGCTGGGGGCTGTGTGCGGACAGCAGTGAGGTTCAGTCTTGGTGCAGTGTGTGGACAACGTTGAGTGTCAGGCTTGGGTCGGTGGGTGGAGCGTGGTGAGGGTCAGGCTGGGGGCGGTGGGTGGATGGTGGTGAGGGTCAGGCAGGGGGCGGTGTGTGATTGGCAGTGAGGGTCAGGCTGGGGGTGGTGAGTTAACAGCAGTGAGGGTCAGGCTGGGGGCGGTGTGTCGATGGCAGAGAGGATCAGGGTTTGGGTGTTGTGAGGATGGCAGAGGGGGTCAGGCGCGGGGCAGTGTGTGGACGGCGCTGAGGGACAGAGTGAATGTGCTTTTAAAAAGCGGTGAGGGTCAGGCTTGGGGCAGTGTGTGGACGGTGGTGAGGGTCAAGCTGGGGGCGGTGTTGGATGGCAATGAGTGTCAGGCTTGGAGCGGTGTTGGATGGCAATGAGTGTCAGGTTTGGGGCGGTTTGTGGACGGCAGTGAGGGTCAGGCTTGAGGCGGTGTTTGACAGAGGTGAAGGACAGCCTGGGGCTTGTTGGACGGAGGTGAGGGTCAGGCTGGGGCGGTGTTGGACGGCGATGAGGGTCAGGCTTGGGGCGGTGTGTAGACGGTGGCGAGGGTCAGGCTGGGGCGATTTTGGGCGGCAATGTGTGTCAGGCTTGGGGCGGTGAGGGTCAGGCTGGGGGCAGTATTGGAAGCGGTGAGTGTCAGGCTGGGCACAGTGTGTCGACAGCAATGAGTGTCAGGCTTGGGGTCGTCTGTAGACGGTGGTGAGGATCAGGCTGGGGGCAGTGTTGGAATCGGTGAGTGTCAGGCTGGGGACGGTGTGCAGATGACAATGAGTGTCAGGCTTGGGGCGGTGTGTAGACGGCGGTGAGGGTCAGGCTGGGGATGGTGTGTAGACGGCAATGAGTGTCAGGCTTGGGGCAGTGTTTGACACAGGTGAAGGATGGCCTGGGGCTTGTTGGACAGAGGTGAGGTTCAGGCTGGGTCGGTGTTGGACAGCAATGAGGGTCAGGCTTGGGGCAGTGTTGGACGGCGGTGAGGGTCAAGCTTGGGGCGGTGTGTAGACGGTGGCGAGGGTCAGGCTGGGGCAGTGTCGGGCGGCAATGAGTGTCAGGCTTGGGACAGTGAGGGTCAGGCTGGGGGCGGTGAGGGTCAGGCTGGGGGCAGTGTTGGAAGCGGTGAGTGTCAGGCTGGGGACGGTGTGCAGATGACAATGAGTGTCAGGCTTGGGGCGGTGTGTAGTCGGCGGTGAGGGTCAGGCTGGGGACGGTGTGCAGACGGCAGTGAGTGTCATGGTTGGGGCAGTGTGTGGATAGCAATGATTGTCAGGCTTGGGCCAGTGTTGGACAAAAGTGAGGCTTAGATTGGGGGTGATGTGCGGGTGACATTGTTGGTCAGGCTGGGGCAATGTTTGACGGAGATGAGAGTCAGTTAGGGGGTAGTGTTGGACAGCGGTGAGGGTCAGGCCGGGGACGGTGTGCAGACGGCAATGAGTGTCAGGATTGGGGTGGTTTGTGGACAGCGGTGAGGGTCAGGCTTGGGACAGTGTGTGGATAGCGGCGAGCGTCAAGCTGGGTGTAGTGTTGGACGGCAACGTGTGTCATGCTTGAGGCAATGTTGGACAGCAGTGAGGGTCAGGCTTGGGGCGTTGTGTGGACAGCGGTTAGGTTCAGGCTGGGGGCGGTGGGTGGAGAGCGGTGAGGTTCAGGCTGGGGGCAGTGGGTGGACAGTGGTGAGGTTCAAGTTGGCTCGGTGTGTTGGTGGCAGTGAGGGTCAGGCTGGGGAGGTTTGTGGACGGCAGTGAGGGTCAGGCTGGGGTGGTGTTTCGGGGTGGTGAGGGTTAGACTGGCAGTGGTATGTGGACGGCAGTGAGAGTCAGGCTGGGGTCGGTGTGGGGACGGCAGTGAGGTTCAGGGTGGGGGGCGGTGTGTGGACTGTGGAGGGGGTCAGACAGGGGTGGTGATGGTCAGATTTGGGGTGGCGTTGGACAGCGGTGAGGGTCAGGTGGGCGTGGTGTGGGTATGGCAGGGGGTCAGGCTGGGGGCCGTGTGTGTACAGCGGACGGGGTCAGGCTGGGGCAGTGATGGTAGAACCGGAGGTGGCGTTGGATGGTGGTGTGGGTCAGGCTGGGGGCGGAGTGGGTACAGCAGTGAGGTTCAGGGTGAGGGTGTTGTTTGAATGGCAGAGGGGGTCAGGCTGGGGGCATTGTGTGGGAGGCGGAGGGGGTCATACTTGGGATTTGATGGTCAGAGTTGGACAGCAGTGAGGGTCAGGCTGGTGGCGGTTTGAGGACAGCGGAGGGGGTCAGGCTGGGGGCAGTGTGTGGACGGCGGTGGGGGTCAGGCTGGGGTTGGTGATGGTCAGGCTGGGGGCGATGATGGTCAGACTTGGGGTGGCGTTGAACCGCGGTGAGTCAGGCTTGGGGGCGGTGAGTGGATGGTGGGGAGGGTCAGGCTGGGGGCGGTGTGTGGAAGACAGTCAGGGTCAGGCTGGGTGCGGAGTGTGTGCAGTGGTGAGGGTCAGGCTGGAGGCGGTGTGTGGACGGCGGTGAGGGTCAGGTTGGTGGCAGTGTGTGGACGGCGATGGGGGTCAGGCTGGGAGCGTTGTTTCGGTGCTTTGAGAGTCAGGTTGGGGGAGTGTTTGGATGGCGATGAGGGTCAGGTTAGGGACGGTGTGTGGGCAGCGATGAGGGTTAGGCTGGGGGTGGTGTATGGGCAGCAGTGTGGGTCAGGCTGAGGGCGGTGTGTGGACGGCGGTGAGGGTAAGGTTGGGGGCGGTTGTGGATGGCGCTGAGGGTCAATTTGTTGGTGGTATGTGGACAGTGGTGAGGATCAGGCTTGGGGTGGTGTGTGGATTCCCATGTAGGTCAGGCTGGGATCGGTGTTGGACGACGGTGAGGGTCAGGCTGGGGTCATGTGTGGGCAGCAGTGAGGGTCAGGCTGGGAGTGGTGTTGGATGATGGTGAGGGTCAGGCTGGGGTGGTGTGTAGGCGGCAGTGAGGGTCATGCTGGGAGCGGTGTTGGATGGCGGTAGGGGTCAGGCTGGGGGCTCTGTGTGGGTGGGCGATTGTGTTGTGTGCTGCTGCAGTCTCCTGAATGGGGAGCAGACTTTAAAAACTCCGAGCCCCAGAGGAAAGGCATTTAATCTATTCACCGAATCATTGATTATCTGAATGAAATATCACCCATACAACTCGTTCGCATAATCGAGGTCCTCTGTAGATGGGAACATGAATAGGAAAGGGTTTGGAGGGATATGGGCTGGGTGCGGGCAGGTGGGACTAGAATGGGTTGGGATAGCTGATCGGCATGTACGGTTTCGACCGAAGGGTCTGCTTCTGTGCTGTATATCTCTATGACTCTATGACCTTCCAGCCAATTTTTTATCCAAATCTCCCCATCTCCTTGTATTCTATGGTGATGAACTTGCTAACCCGTCTGTTATGTAGACCCTTGCTGAACGTCTTTCTGAAGGCCAAGTGAGTGATTTCCATGCACAAAGCCATGCTGACTATCCCTAATCATTCTTGTCTTTCCAATTACATGGACATCCTGCCCCTTAGAATCCCTTCCAACAACTTGCCTTCGACTGACTTCAGGCTCATTGGTCTATAGTTTGCTGGCTTTTCCTTTCCAACTTTCTCAAATAAGGGCACCCGTCTTCCAGCAACTAGTCCACAACGAGAGGGCATAGGTTTAGGGTGACAGAGAAAAGATATAAAAGAGACTGAAGGGGCAACTGTTTCACACAGAGGGTGGTATGTGTATGGAATGAGCTGCCAGATGATGTGGTGGAGGATGGTACAATTGCAACATTTAAGAGGCATTTGGATGGGTATGTGAATAGGAAGGGTTTGGAGAGACATGGACCGGGTGCTGGCAGGTGGGGCTAGATTGGGTTGGGATATCTGGTCGGCATGGACGGGGTTGGACCGAAGGGTTTGTTTCCGTGCTGTAAATATCAATACTCTGATTCTAAATGGCAAGTTTCCACACCATAGGGATTCTACGAGAAAGTCATTTGGACAGGTGCATTTTAGGAAATGTTTGGATACATGTGGTCCAAGGGGACGCAGATGAGATTAACACAGTTTGGAATTATGGTTGACATGGATTGGTTGGACCACAGGGTCTGTTTCCCTGCTATATAACATTACGACTCAAATTCTTGCTATCTCTACATTCCTTCCTCTTCACAACTCTCCCTATCACTGTCACCTCACCCAGCCTCACAACTCTTCCTTATCTCTAATCATTCCTCTCCAGCCTCAGACCCCTGCCTAACTCTAATCCCCTCCAGTCTCTCAAAGCTGTGCTATATGTGCCTTTCTTTGATTCCAGCCTTGAGGATTCCCCATTTTTATTTCTCACTTGATGACGGCCCATTCAGATTCCTGCACCAAGCTGCATAATTTCCTCCGAAACCTCTCCGTCTCACTTTCCTCACAAACACATTGACCAATCATTTATCATCTATTCTACTATAACCTTTTCTAACCTGGTTTCAAATGTGGCCTGTCATAACCCTCTATTAAGTGTCTAGACGTTTACAGCACAGAAAAAGGCTCTGTGGGTCATTGAATCTGTGCCAGTAAAGAAAACTCACCAAACTATCCGGATCCATTTTCCAACACACAGTCATTCGCATCATTTGCCTTGGAATCGCAACCATGCACCTAATACATCTCAAATGTTTTCGGGATTTCTGTGTATCCCACCCTCACAGAGAGTGAGGTTTAGTGCAACTGGTGCTCGATGATGACATCACCCACCGGAACAAAAAGCAGCTGGGTCTGTGCAAACCAGATATCACCCACACGTTGGGAAGAATGGCAGGGTCCCTGAGAGGGGTACAGGAGATTTACCAGGATGGTTCAACGAATGGGGGATTTTAGTAGTGTATTTTGGATTTTTTTACACTATTTATTTTTATGATATTCGTGTTTTTGTTACATAAAGAATATCAATCTACAATAGATGGAGTCTCCTTCTCTCCCTCTCACCTTGCCTGGGCTGTGGTAACCTTCAGGTTAAACCACCATCAGCCATCTCTCCCTAATAAGAGAGCAGCCCTATGGTCTGTTAGGACAATGCTGACTTTACCTTTTACACAGTGATGCCACTCTGTTCCCGGTGTGGAGAGAGGGAATGCTGAAGGTGGGACACAACTCAGGCACAGTGCTTTGTCCTGGAGCATGTTCACTTTCTTTAATATTATTGGGCGCTGCACTGATGCAGGCAAATGGAGAATGTTCCAACACAATCCTGATGTGTGCCTTATAGACAGCAAACATGCCTTGGGGAATCAGGGGGTTTGGGGAAATGGAGATTGTTCTCCTTGCAGCAAAGGAAACTGTGGGTGCACTGTGACAGAGAGGTTTAGAAAAGTTACACGGTATAATAATATACCTTTCACCCATCAGCTCATTATACAAGGATTACGGGACACATTGAAGGTTTGGGGAGATCTATTGAGAGAATGGGATGATTCAAAGGATAACTTTTATGCAGTAAATGGGATTGAGTTGGAACACAGTACTCACACACAATGTCAATATCCAAGTCCTGATGAATTGAGTAATGCTGTCAGAGTCTGGTGTTGCAATTACTAAGATTCCCATCTGAATATCTGCCTGTAATTCAAGTTTATAAAATCCATCACTGCCAGTTCAGGTTAGAAAATCACACCATCCCCTCCTCCTGGCCCAGGATGACTGTACATATTACCCCTTGTTAATACCAGAAGTCAGTTCAGGGGGAAATCGATGTGGGTTTCTAGGAGTTTCTACCTTGGGACTTCGTGTTACTGAACAGGGCAGATCTTTGTCACATGGGACATAACGTTCCAAGAGTCAGTGAGATGTGGAGAGAAGGATTTGCTTCATTTCCTTTCCTTCCGTGCTGCTGCTGTGCCTCATCAGTAAGACATGGGCGGGGGGGGGGGGGGGGGTGAAAGGCTCATGCAGCTTCAGGGGCAAGTTGTCTCCATTCTGACCAATGGGCAGCAAGCTCCTCCCAGTCATCCCACAGAGTATCACGAAAAGGATAGCAACTGTCCACGCTTCCCACTGCCCAGGACAACCAGTAAACGTTTAGAAGAATGGGGGGGGGGGGGGATATCTGTCAGAAAAAGCATAACTGTCAAGTTCTAAGAGGATCGTGAAGAGAGAGAGATGCACAGGAGAAGGGGGCAACAATTTGGCAGATGGAGTATAATTTGGGAAAATGGGATGTTGGTCATTTTGGAGGAGATAATAAAAGAACAGAGTGCTATTTAAATGGTGGAAGCTGTAGAAAGCTGCACCACAAAGGGACCAGGGGTAATCGTGTAGGAAACACAGAAAGCCTGCAGATTCTGGGTCAGTCACGGAATCAAGGGTTCTGCTTCAGATTCATCAAGTTTAAGGCAATACTGACACGGGTAAGGGCTTTCAGAAGCAATGGAGCTGGGGTGAGGTGGAGGTAAAAACAATTACTGCAGATGCTGGAAACCAGATTCTGGATTAGTGGTGCTGGAAGAGCACAGCAGTTCAGACAGCATCCAAGGGGCTTCGAAATCGACGTTTAGGTATGATGAAGGGCTTTTACCTGAAACGTCGATTTCGAAGCTACTTGGATGCTGCCTGAACTGCTGTGCTCTTCCAGCACCACTAATCCAGAATGGAGTGAGGTGGAGACAAGCAACGTTTTAGAGATTGGAATTCCTGGTGTTTGGATTGTGTAGATGTCTGATCAGAAGGTCACCTTGGGGTAAGATATAACAGAAATATTGTGAAGAGTGAGGTTCTACCTCAGATAGTTCCCAGAGAGAGGGAGGGGCTCAGCAGTAAGGGAAAGGTATTTGTAGTTGCAACTGAAGGTAAAGTGTTTACCCATTGCAGTGCTTCATTGGAGGAAATTGCAGCTAATCGAGTAGTGGGAGCATGGTTCACAGTTTGATAGCTGAGTAACAGTGGAGTAATGGAGAGAGATGACGGGGAGAGATAGCTGGGCATTGTCAGTGTACATGTGAAACCTAACACAGTGCTTTTCGACAATGTCACCTCCTGGCAGTATGTAGGTGAGATACAGGAGGGACCAAGGATAGATCCTTAGTTTCCCTATCGTGTGGAAACAGGCCCTTTGGCCCAACAAGTCAACACAAACCCTCCATAGATGAACCACCCAGACCTATTCCCCGACATTTACCGTTGATTAATGCACCTAATACTACGGGCAATTTAGCATGGCCATTTCACCTAACCTGCACATATTGGACTGTGGGAAGAAACTGGAGCACCCGGAGGAAACCACGCAGACACTGGGGGAATGTGCAAACTCCACACAGACAGTCGCCCGAGGCTGGAATTGAACCTGGGTCCCTGGTGCTCTGAGGCAGCAGTGCTCACCATTGAGCAACTGTGCTGGCCAACCCTTGAGGGACACCATACACAAGTAATTTAGAAAGGAAATCAGAGAGGGTATCAGAGTGACAGAAGTTACCATTGTCAAGGAGGGTCTGCCTACTGAGTCAATATGGGTGGAAATTAGGAACAGTAAGGGAGCAGTCACCTCATTAGGAGTTTACTACAGGCCCCCCAATAGCAGCAGGAAGATTGAAGAAAGCATAGGTCGGCAGATTTTGGAAACGTGTGAATGGAATAGGGTTGTTGTAATGGTGACTTTAACTTTCCCAATATTGATTGGAACCTCCTTCGAGCAGATGGTTTGGAAGGAGCTGTTATTGTAAGGTGTGTTCAGGAGGGTTTCTATCTCAGTATGTTGACAGACCGACGAGGGGAAAGGCCATTTTGGATTTGGTATTCGGCAATGAGCTGGGGCAGGTGTCAGATCTCGCGGTGGGAAAGCATTTTGATCATAGTGACCACAACTGCCTCACATTCTACATAGCTATGGAGAAGGGGAGAAGCAGGCACAATGGGAGCATATTTAATTGGTGAAAAGGAAACTATGATGCTGTCAGACATGATTTGGGAAGCATGGACTGGGAGCAATTGTTCCATGGAAAAGGCACAATAGACATGTGTTGACTGTTTAAGGAACAGTTGTTGCAAGTGATGCATAAATGTGTTCCTCTGAGACAGGCAAGAATGGGTAAGATAAAGGAACCTTGGATGACGAGAGCGGAGGAGCTTCTCGTCAAAAGAAAGAAGGCAGTTTACGTAAGATGGAGGAAGCAAGGGTCTTGCTCAGCTCGAGAGGATTACAGGCAGGCGAGGAAGGAGCTCAAAAATGGTCTGAGGAGAGCCAGGAGGGCGTACGAAAAAGGCTTGGCAGGAAGGATTAGGGGGAATCCAAAGGCATTTTACACGTATGTGAGGAATAAGAGGATGATCAACGAAAGAGTAGAGCCGATCAGGGATAGCATCGGGAACTTGTGTATAGAGTCTGAGGACGTAGGGGAAGCCCTAAATGAGTATTTTGCTTCTATCTTTACTAAAGATGAACGAAACCATTGAGGAGCAGGTGTGCATGTTGGAACGGATAGAGATTGAGGAAGCTGATGTGCTGAAAACTTTGACAAACATGAAGACTGACAAGTCGCCAGGGCCAGACCAGATTTGTCCTCGGCTGCTTTGGGAAGCGAGAAATGTGATTGTTTCGCTGCATGCAAAGATCTTTACATCCTCGCTCTCCACCGGAGTTATACCTGAGGACTGGAGGGAGGCAAATGTAATTCCTCTCTTCAAGAAAGGAAATAGGGAAATCCCCAGCAATTACAGACCAGTCAGTCTCACGTCTGTCATCTGCAAGATGTTAGAAAGGATTCTGAGGGATAGGATTTATGACTATCTGGAAGAGCATGGCTTGATTAAAGGCAGTCAGCGCAGCTCTGTGAGGGGCAGATAATACATCACAAACCCTATCAAGTTCTTGGAGGATGTTTCAAGACAAGTTGATGAGGGTCGAGTGGTGGATGCTGTGTATCTGGACTTCACCAAGGCATTTGATTAGGTTCCCCATGGTAGGCTCGTTTAGAAGGTCAGGAGGAATGGGATGCAGGGAAATTTAGCTGTCTGGATACAGAATTGCTGGTCAACAGGAGACAACGAGTGTTAGTTGAAGGAAAGTATTCTGCCTGGAAGTCAATGGTGAGTGGTGTTCCACGGCGGTCTGTCCTTGGGCCTCTACTCTTTGTAATTTTTATTAATGACTCGGCTGAGGAGATTGAAGGATAGGTTAGCAAGTTTGCAGATGACACAAAGTTTGGAGGTATCGTTGACAGTATAGAGGACTGTTGTATGCTGCAGCGTGACATTGACAGGATGCAGAGATGGGCTGAGAGGTGGCAGATGGAGTTCAACCTGGATAAATGTGAGGTGATGCATTTTGGAACGTTGAACTTGAAAGTTGAGTACAAGATTAAAGCCAGGATTCTTGGCAGTGTGGAGGGACAGAGACAGTTTGTATC
Source organism: Chiloscyllium punctatum (assembly GCF_047496795.1). Classification (NCBI taxonomy): domain Eukaryota; kingdom Metazoa; phylum Chordata; class Chondrichthyes; order Orectolobiformes; family Hemiscylliidae; genus Chiloscyllium; species Chiloscyllium punctatum. The sequence continues at coordinate 51,247,473 of NC_092771.1, read as the reverse complement.
GACAGTATGAATGTTTGAGCACTTATTCAAGGGCATGCAGGTAGCTCCCAGAGGAAGTGATGGGGGCTGGTACAATTGCGACATTTAAAATGCATCAGGATGAGTATATGAATAGGAAGGGTTCAGAGGGATATCAGCCAAGTGCTAGCAAATGGAATGAAATGAGATGAGAATATCTAGTTGGTATGGACGAGTTGGACAGGAAGGTCCATTTCCAAGCTGTGTACCTCTGTGACTCTGTGCCTCTGAATAGTCTATTGCCGAGAGTTTTAGACAGGGTTTGGTTTGTGTGTCTCTCTCATGCTTCCTCAAAATCTGCAATCCCTCTGTCTCCAAATTTCCACAAGACTCTAAGAATAGAAAAAAAAGAGGGTCAGCGCTGAGGGAGTGCCACACTGTCAGAGGGTCAGCACTGAGGGAGTGCTGCACTGTCAGAGGGTCCATACTGAGGGATTGCTGCACTTTCAGAGGGTCAGTACTGAGGGAGTGCTGCACTGTCGGAGGGACAACAATGAGGGAGTGCTGCACTGTTAGAGGGTCAGTACTGAGGGAGTGCTGTACTGTTAGAGGGTCAGTACTGAGGGAGTGCTGCACTGTCAGAGGGTCAGTACTGAAGGAGTGCTGTACTGTCAGAGGGTTAGTACTGTGGGAGTGTTGCACAGTAAGAATGTCAGTTCTGAGGGAGTGCTGCGCTGTTAGAGGGTCAGTAATGAGGGAGTGTTGCAGGTACATAGATCCCTTAAAATTGCCACCCAAGTGGACAGGGTTGTTAAGAAAGCAGAGGGTGTTTTGGCTTTCATTAACAGGGGGGTTGAGTTTAATAGCCGTCAGAACTTGTTGCAGCTCTATAAAACTTTGGTTAGACCGCATTTGGAATGCTGCATCCAGTTCTGGTCGCCCGATTATAGGAAAGATGTGGATGCTTTGGAGAGGGTTCAGAGGAGGTTTACCAGTATGCTACCTGGACTGGAGGGCTTATCATATGAAGCGAGGTTGACTGAGCTCGGACTTTGTTCATTGGAAAAAAGGAGGAAGAGAGGGGACCTAATTGAGGTATACAAGATAATGAGAGGCATAGATAGAGTTGATAACCAGAGACTGATTGATCATAGAATCCCTAAGATGTGGAAGCAGGCTATCCGGCCTATCAGGTTCACACTGACCCTCGGCAGAGCATCCCACCTTACACCCTCTATCCCTGGATCCCTTCATTTCCTCTGGCTAACCCACCTAGCCTGCACATTCTTAGACAGTGAGAGGGAACTGGAGCACCGGAGTCTGACATGGGGAGAATGTGCCAACTCCACACAGACAGTCGCCCGAGGCTGGAATAGAACCCGGGTGGGGTGAGGCAACACTGAGCCCCCGTGACAATCCCACCATCTCCTCCCCGTTGATGACCATTTGATGTTTATACCCGGGGAGTATCTAACTTTTTTAGCGTTTATTTAACAAAGATTAGGGACAAGGGCAATGCCTCCACAAGATCAAGATGCTTAATCCCCCTCGAAAAAAATATTTATATCAATAATAAAAGAGACTTTATTCACAAAATAAACTTTACGTACAAACATAGTCACTAAAGTTCGGTTCTGTACAGTCTTTGCAACAAGTCTTTGTCATGACATATATACTCCCCTTGGCTGATTAACTGAAATGTTAAGTCTGAGCTGTTCCTATGAATTAACATCACAAATTTAAATTAATAAGGATCTTTGTGAAGTGCCTGTGTTCTGTATCTGTTCTGCCATGTACCCCGCCCTCCGAATACATATACCTGACAAAGCCGTAAACCTGTTTGTCAACTTTCAACAGAAGCAGCCTCAGGGCATTGAGCACAGACTGAATTACTCAGTGACACTTGGATCAGGTCAGATCAAATTCTCAAGCAAACAAATGGCTGGGGAAATTCAGTAGCAATGGGGAAGAGAGAGAGGAACAATTCACATTTCAAGTGACCCTTCCTCAAAACGGTCTGTTCTGAAGGAACTTTCCTGCAGAAATCACTGGATTGAAGGTGAACTCTGTCTGTCTCTTTCTCCCTCTCCCTTCAGAGATGCTGCCGGACATGCTTAGCTTCTTCAGCAATCTCTGTATTGATGTATCAGGTCCCTAGCGCGTCCATACAGATTGATTTTAGTGTTGAATTCTCAAGCTTGCTCTGTTCAAGAGATTGAATCCCTCTGCTGCAAAGAGGGGTCAGTTACCACAGCTAACAGGTTCGTGATACCAACATTGTTGGCTCAATCTCTATCATGCCTGAAATTACCATGAAGCCTCCAGCTTCTCAACCTCGCCCCTCACCTGAGGTGTGTGACCCACCAGGCCTCTCTCTCTGACAAGACAGCAGCTCTCAGGTCCTCCTGGTCTACATTAACTTCCCAACTTTAAAAGGGCAATCCAGTAAGAGAGCGCTTTACATGGTTTCGGTCAAAATCCTGGAGCCACCTCCCGAACATCACTGTGGGACACCCAAGGACTGCAGCAGGAGAGTACAGCTCACCCCAATCTTCCAGGCAACTATTAGAGGGTGTGGTAATCACATGTAAGCCACATTTGAAAATAAGTTTTATAATAGGGTCACTGTGGATGGTCACTAACTCTGTTTCTTTACCTGTGTTGAAATCCGCGTAATGAAGAAGCAAAGGGTCAGTTGAAAATGACAATGATAGCCTTTCGTAGGTTGGTGTTTATTAGAGTTTGTATCGACTGTATGAATGTTTGAGCACTTATTCAAGAGCATGCAGGTAGCTCCCAGAGGAAGTGATGTGGGCTGGTACAATTGTGACATTTAAAATGCATCAGGATGAGTATATGAATAGGAAGGGTTCAGAGGGATATCAGCCAAGTGCTAGCAAATGGAATGAAATGAGATGAGAATATCTGGTTGGTATGGACGAGTTGGACAGGAAGGTCCATTTCCAAGCTGTGCACCTCTGTGACTCTGTGCCTCTGAATAGTCTATTGCCTAGAATTTCAGACAGGGTTTGGTTTGTGTGTCTCTCTCATGCTTCCTCAGAATCTGCAAAGCCTATGTCTCCAAATTTCCACAAGACTTCTATGAAATAGAAAAAAAAGAGAGTCATTGCTGAGGGTGTGCTGCACTGTCAGAGTGTCAGTACTGAGGGATTGCTGCACTGTCAGATGGTCAGTACTGAGGGAGTGCTGCACTGTCAGAGGGTCAGTACTGAGGGAGTGCTGCACTGTCAGAGGGTCAGTACTGAGGGAGTGCTGCACGGTCAGAGGATCAGTACTGAGGGAGTGCTGCACTGTCAAAGAGCCAGTACTGAGGTAGTGCTGCACTGTTAGAGGGTCAGTACTGAGGGATTGTTGCACACTCAGATGGTCAGTACCACGGGAATGCTGCACTGTCAGAGGGTCAGTACTGGGTGAGCACCACACTGTCAGAAGGTCAGTACTGAGGGAGTGCTCCACTGTCAGAGAGTCAGTACTGAGGGAGTGCTGCACTGTCAGAGGATCAGTACTGAGGGAGTGCTGTACTGTCAGAGAGTCAGTACTGAGGGAGTGCTGCACTGTCAGAGGGTCAGTACTGAGGGAGTGCTGCACTGTCAGAGGGTCAGTACTGAGGGAGTGCTGCACTGTCAGAGAGTCAGTACTGAGTGAGCACCACACTGTCAGAGTTTCAGTCCAGATGGCAAGCCTCACTATCAGAGGATCTGCACTGAGAGAGCTCTGCACTATCAGAGCGTCAGTACTGAGGGAGTGCTGCACTGTCAGAGGGTCAGTACTGAGGGAGTGCCTCATTGTCAGAGAGTGAGTACTGAGGGAGTGCTGCACTGTCAGAGGTTAGTACAGAGAGAGTGCTACACTGTCAGATAGACAGTACTGAGGCACTGCTGGACTGTCAAAGGTGCAGGACCGAGGCAGAGGGTCAGTACTGAGGGGGTGCTACACTGTCAATGAGTCAGTACTGAGGCAGTGCTGTACTGCTGGACTGTTAGAGGTGCAGAACCGAGGCAGAGGGTCAGTACTGAGAAAGTACTACACTGTCAAGGAGTCAGTACTGATGCAGTGCTGTAACGTCAGAATGTCAGTTATGATGGAGTGCAGTACTGTCAGAGGTTTTGGCCTGAGATTGGGGCACACTTTCGGAGGGTGAGTATAGGGCCGCTCCCACACTGTCAGAGAATGAGTACTGAGGGAGTGCATCACTATCAGAGGATCAGTATGGAGGGAGTGCAGCATTGTCAGAGGATCAGTGTGGAGGGAGTGCAGCATTGTCAGAGGATCAGTGTGGTGGGAGTGCAGCATTGTCAGAGGATCAGTATGGAGGGAGTGCAGCATTGTCAGAGGATCAGTATGGAGGGAGTGCAGCATTGTCACCGGTACAGTGTGGAGGGAGTGCAGCATTGTCAGAGGATCAGTGTGGAGGGAGTGCAGCACTGTCAGAGAATCAGTGTGGAGGGAGTGCAGCATTGTCAGAGGATCAGTGTGGACTGAGTGCAGCATTGTCAGAGGATCAGTGTGGAGGGAGTGCAGCATTGTCAGTGGGCCAGTGTGGAGGGAGTGCAGCATTGTCAGAGGATCAGTATGGAAGGAGTGCAGCATTGTCAGAGGGTCAGTGCAGAGGGAGTGCAGCATTGTCAGAGAGTCAGTGTGGAGGGAGTGCAGCATTGTCAGAGAGTCAGTGTGGAGGCAGTGCAGCATTCTCAGAGAGTCACTATGGAGTGTGTGCAGCATTGTCAGAGGGTCAGTGTCGAGGGAGTGCAGCATTGTCAGAGGATCGCACTGTGAGAGGGTTACTACTGAGGGAGCACCACACTCTGAGGGGATTAGTACTAAGGGATCACCGTGCTTTGACGGGGTCAGTACTGAGTGACCACCACACTCTGTGTCGGACAGTCAGTCCTGAGTGATTGCTGCATTGCCAGAGGGTCAGTACTGAGAGAGTGATGCACACTCAAAGGGTCATTACTGAGGGAGCACTACAGAGTCAGTGTGTCAGTTCTGTGGGAGTTTTGTTTCAGAGGGTCAGTACTGAGGGAGTGCTGCACTGTCAGAGGGTCTGTACTGTTGAGAGCTGTATTGTCGAAGGGTCACTACTGAGGAAGCACTGCGCTGTCAGTGGGTCAGTATTGAGGGAGACCTGCACTGTCGGAGGGTCAGTACTGCGGGAGCACTGCACTGTCAGAGGGTCAGTACTGAGGGAGTACCGGACTGTCAGAGGGTCTGTTCTGAGGGAGTGCTGGACTGTCAGAGGGTCAGTTTGAGGGAGGGCTGGACTCTCAGAGGGTCAGCACTGCGGGTGTTCCGTACGGTCGGTGGGTCAGTACTGTGGAAATGCTGCACTGTCAGACGATACTACTGAGAGAGTGCTGCACTGTCAGGGCTTCAGTAATGGGGAATTGCCACAATGTCAGAGGGTCAATCTGGGGACAGTGCTGCACTGTGAGAAGGTCAGTACTGAGGGAGCGCTGCATTGTCAGAGAGTCAGTACTGAGGGAGTGCGACACTGTCAGAGGATCATGCCTGAGGGGGTGCTGCACTGTCAGAGGGTCAGTCTGGGGGATACCTGCATTGTAAGAGAGTCAGTACTGAGTGAGTGCCACACTATCAGATGGGCTGAATGGCCTATTTTCTGCTCCCATGTTTTGTGGTCTACGAGGAATATCTGAAATTGTTCCGTACATTTCTGCCTCTGCTTCCTACATACCCTGCTCAGCAATGATTCCCACGTCCAGATTCCAGATACTGTGTTCAAACAGACTGTCTTCATTTGGTTACCACCCTCTTTTCCCAGGGATCAGATTTTCGTTTCGTGTGACTGACCTGCCAGCTCAAAGGGATATTTTCATGCTGTAGGGCTGAGGTTTATTCCTCAGCTTCCATGTGCTCGTCCCAAATGAATGCCACTATCCCACACTCAGCATATTCGTGTGTTCCTTATTTCTGAGCTTCCCAATGGTAATCCACATCCAGAATGACATCCCACACTCCTCGTTTCGCAGGCTAATTGCCTGGGAGAGAGGAGTGCTAAGAGAGGAAATAAAAATCTGAAAGTAGTTTACAGTGACATTAAGGGTGAATTGATAATGAGAGAAAGAGTAGGTTGTGGAACACAGTGAGAATTTGTGCATGGACCCAGAGGTTACAGTGAATAGATACAGTTTGTCAATGCTCATTGGGACAGGGTTGATATGAAATCGTGAAGATGCTCTGTGATACAATTACATGATTGGCATATAGAGAGAGAGAGATGGTTCTGAGTGGTCTGGCCTTCTTACAACCCAAAAAATCCCCAAAGACGGTGGAAATAAATCTCAGTTTACCGAATGAGGTGATGGAGGAAGTAGCAGGTACACTTGCGAGCATTTTCAAATCCCCTCTGGCCACAGCGGAGGTGTCGTCGGACTGACCATGTGGTACTGTTCTTCAAGAAGGAGCATGAGATATATCAGGCAGCTACAGGCCAGTCAGGATAATATTGTGAATGGGACGTCTGTTGGAAGCAATTTTGGGAGATATAATTAATCTGCATTTAAAGAGATTGGAGTTTATGAAGAACAGTCAGACTGGTTGCGTTAAGGGGAGGTCAGGTCTGACCAATGGGATTGCACTTTTTAAGGAGGTGACCAGGTGTGTAAACAAGGGCAATACTTTCCTGTCGCCTGCTTGGAGGTCAGTCAGGCTTTTATCAGGATCCATATTGGAAACTGATAGTGAACATAAAAATTCAAGATCCAAGGTATTTGGCGCAGACTGCTGAGTGGCAGGAAGCAGACAGTGATGGCCCAATTAGAAATCTCTGTCTGTTCATGTCTCACTATTGGGGTCTTGCTGATGTGGTTGATAGTAAAGATTTAGATTTGAATGGTGGAGGGTTAATCATTGGGTTCATGAATGATATGAAGATTGGTTGGGTGATAAATACTGAGGAGGATAGCCTTAGATTGCAGAAGGATGGAGATGGCCTTGTCAGATGGACCGATCAGTGGCAACGGGAGAGGTGCCTGAAGACTGGAGGGTGATTAATGATGTGCCATTATTGAAGTAAGGCTGCAAGGAACAGCCATTGAACTATGGAGCTGTGAGCCTGATGGCAGTTGTGGGTAAGCTGTTGGAGGGCATTCTGAGAGACAACTTACATGCTTTTGGAAAAGCAAGAATTGATTAGGGATGGTCAGCTTGGCTTTGTTTGTGGAAATGCTGTGTCCAACTTGATAGAGCTTTTGAAGGGATGACCAAGGAGACAGATGAGAAGGTTTCACATGGGACACCGCTGAGTAAATGGTCAGATGACATGGCATCCAAGGAGAGAGGTCAGCACGGTGCCTCAGTGACTGTCTGTGTGGAGTTTACACATTCTCTCTGTATCTGTGCGGGTTCCCTCCGGGTGATCCAGTTTCCTCCCACCGCCCAAAGAATCCATGGGAAATGCAGCATTACAGGGATAGAGTAGAGGATGTGAGTCTGGGTGGGATGCTGTTCAGACAGTCAGTGTGGAGCCAATGGACGGAATGGCTTGCTTCTACACTGTAGGAATTCTAAAATTAATCCAGAGACAAGTAATGTTCTGGGGACCTGGGCTCCAATCTTGGACAGGGATGGATGTGGGTCCTTACAGTCTGAAGGGGTTTGAACGCAATCTGAGGGGGGAGCTGGGCTGAGATCTGAAGTGTTGAGGGTGTGAAAGTTTTTTGGAGGTAATGTCTGAGGGGCTTTGGGGGTTAAACACAACAAAGTGACGCTTTCTTAGATATTGAGGGAGCACTATCTGAGGTATTGAGGGAACACTTCCTGAGGTATTGACGGAGCACTATCTGAGGAATTGAGGGAGCATTATTTGAGGAAGAACTATCTGAGCTACTGAGAGGGCACTTTCTGAGTCATTGAGGGAGAACTATATGAGATATTGAGGGAGCACTTTAAGAGGTACTGAGGGAGCACTTTCTGAGGTACTGAGGGAGCACTTTCTGAGGTATTGAGGGCGCACTATCTGAGGTACTGAAGGAGAACTATCTGAGGTACTGAGGAAGCACTTTCTGACGTATTGAGGGAGAACTATCTGTGGTATTCAGGGAGCACTATCTGAGGTTCTGAGGGAGCACTATCTGGTGGTACAGAGTGCAGAGGAGAGGAAGGAACGGATGCAATTCCCTGATCATTTCCTCTGGGTCCCGAGGAACTCTGGTGTCGTAATTTGAAATGGGAGCCACTCCCCATTTCAGAAGATTCAGATCATTTTAAACAATCATTGAAAAATAACAGCAGCATGTGTCTGAAACATGGTTTGGGGGAAAACTTTCATCAATCTATTGTTACTTGTTGATTAGAGACGTTTTAGAAAAGCCGGCACCCAAACAGACCAACGCTGTCGATGCAAGAGTTGGTGCACAGGAAGATCCAACAAGTCATATGTAGCTGCAGTCTGTCCCCCTGGAGCAGCCATCATGTGAGATCAGGGTTCAGTCCTCAGAGAAATCATTTCTCAATCAAAACTTCAACCATGTCTTTACAGCTGTGTGTGTGTGTGTGTGTGAGAGAGAGAGAGAGAGAGAGAGAGAGACAGAGACTGCCCGTGTTTGTGCGTGCGAGAGTGTGGATGCATGTGTATCTCTGTGTGTCTGTATATGTTTGTGTGTGAGAGAGAGAGAGTGTCTGTGTGCGTGAGAGTGAGTGGGTGTGTGAGAGAATGAGAGTGTGTGTGTCTGATCGAGTGTGTGTGTAAATGAGAGAGAGTGTGTGTATGTGTGTGTGAGAGAGTGTGTCTGTGTGTGTGAGAGAGAGTGTCTGTGTGAGAGAGAGTGTGTGTCTGTGTGTGCTTGAGAGAGAGTGTCTGCGTGTGTGTGAGAGAGATTGTGTCTGTGTATGTGGGAATGTGTCTGCATGCATGTGTGAGAGAGTGTTTCCATGTGTGTGTATTTGAGGGAGCGTCTGTCTGTGCGTGTATGTGTGTGAGAGAGATAGTGTGTGCTTGTGCGTGTATGTGTGTGCGAGAGTGTGTCTGTGTTTGTGTTTGAGGGAGCGTCTGTCTATGTGTCGGGGGAGTCCTTTGTGTATGTGTGTGTAAGAGTGTCTGTGTGTGTTTGAGGGAGCGTGAGTCTGTGTGTGTGCGTGAGCATGTAAACTAGCCAATCTTGTTGGGTGCTTATGAATATAAAATCCAGCTGCTGTTTCGTGTGCATTAGTCCTTGTGTCTCCAAAGACACAAAGGCTGCAAGAGTGAATTAACTGGGGAAAAGAGAGTGCTGTTCATTCCAGTGGGGATTCATCCAGTAAACCTTCCCCACACACTAACATCCCTCTGATAATGCAGTGACTAGTCCTGCACCCAGTGCTCCAGGTACAAACCAATGTAATGTCGCCACAGTCTTACCAGATCATGGGACAGCTCCTCATTACAGAACGGTGTCTGGTGGGGAATCAGAGGGTCAGCATGGCCCAGCTGAGGGGAGAGGTTGGGAAGGAGAGTCCTTCAGGGTAACCCCAGCTGGTGTGGGAATTGAACACACGTTATTGGTTTTACTCTGCATTATCAAACAACTGTCCAGCCAACTGAGCTAACTGCCTTTACTGTATAACCCAATTATATGAAGCCTGCAACTCAATAAGAGCCAGGAGCAATGCCATTCGGCCCCCACTCTAACCCAGAAGGGAGAGCACGGGAAGCTGATGAAGGAAACAAGCCCATCCCAGGTGGCCTTCTGAAATGGAGCTGGAGGACATGGCAGACCTGGCCTGATGTTTGCTTTCCCGAGGCTGGCCTGCTCCAACTTCCAGTCAGAGACTGAGGGGAATCTCGAGGAGATTTCACTTCTCACTGAGAGGCTGCAACTCCAATCCAAATCAGGCTGGTTCCCTCCGAGACTCACGGAAGAGTGCAGCACTCTACAGATCAGGGCCTTGTGGAGTCATAACCTCCAGTGTGGGGACCAAGAGCTGGGAGGTAGTGTTAAGATCATAAGACCATCCGAAATAGGAACAGGGACATTCAGCCCCTCGAGCCTGCTCTGCTATTCCATAGGATCGTGAATGATTTAGCATTTGATTTGGGAGCTGAAACCCAGACAATACAGAGACAGGGAATCAAATTATTCTGCTATAAGGAATCATCAGACAGGAGCTGGAACCAGAGAGAGTGAACACACACACACACACACACACATTGTGGGACTCAGCCAGTCTGTGGGAATTTTACCACAAGATGTGAGCTCCACACTGAGGAGACACAAAGGCGCAAAATGCTAGAGAGGGGGCAGCTATACAGTCTGATCCCACCGATCTCACTGCTTCCCACTCCCATGAGAGCTCTTATGCATATTTCTGTGTTCCCAGCTGTCTCTCCCACATTTTTCCTTCAATCCCAATCTCACACCATCCTTCCTATCTCTGCCCTGTTGCCATTTCCCTGTAGATTCCCTCCCTCCAACACTCTGACCCTTTCACACCCCATCATGTTTCTCAGGAATGTTTCATCATTCAATCTTCCCCAAAACCAACACCTTGCTCATCTCTCTCTGCATCTTTCTCTCAGCTCTGGGGGATCTTGCCTTTCTTGTCTGTAAATCATTCTCGTTGCATCACAGCAGCCCGCCCCCCTCCCCAACTCTCTCAGCTCTATGCTGCTGCTGCAACTCCTCTCTCTCTCTCTCTGTCCTATATCTCTCCCTGGGTTTTCTCTCTTGCTGTCTATCTGACCTTCACTCCCTGTCTTTGACTCCCCTTTTTCACTTTGTATCTGTCTGACATTGTATTTCCTTTCCTGGGGTTTTAGTCTCTCTCTTGCCCTTTCTCTCTCTGCCTCTCTCCTGCTCTTTTTCAGTTCTTCTCACTTTCTCTCCCACCCTCTCCCTGCCCGTCTTTCTCTTAGTCTCTCCCTCCCTCTCACTGTCTGTCTACCCATCTCTCTTTCTCTCTTGTAGTTTCTCTCCCTCTGTCTCCCTAGACCCCTGTCCCAGTGACTGGGGAAGAGACATGGGAAGAGTTTGTCTCTGTGTCGCTGGATGCTGTACAGTTAATGCGGGGTATCAACCTTTTCCTGGTCTCTCCCGAATGTTACGCCGACTGTGGGGAGGGAGTTAGTGTAAGGGACATAAAAGTACTTTTCTCTTTGAGACTGAAATGAAGGAAAAGAGAAGGGGAGGGTGACAAAAAGAGAAAGAGAGGCATGGAGAGAGTGGGGATGGAGAAATTGAGGAGAGAGAGATGGGCAGTGAGAAACAGGGAGAGGAAGAAGGAAACATATGGAGGGAGAGGGACAGTGTGTGTGGCTGGGGAATGGTTGCAGAGTGGGATCTTTCTGTGCATGACAGCAGTCAGTCAAAAGGTGTGTTCGTCTCTGCACCATGTCCTCCAACCCAGGAGTTGTGGGTCTACATGGGAAGGGGGAGATTGGGAGACAAGGGGGGAGTGGGACAGCCAGAGATGGGGGACTGTTTGATGGGGTTTTGGGGTTGGTGGAGAAAGGAGAGGCTGCTGTGAGAGACAGAGAGATTGAGGGAGGGAAAGCATGAGACGCAAAGTCTGAGACAGGATGGAGAAGAGGTGTTCAAAGTTTGTGAAAAGATTTGTAGCTCGGTTGCTCGTTGTTATGGTTCTGTTCGCCGAGCTGGGAATTTGTGAAGCAGACGTTTCGTCCCCTGTATTTAACAAACACATCGACCTGGACCCAATATACCGGCCACTGCAGCGGACAGCTGGAACTGACAACCGGAAGTGGCAGATTCAAACCACAACAAATGCCGGAGGAAAGATCACAGAAGCACTTCACAGGAGGCTCCCAAGCACTGAGGATGTCACCTAGACAGGGGACGAAATGTCTGTAACACAAATTCCCAGCTCGGCGAACAGAACCATAACACGAAGAAGAGGTCTCCACAGAAAGGATAGTCAATGAGGCCATTCAGGGGACAATCCTGAGGATCCTGAACAGGACCAGGATCATTTAATGGGGGAGGGGGGAATGGGCAGAAAGGACTCCATCTGTGATACAAGCCTTCTATAATTCTGGGACTGGGATCTTGCTGTGCATTAAAACAGCCACAGGCCAGTCAGTCAACCCAGACTCATTTACCTGTGTGAGAAAGTGAGGACTGCAGATACTGGAGAGTCAGAGTTACAAAGTGTGGAGCTGGGGAAGCACAGCGGGTCAGCCAGGAGAGTCGATGGTTCAGGCCTGACCTGCTGGGCTTTTCCAGCTCCACACTTTTCCACTCACCTCCCTCTGCCCCAGGGAGTGGGGCTCACAGCAATGTTGGGGGCAGCAAAATATTTGAGGGGGGCTAATTTGGTGAGGCAATTATTTGGGAGGGAAGATATTTGGGAAAGGGGATAAATTGGGGAGGACAGTGAAAATGAAGGGCATAGTATTTTTGAGGGGGTACAAAATTGGGTGAGATCTTTCAAGTCTGAAATAGCGAAAAACAGAAAGGGAGGGTGAGAAAAAGAGACAGAGATGGAGAGAGTGGGGATGGAGAAGGGGGATGGGAGAAAGATGGGCAGAGAGAGACAGGGAGAGGGAGAAAGTGAGAGACAGAGTCTGTGTGTGTGAGAGAGAGAGAGACAGACAGAAGGACAAAGAGAGAGGGGACAGAGAGAGGGAGAGAAGGTCAAGTCAGACTAAGACTGAGGAGTTAAAACATGGACAGACTGAAGTGGTCACACTTGTTATTCAAGTTGGTTCCAACTTTCTCCCTCAATGGATTTTCACATTCCCTCTCTCCCATGCCCCTGGGTTTTGCTTCAGCCTCTCTCTCTCTCTCTCTCTCTCTCTCTCTCTCTCTCTCTCTCTCTCTCTCTCTCTCTGGTTCTGCTTCTGGGTCTGCGAAACTGTTTTCTCTTGTCCTCTCTCCATCTGGATGGTCAGATGGTCTCTGCCTCTTCCCATGCTGGTCTCCTCAGAAGGCCTCCAGAGATTCAGGCAATCAGTCTGCAGATAAACCTTGTTTTTGTTCATTTCTGGATGGTTTTCAGGAACTTTCTCTCGTTCTGGCCAATTCGGAGAATCGGTTAATAGTTTGAAGCATTGCCAATCATTTGGATGGCTTGTTGCTGTTAGTTTCTTTGTGTAGCAGGACCTGATGCCTTCCTGTCTGGGCCCTCATTTGTTTGGAAAATACCTCTGTCCAGAATAACTTTTGCCTTGTACATTATGCTGTGTTTGCGCTGTGCCTGGTGAGCGGGTTTTGTGATTTGGGAGATTTCCTTGGCTACTAAACCTTGGCTGTCAATCTGTGTTTTAGCCAGGAGATTGTGACATCTCCCCCCAAGTCATCCACTTGAATGGAAAGAAAAGAATCTTATGCAATAAATTACAAACCTAATTTTAAAAGCTGTTTATGCTTGTTGTCAGAGTAGCCAGCTGTCTGTGCAAAAGCCATTGTGTACGTTTTCCAAACCGATGGTCTTATAGCTTCACTTGGAGGTCGCCACTCATGATGCTACCCAGCCAGGTAACGAAACGTCTGGATATCAAACCGATCACCGAGCAAACCTACACCCTAAGTCTTATAGCTGATAAGTGATATCATAAAATCATGACAAAACAGAATCAGACCGTTCAGCCCATTGAGTCCACAATGACCCTCTGAATAGTATCCAACTCACACCCACTCCCCCAATGAAATCCTTGAAACCCTGCATTTCCTATGGCTATTCCAGCTAGCCCGAATATCCCTTGACACAATGGGCAATTTAACATGGCCAATCTGTCGTAATGGCAACTATGGGCAGGAAATCAATACTGGCCCAGCCAGGAACACTCAAACACTACAAATGAATTAAACTAATGTCATCACCTGGGGTGTTCCATCTACCTTCTAGCCCCTGGGGGATGTGTCCAGGCATTATTCACCATGATCGTACCCATCTGTTACAGCCTGCAATCCTAACCACCGGTATCCCGAGATATATCAAGGTGAGTGTGGTTAGGACCACAGCCGATGTGAGAGGAGCCGAATTCTTGGATAACAGGCTATGGGAATGTTATGGTATGAACTGTTCCTTCCCATTTACGTAAGTATGGTCCCTGGCAATGTTCCCTCTATCTCCACAGTAAGTGGGAGGTAATCATGGTAACCCATCCAAATACCGTTTTTATACAACTCCAATAATTTGGACTTCATCCTAACTTTGGTCACCTGGGTTAAGTGGAATCCCTCATACCAAGCCCAGGTGTCCTACTGAGAGTGTCCTTACAGCTGTCATTAACCCAGCCCTTGGTGAGCTGCTGTCACTGACAGTGAGAGACTTTGGTGTGGGTGTTCTCCTGGAACAAATGTTTACGCTGTTTGTCACTAACCCGGGATGGGACTTTCCCTTGGCTGGCCTGCCTGAGCTCCTCCCTCAGCTGTTCCACCATCCCGTTACTGCACAGGGTGTGGTTTTACTGCTCACCGTCATCTCTGATTGGGCCCTGGATGATCTGGTTAATCGTGTTGGCGTGACCCTCCAGTTTGGCCACTAAGTGATGGTTAGCCTGATTCTCCACGAGTTGTCCCATGGGCTCCTCTGGGTTTTCAGTATTCAGTCATTCTCAGGCTCATTAGAGAGTTGTTGGGTCAGGATCCTGAGTTTATTCTCCAAATTAGCCAAGTCAGCGTACTGACCTGTAACACTCCTGCCCTGGGGGTGGACTCGTATACTGTTGCTAAATCATTAAGGGGTTCCCTTTTCTTTTGTCTGTTAATTACTTTTCTGGATGTCCCTGTCCCTCAAATGTCCCTGTCCATTGTCCCATTATCCTGTGGGTCAGTTGGAAACATGATTATTTTAATGGGGAAGGACCCACTCTGATTACTGTATCCCTGATACATTCATTATGATTTAGTTTGTGATAAATGTTCGTGAACAAGGAATTCCCTGTGAGTTTAATGACTCGTCCATTGTGAGAGCCTGGTATGTGTGGGACAAGCTGGGGGAGGAGCCTTCCATCCTGGTCACAGCCCGTTTTTAATTTTGTGTCTGAGGAATTCTCCCTGGTGGGCTTCCTGGGATATCACTGTCCGAACTCTGACCCCGAGTCCAGTCTGTGTGCTTGATATCTTACTGCCATGCACCCATTCTCGGGGAAACCCTACCAATCGCTTCTGATCCCTGAGCTCCTGTAACACAATGTGGAAATCCCTAAAGTTTATTTCGTATTCAGTGATTAATTAGCAGAGGGCCCAAGCCTCATTACGGGCACGATTATGGGTCGAATCCCAGGTGTCTCTCCTCCTTTCTGAGACATGGGAGACAAAGGGTCGGGCCCAGTTTCTCATCGCTAAGAGAGGTGCAGGTCATATCCCCAAAAATCCAGACAAATTGGGCCCAGAGACTCCGGGTGAAGCTGACGGGGGGAGTGGAGGGGCATTCCCCTGGTTATTGTTCTGCAGTTATGTAGCGCCTCTGCAGGATATGCCTTATCCTGCCCTCGAGCAGTGAGGATCACTGCCTTCATCTCATCATGGATGCCCCTCCCAAGCTGGTGGCCCTCAGGGAGGGCTGAATGGCCTGCTGGACTAAGGCACATGGCGATTCATTTGGTTTGCTCCTCAGCGTGCACTCTGTGTATGACAGACTGTCAGTCAGTATCTGGGCCAGAGACGGGATCTTTTTAGTGCTGCCCACCAGCTGGGTGCCTGGAATGGCTGTTGTGTACGGAGTGAGACCATAAGCTGCTTTACACTGGGTAACCACATGATTCATGGAATCTGAGTTCGGCTGTGACTCAGGGCTGGGGGCAAAAGATGCAGTTACCTGGGAGACAGGCAGTGAGAGTCCCCATCTGTGAGCGGGTGTGGATGTGTCAGAGTGGGGCCTGTCATTATCTCCCTGGTCAGGTAGAACCCCAAAGGCACACATTATCCCATTCTGGGAGGAGTCGTAGTTCCCTAGGGATGGTATTTGCTCCTGGAACCTCCTACTAGGGCCTGATGTGTGTTGCTCCGTGTTGCAGGTGTACAGGACCAATGCAGCTGCTTGGAGCTCATACACTGTCCTTCCAGATTGTCAATGTAACCTGAGGCTGCTTCCCCATCCCCAGAGACCCTCCTTTCACTGGATTGGGCTCTTCCCAATTGGAACTGGAGTAGTCCCATGTGGGTGAGATTTTCCTGCAACCTTCTGTCCTGCTCATTGTGTAGTAGAGCTAGCTCGGTCACAGCCTGTAGGTTTCCCTGGGGTGACCGGATCCCAGCTGCCTTATCCCAGCCGGGGGTCCTCCAGGCTATCGGCAGTGGAGTGAGCTTTCCAGCTTCCTTTCCCAGTTCTCTATGGGCTTCTCACCACAGCTCCTGTGCCAGGAATCCTTCACTGCAAGGCCAGGCTGGCTTCCTGTGAAATTCTGCAGGACTGTTTCACATTTGTACCGGCTTGTGTTCGTGTTGCTTTGGCTGTTTCTGTATTATCGGACACCTGGGTATATTCATAGAGTCATAGAGTTCTACAGCATGTAGACAGGCTCTTTGGCCCAAACTGGTCCATCTACACTAACCCCGTTTCCCTGCACTTGGCCCATATCCTTCCAATACGTTCCTCTCCATGTATTTGTCCAAGTGCCTTTTAAATGTTATTAAATGTATCCTCCTCGACCACTTGCACTGGTAGTTCATTCCGTAAGTGTACCACCCTCTGGGTAAAAGCATTGTCCCTCAGGTTCCCTTTTAATCTTCCCCTTTCATCTTAAACTGATGCCCTTTCATCCTTGATTCCCCAAGCCTTGGATAAAGACTGAGTGCATTCACCCTATCCATGCCTCCCATTATCTTATACACCTCTATAAGGACACCCCTCAGTCTCCTACACATGAAAGAAAATGCCCTTGCTTGTCCAACCTCTCTCTATATCTGTCTAGTTGAGTTCTGGCAACATCCTTGTCAGTTTCTTCTGCACTCTTTACAGTTTAATAACATCCTTCCTATAGCAAGGTGGGTAAAACTGAACACAATATTCCAAGTGCGGCCTCACTAACATCATGCACAACTGCAACATAACTTCCCAACTTCGATATTCCATGCCCTGACTGATGAAGGGCCCAATGTGCCAAAAGCCTTCTTCACTGCCCTGTCTCCCTGAGTTCAGAGTGCCGTGCTCCTGGAATCTAAGGTCCCTCTGTCCCACTACACTCCTTCAGGCCCGACCATTCACCATGAAACCCCAGTTTTGATGTGACTTTCCAAAATGCAAGATCTCGCCCTTGTCTGTATTAAACTCCATTTGCCATTTCTCAGCCCAATTCCCCAGCTGATCAAGGCCCTGTTGCAATTGCTGAGAACCTTCCTCACTTAATTTAGTGTAATCTGCAAACTTTCTAATCATGCCTTAAACATCCTCATCCAAATCATTGATATAGATAACAAAAAGCCATGGGCCTAGCACTGACGAGCTCAGTGGCACAATGGCTCAGTGGTTAGCACTGCTGCCTCACAGCACTGTGGATCTGGGTTCAATTCCAACCTCACAGGATGGTCTGTGTGGGTTAGATCCAGTTAGGGTTAGATTTCCTACAGTGTGGAAATAGGCCATTTGGCCCAACAAGTCCACACCGACCTGCTGAAGAGTAACCCACCTAGAGCCATTCTACTTACCCAATATTTACCTTGGACGAATGCACCGAGCACTATGGACAACTTAGCCTGGCCAATTCACCTAACCTGTACATATTTGGAATGGGGAGGAAACCGGAGCACCCAGAGGAAACCCAAGCAGACACAGGGAGAATGTGCAAACTCCACACAGACAGTCACCCGAGGCTGGGGTCAAACCCGGGTCCCTGGCGCTGTGAGGCAGCAGTGCCAACCACTGAGACACCATGCCAATCCAACTGATTTTGTATGTTCTTCCCATGTCTGCGTGGGTTTCCTCTGGGTGCTCCGGTTTCCTCCCACAGTCCAAAGATGTGCAGGTCAGGTAAATTGGCCATGCTCAATTGCCTATAGTGTTCATGGATGTGTAAGTCAGTTGCATTAGTCAGGGGTAAATGTAGAGTAACAGGGTATGGGAATAGGTTTGCGTGGAATAATCTTCAGAGGGCCAGTGGCTTTGTTGGGCCGAAGGGCCTGTTTCCACAGAAGAGGGATTCTATGATTCTATGACCGCTGAGGCACACCACTAGTCACAGGTATCCAGTCTATCTGTTACCCTCTGCTTCCTACCATCAAGCCAATTGTGTACTCACTTTGCTAACGGACCCTGGATTCCATGCGATCTAACCTTCCAGAGCAAGGTATCATGTGGAACCTTATCAAAGGCCTTCCTGAAGTCTGTAGAGTCTACATGTACTGGCCTGCCCTCGTCAAACTTCCTGATCACTTCATCACGAACGCTGACAAATTTGTGAGGCCTAGTCTCCCACACACAAGGCTATGCTGACTACTCCCAATTAAATGTTGTATTTCCAAATGCAGTGCATCTTCTCAAGTAATTTACTTACCATGGATGTTGGGTTTACTGTTCTATAGTTCCCAGGATTTTCTTTGCAGCCCTTCTTGAATAAGGGCACAACATGTGATGCTCTCCAAAATCTGGGACCTCACCCATAGGTAATGTTGATGCAAATAGATCAGCCAGGAACCCCGCAATTTCTTCTCTCGCCTCTTGCAGTGTTGTTGGATATATTTGGTCAGGAGATTTGTCCACGTTCATACATTCTAATTCATACAAATATACAAAGGACAGGATTACTTATTAATACCTGCATACCTCTGACCTGATCTGGGAGAGATGGGTCAGGAGGGGGAGATTACTTTGTTGGGTGGGGATCAGTCAGGGAGGGGGACATTGCAGTGTTGAGTAGGGATCAGTCAGAGAGGGGTTGAGTGCAGTGTTTGTTAGGGATCAATCAGGGAGGGGGAGATTACAGTGTTGGGTAGGGATCAGTTGGGGAGGGGGAGGTTGCTGTGTTGGGTAAGGATCAATCAGGGAGGGGGAGATTACAGTGTTGGGTAGGGATCAGTCAGGGAGAGGTTGAGTGCAGTGTTGGGTAGGGATCACTCAGAGAGGGGGAGATTGCAGTGTTGTGTAGGGTTAGAGGGAAATCAGGAGGGCAAAAAGGGGACAAGAGATTGCTTTAACAATTAGGGTTAAGGAGAATCCAAAGATCTTTTACAAATGCATAAAGGCCAAAGGGTCACTGGGGAGACAATAGGGCCCTCAAAGATCAAGACAGCCTGCACGTGGAGCTGCAGGAGATTGAGAAAATACCGAACAAGTATTTCCTGTCGAGATGGACATGGAAGATGTAGAATAGAATGATGGTTTGGGAAATAGCATTGGGGAGTAGATGATGTCATCTTGCAAAATGTCCACATTACAGAGGAGGAAGTGCTGGATGTCTTGAAATGGTTAAAGATGGATAAATCCCCAGGACCTTTTCAGGTATACTCTCGATCTCTGGGAAGCTAGAGATTTGATTGCTGTGCCCCGTGCTGAAATATTTGTATAATCGATCGATACAGGTGAGGTACCAGTAGACTGCAGGTTGGGCTAACGTGGTGCCACTGTTTAGGAAGGGTGGTAAGGACAAGACAGGGAACTACAGACTGGTTCGCCTGTTGTCAGTCGTGGGCACGTTGAAAGACGGATACATGAGGGAGAGGAATTACATGTGTTTAGAAAGGCAATGTCTAATTGGGGATAGTCAGCATTGCTTTGTCCGTGGGAAATCATGGCTCAAGATATTGAGTTTTTGAAGAAGTACCAAAAGGATTGATGAGGGCAGCGCGGTGGATGTGAATGATCTGGACTTCAGTAAGGTATTCGAAAAGATACCACATGGGAGATTGGAGAGCAAGGATAGATCTCATGGAATACAGGGAAAACCAGCCATTTGGATACAGAACTGGCACGAAGGTAGAAGACAGAGGGTGGTTGTGGGGTGTGTTTTTTTCAGCCTGGAGACCTGTGACCAGTGGAGTGCCACAAGGATCGGTGCTGCGTCCACTACTTTCCATTAATGATATAAATGATTTGAATGTGAACACAGCAGGTATAGTTAGTAAGTTTGCAGATGATACCAAAATTGGAGGTGTAGAGGACAGTGAAGAATGTTACTTCACATTACAATGGGATGGTGAACTGATGGGCCAATGGGCTGAGGAGTGGGAGATGGAGTTTAATTTAGATAAATGGGACGTGCTGTATTTTGGAAAAACAACTCTTCGCAGGACTTTAACACTTAATGTTAATGTCCCAGGGAGTGTTTCTGAACAAAGAGACCTTGGAGTGCAGGTTCATTGTTCCTTGAAAGGGGAATTGTGGGTCGATAGGATAGTGAAGAAGGTGTTTGGTATGCTTGTGTTTACTGATCAGTGCATTGAGTAGAGGAGTTGGGAGGTCATGTTGTGGCTATACAGGACATTGGATAAGTCACTTTTGGAATATTGTGTGCAATTCTTGTCTCCTCCCTATCGGAAGGATGTTGCATAAATTGAAAGTGTTCAGAAAAGATTTACAAAGATGCTGATAGGATTGGACGCTTTGAGCTACAGAGAGAGGTGAAATGGGCTGGGCCTGTTTTCCCTAGAATGTCTGAGGCTGAGGGGCACCCATATGCAGGTTTATAAAACCATGAGTCATATCTATAGGTATAACAGACATGTTCTTTTCCCTAGGGTGGGGTAGTGCAGAACTGGAGGGCCCAGGTTGAGGGTGAGAGGGGAAAGATATAAAAGGAACGTAAGGGACAACGTTTTGATGTGGAGGGTGTTGCGTGTATGGAATTAACTGCCAGATGAAGTGGTGGAGACTGGTACAATTACTGCATTTAAAAGGCATTTCGATGGGTATACGAACAGGAAGGGTTGAGAGGGATTTGGGCCAAGTGCTGGCAAATGTGATGGGATTATGATAGGATATGTTGGTGGCGTGGATGATTTGTTTCTGTGCTGTACATCTCTATGACTGTGAATGTTTTCCACTGTCCATTTCCAGCCATACACTTCACTGTTTCCCCTGTTTACCTTGGTCAGTTCTCCTCTCAAACACATGTCAATGGCTTTGCTCCTGATTGTAGTGTGTGCTTTGTGGTCACTTTAAAAATCCATCATCTCGTTGAAGTCCACTACACTACAATTTCCCAGAGGAGATCTCAGTGGGATATTACTCCTTCACTCAGCGTCATCACCCAACGGTCGATCTGAGATAGTCACCTCCCTGGCCGTTTGCACAACGTGTTATTCAAAGAAACACTGACACAAACATTCAAAGAGGAGTTCGGAGAACATCACTTTTGCCGATGTGACTGTCCCAGATTATACAAAGACTGAAGTCTCCCAGAATTATCACAGTGCCTTTGTATTACACAGGAATGTGTAGCAGGGTTGAGCAATGAAATGCTGTTCGGTCACCTAAAAAGTGTTCTCCTGCTTGTGTTTCTGACACGTGTTACCCAGAATCTGCATTCAGACTGATTCAGCTGCATCATCTGAGGCCAAATGCTTTCTCTGTAATGCCTTTGTTACCCATTACTGTCAGGGTTACCCATCCTGCACTCCCTGGCACCCCTCAAGGAGGTGGACAATAGAATATTCATGTTCCACCTTTTGCTCACCCTGTCACCACTAAATCTCATTTATCTCTGTGCCACAATCCATCCACCTTATTGCAGAGACATTATCCAGTACAAAAAAAGAACATTACGATTGACTATTTCCACAATTTCTTGTCACAGTCCATTTCACTGATGTACAGTTTCAGTTAAACTCTGTCTCTTCCTGTTCCTTTCTGCTTGTCTTCAGCTACATTGCCATTTCTCTTTGGATTTGGAAAGCTCCTTTCACCTGAACCCTGGCCCTGCATCCTCTCTGTCAGTTTAAAGTCCTGCCCATAAGCTAAACCGACATGATTGGCCAGGATACTGCTCCCAGCAGTGTTGTGTTTAATTCACTCATGGGATGTTGCTGACTCTGGCTGGCCAGCATCGCATGCCCACCCTGAGCTGCCCTTGAGCTGAGTGCCTTGCTGGATGATTACAGAGAGCAGTTTAGAGTCAACCCCATCGCTCTGGGTCTGGATCATATGTAGGCCAGACCCGCTGTCTATAATAGATTTCCTTCCTAAAAGGATATTAAGCAGTTAGATGGGTTATACTGGACACCGGCATTAACATCTGGATGAACAGTCGGGTGAGAATAGCACGAGGCCATCACCTGTCCCACTCGTAGCTCACCTGTCACTGAGTACTGATCCCCGTGCACCATGAATCACAACCCTTTCATCGTGACCATTGTGCGATCCTGATACCTTCCTGCACTCTGGTGATATCACTCAGTCTCTCTCCATGTGATATCCCTCACTGTGTGAGTCGAATTGCTGGCTCTGTCAGTGTCTCACACACGTGCAGCTACTCTAGATCCTGAGCCAATGGAATTCCCCAGTCCAGAGAGACGCAGCAGCACAGGCCAGGGATGGAGACTGGGATTTTCCAGATCTCTGTGGGATTCAGTGCCATTGTCCATGCGTAACCCTCACTGCATCAGTCTAATTTCCCATTCTGTCTGTTTCTCTGTCTCCTGTCGGTCATCAGGATGTTCCTTGGTCAGTCAGAAAGACATGAAGAGGGAGATCTGGAGCATTCAGTAAATCCTGCAGCCGGTAAGACCACTCAGAGTAAACAGCACAGGGAGGGGTTTGTGGCCTTCTGTATTCAGACCTGGAAGACAGGACATAGACACAGAGCTGGATAAGGAACAGCTACATTCTAGGCTTCATTCACGTCATCTTGTGTGGGTCCTCCTTTCACCTCTGCTGTACTGGTCCTCCCTGAGACATCTCTCTCTGACTTTCTGTCTCTTTTTCTCTATCCCCTCTCTCACCCACACACGCTCATTCTCTCTCTGACCCCCTCTCACCCTCTCTCTCCAAATCTCTTCCCCTCACTCATTCTCTCTCTCTCACCCTCTCACTCACTCTTGCTCCAACCCCCTCACTCACTCTCCACCTCATCCCTGTCTCTCACCGAACTCTCTCTCTCCCTCGCGTGCCTCTCCCTCACATCCCTCTTTCTCTGGCTCACCCTGTATCTCTCCCTAGCTCGCTCTCCCCCTCTTTCGATCTTACTCTCTTTCTCTTTCTCTCTCGTCCCCTTATCATGCTCTCTCTCGATCTCTCAGTCTGTCTCTCATTTCTGTCCCCTCACTCACTCACACTTGCACCTCTCTCTCTCTCCCTCGCGTGCCTCTCCCTCATGTCCCTCTCTCACTGGCTCACCCTGTATCTCTCCCTATTTCGCTCTCCCCTCTTTCTATCTTACTCTCTTTCTCTTTCTCTCTCACATCCCCTTATCGTTCTCGCTCTCTCGATCTCCCAGACTCTCTCTCGCATTCCGTCCCCTCACTCACTCTCTCTCTTTCTCGCTCGCCCCATCTCTCGCCCGTCTCTCTTGCTCACACCTCGCTCTCTCTCTCTTTCTCCCTTCAATCTCTCTCCCTTCTCTGTCACTTTCTCCCCCTCTCTCTGCCCCCTCTATCTCTCCGCCCTCTCTCCCCACTTTCTCCCCTCTCTCTCCCCGCCTTACCCTATTCTGTTACCCGTCTCTCACACCTCTCTCTCACCCCTCTCTCACCCCCTCTCTCACCCCCTCTGTGACACCCTCTGTCACACCCTCTCTCGACCCCCCTTTCTCGACCTCCCTCTCTCGAACTCCCTCTCTCGACACCTTCTCTCGACCCCCCTCTCTTTCCTCTCTCTCTCCCCACCTCACCCCTCTCTCTCACCCCTCTCTCCCTCTCTCTCCCCTACTTTGTCGATCCACTCTCTCGACCCCCTCACTTGACCCCTTCACTCGACCCCCTCTCTTGACTCCCTCTCTCGACCCCGCGCTCTCAACCCTTCTCTCTCTTCCCACCTTTCTCCACCCCCTCTCTCCCCACTCTCTCTCCCGCCTCCCCATCGCTCCCCCTCTCAAACCCCTCACTCGACCCCCTCTCACAACTCCCTCTCTCGACTCCCTCTCGCTCTCCCAACCCCTCTATCCCCCCTCCACCCCCTTTCCACCTCCTCCCTCTCTCCCCCTCTCTCAACCCCCTCACTCGACCCCTTCACTAGATCCCCTCACTCCACCCCCTCTCTCTACTCCCTCTCTCAACCCTCTCTCCCCTTCTCTCTTCCCCCTCTCAGAAAGCACTCTCTCTCCCCACTCACCCCCTTTTCTGTTCCCCTCTCTCCATACTCCCTCTCCCCATCCTCCCCCTCTCCCTCTCACTAATCCTGTCTCTCCCTCTCTCACCCCCGTCGCTCTCCCCGTCTCTCCACTCCCCTCTCTCCCCCTCTCTCTCCCCCTCCCTTGCCCCCTCTCTGTCGCCTGTCTCTCTCCCCCTCTCTCTTTGACTCTCTTTCCCCTCTCCCTTGCCCCTTCTCCCTTGCCTCATCTCCATCTCTTCTTTCGCCCTCACTCTCTCGCCCCTCTCTTTCTGCACCTCTCTCTGTCTTCTCTCTCCCCT
This sequence comes from Chiloscyllium punctatum, assembly GCF_047496795.1. NCBI lineage: Eukaryota > Metazoa > Chordata > Chondrichthyes > Orectolobiformes > Hemiscylliidae > Chiloscyllium > Chiloscyllium punctatum. The sequence continues at coordinate 51,223,093 of NC_092771.1, read as the reverse complement.
CACTCTGTCACCTCAATCTGCCTCCCTCTCTCACTCCCTCCCTCTCTTCCTCCCTCTCTCACTCACGATCCTCTATTTCCCCCACTCACTCCCCTCTCTCTCCCCCTTGCTCATGCCCACACTCCCCCTCTCCACTTCCTTCCCTCCACCCCCTCTCTTTCTCCCCCTCTCTCCCCCTCTCTCTTCACCCTCTCTCCTCCTCTCTCTCCCCCCTCCCCTGTCCTTATCTCTCTTCCCCAGTATCTATCTCGCTCGACCGCCTCTCTCTTCCCCTCTCCCCTCTCCCTATCTCTCTTCCCCAGTCTCTATCTCGCTCTACCGCCTCTCTCTTCCCCCTCTCCCCTCTCCCTATCTCTCTTCCCCAAAATCTATCTCGCTCTACTGCCTCTCTCTTCCCCCTCCCCTCTCCCTATCTCTCTTCCCCAGTATCTATCTCGATCTACCTCCTCTCTCTTCCCCCTCTCTCCACGACTCTCTCTCTCACTCCCCGCTCTCTCCTCACCCCTCTCTCGCCCCCTCTCTCACCATCTTTCCCCTCCTCTCTCCCACTCTCTCTCCCTACCGTCTCTTTCTCAACCCCTCTCTTTACACCTCTCTCTCTCACCCCCTCTCTACCTCTCACTCTCTCTCTCCCCTCGCTCACACCCACACTCCCCCTCTCCACTTTCCTCCTTCCACCCCCTCTCTTTCTCCCCCTCTCTCCCCCTCTCTCCCCTTCTCTCTCCCCATCTCTCTTCACCCTCTCTCCCCCTCACTCTCCCCCCCTCCCCTCTCCCCATCTCTCTTGCCCAGTCTCTATCTCGGTCTACCTCCTCTCTCTTCCCGCTCTCTCCATGACTCGTTCTCGCTCCACCCTCTCTCCACATCTCTCTCTCGCCCTCTCTCTCACCATCTCTCCCCTCCTCTCTCCCACTCTCTCTTGCCCCTCTCTCTCCCCCCTCTCTCCCCCTCTCTCTCCCTCTCTCTCTACCATCTGTCTCTCAACCCCTCTCTCTCTACACCTTTCTCTCACCCCCCTCTCTACCCTCTCTCTCTCTCTCTCTCCCCTCTCTCTTCACTAACTCCCTCCCCAACTCTGTCACGTAACTTGCTCCCTCTTTCTCCCTCCCTCCCTAACACTCTCCCTCCCCCACTCTCTCCCCCCACTCTCCCCACACTCTCTCCCCACTCTGTCTCCCCCACTCTGTCTCCCCACTCTGTCTCCCCACTCTCCCCACACTCTCTCTCTCCCCCAGTCTCACCCCTACTTTTCGCCCCACTCTCTCCGCCCCCACTCTCTTTGCACTCACTCTCTCTCACCCTCTCTCTCTCCCCCTCTCCCCTCCTCTCTGTCCCCAAAATCTCTCTCCTTCTTTCTCTCCCCCTTTCTCACCCCTTCTCTCCCTCACCTCTCTCTCTCTCACCCTCTCACTCCTCCCACATTATCCCCCTCTCTCCCCTCTGTCTGTCCCCCTCCCCCCTCTCTAATCCCCTCTCTCCCCCTCTACCGAACTATCTCCCCTCCCCCCCCTCTATCCCCACACTCTCCCCCTCTTTCTCCACTCCCTCTCCCCCCTCTCTCTCCCCTCTCACCCCCTCTCTCCCTCTCTCCCCTCTCTCTACCCAATCTCTCTCTCCCCCTCTCTCTAGCCCCCTCTTTCTTGCCCCCTCTGATCTCTGTCTCCCCTCTATCTTGCCCCACTCTAACTCCCCTCTCCCGCCCCCTCCTTTGCTCACCCCCTCTCTCTACCCCCTCTCTCCCCATCTCTCTCTCTTCACTACATCTCTCCCCTTACTCTGTCACCTCTTCTCCCTCCCTCTCTCACACCCTCCCTCTCTCTCCCTTCCTCCCTCTCAGTCTCCCCCACTCACTCCCCTCTCTCACCCACTCTCTCCCCTCTCTCGCTCTCTGCCCCTCTCTCTCCCCCTCTCTCGACCCCTCTCTTGCCCTCTCTTGCCTCATCTCTGTTGCCCATCACTCTCATCCCCTCTCTCTCGCCTCCTCTCCCTCACCCTCTCTCTCCACCCATCTCTCTCCACCCATCTCTCTCCACCCATCTCTCTCTCCACATCACTCTCCATCCATCTCTCTCCCCCTCTCTCCCCCCTCTCTAACCCCCTCCACTCTCTCTCTCCCCATCCCACGCCCACTACCTTCCCCTCTGTCTCCGCCCATTCTCTCCCCTCCTCTCGCCCCCTCTCTCCCCCTCCCCATCTCTCTTCGTCTCTCTCTCCCCACCTCTCTCTCCCTTCCTCTTTCTCCCCACCTCTCTTCCCGTCTCTTCCCGACTCTCTCCCCATCTCTTTCCCCATAATTTCCTCCCTCGCCCCCTTTCTAGCTCCATACTCTCTCGCCACTCTCCACACTCACTCTCCTCTCTCTCTTCCTCTTTCTCCCCACTCACTCTCCTCTCTCTCTCCCCGTCTCTCCCCCCTCTCTCCCCCATCTCGACCCCCTCTCTCCCCCCTCTCTCTCCCCCTCTCTCCCCCCTCTCTCCCCCCTCTCTCCCCCTCTCTCCCTCCATCTCTCCCCCTCTCTCCCCCTCTCTCTCCCCCTCTTCCCTCTCTTTCACCCCCTCTCACCCTTTCTTCCCCCCTCTCTCCCCCTCTCTCTCCCCCCTCTCCCCCTCTTTCTCCCCCTCTCTCCCCCTCTCTCTCCCTCCCCCTCTCTCCCTCTCTCTTCCCGCTTTTTATCCCCCCTCCCTCACCCCCATTCTGTCCTCCTCTGTCTCCCTCTCCCTCCCTCTCTCTCTCTCCCCCTCTTCCCCCACTCTCCTGTCTCTCTCCCCCCTCTCCTGTCTCTCTACTGTCTCTCTCTCCCACTTCTCTCTCCCCCTCTCTCCCACCCTCTCTGTCCCCTTCTCTCTCCACCCCACTCTCTCACCCCGCTCTCTCACCCTGCTCTATCAACCCCCCTCTCTCCCTCTCTCTACCTCTCTCTCTCACCCCCTCACTCTCCCCCTCACTCTCCCCCTCACTATCCCCCTCACTCTCCCCCCTCACTCCCCCCTCACTGTCCCCTCACTCTCCACCCTCTCTCTTCCCCTTTTTATCCCTCTGCTCTCTGCCCTCTCTCTACTCCCTCTCTCTCTATTGCCTCGCTCTCTCTCTACCCCCTCTCTCCCCACGATTCTCTATCGATCTCCACCCACTCTCCCCACACCCCCTCTCTCCCCCTCCCTCTCTCTCCCCCTTGCCTCCTCTCTCTCTCGCCTCTCTCTCTCTTCCTCTCTCCCCCTCTCCCTTGTCTCCTCTCCCTCCCCTCTTTCGCCCTCCCTCTCTAGCCCCTCTCTCTCTCTACCCCTCACGCTGCCCTCTCTCTCTCTCTTTTCACTCTGTCACCTCACTCTCCCTCCCTCTCTCACTCCCTCCCACTCTCCTTCCCTCCGTCTCTCACCCTATCACTCACTATTGTCTCTGTCCCCCACTCTCCCCTCTCTCTCCCCCACTCTCCCCCTCTCTCTATGCCCCTCTCTCACCCCTCTCTCTACCCTCTCTCACTATCCCGCTCACCCCCTCTCTGTACCCCTCAATCTCTCTCCCCCCTCTCTGTTTACTAACTCTCTCCCCACTCTGTCACCTAAATCTCTCATCTCCCTCTCTCACTTCCTCCCTCTCTCCCCCTCGCACTCTCTCCTCTCTCCAAAACTGTCCTTCCCCACTCTCTCCCACACTCTCTTCCCCCACTCTCATCCCCAGATTTCTCCCCTCTCTCTCTTTCCCCTCTCTCTCCTCCTCCGTCTCTCACCCACTTACTTTCCTCCGCTCTCCCTCCCACTCTCTCCCCACTCTATCCCCCAATCTCACTCACCATTTTTCTCTCACCCTTTCTCTCCCCCCTTTTTCTGCCCTCTCTCTCTCTCCCCCAACCCCCACAATTCCCCTGACCCCTCTCTCTCACCCCTTTCTCTCTCACCCCTCTCTCTCACCCCCTCTCTCTCACCCCCTCTCTCTCACCCCCTCGCTCTCACCCTCTCTCTCCCCTTCTCTCTCACCCCCACTCTCTCACCCCTCTCCCTCGCCCCACTCTCGCGTGGTCTCTCTCTCAACCCCACTCTCTCCCCCCTCTCTCACCCCCCTTTCTTACACCCTCTCTCCCCCACCCTCTGTCTCACACATCTCCCTCCCCCTCTCTCTCCCATTACGCCAACCTCTCTCTCCCCCACTCTCCCAAACACCCTCTCTCCCTCTCTACCCCCTCTCTCCCCCTCTCTCTCGCCTCTCTCTCTCTCACCCCCTCTCTCTGCACCCTCTATCGACCCCCTGTCTCTCACCCGCTCTCTCTTGTCCGCCTCTTTCACACCCTCTGTCTCGCCCCCCTCTGTCCCCCGTCTCACCAAATCTCTCGCCTTTTTCTCTCTCTCCCCTTTCCCTCCCCTCTCTGTCTCACCTCCTCTCTCTACCCCCTTTCTCTCCATCTCTCTCGCTTCACTAGCTCGGTCCCCTTACTCTGTCACCTCACTCTCCCTCTGGCTCTCACTCCCTCCCTTTCTCCCTCCCTCCCTCTCACTCTCCCCTCTCTCACCCCCACTCATTCCCCTGTCTCACCCCCACTCATTCTCCTCTCTCTCTCGCACTCACTCCCTTCTCTCTCTCCCCCTCTCTCCCCCTCTCTCTCCCCCCTCTCTCTCCCCCCTCTCTCTCGAAACGCCTCCATCACTCCCTCTCTCTACCCTCTCTCTCCACCCCGCTCACTCCCTCTCTCTAAACCTCAATCTCTTTCTCCCCTCTCACTCTTCACTAACTCTCTCCCCCACTCTGTCACCTAAATCTCTCCCCTCTCTTACCCTCCCTCTCTCACTCCCTCCCTCTCTCCCCTCTTACTCTCCCCTCTCTCCCCGCTGTCTTTCCCCAATCTCTCCCCAATATCGTCCCCCACTCTCACCGTCATCTCACTCCCCTCTCTCCCTCTCCCTCTTTCTCTCTCCCCCTCTTTTCCCCCCTCTCCACCCTCTTTCTCCCCCACCCTCTCTCACCCTCTCTCTCTCTCAATTGTTCCCCACTCTCTCCCCCAATCTCACTCCCCCACTTTCTCTCCTCTATCTCTGCCCCTTTCTGTCCCCCTTTCTCTGCCCCATCTCTCTCCCCCACACCCCACTTTTCCGTCCCTCTCTCTCCCCCACTATCTCTTTCCCCCCTTTCTGTCCCCCTCTCGCTCTGTCCCCCCTCGCTCCGTCCCCCTTCTCTCTGCTCACCTCCTCTCTGTCCCCCCTACCTCTCTGTTCCCCCTTCTATCCGTCCCCCTCTCTCTCGCCCCTTCTCTCTGTCCCCCCTCTCTCTCTGTCTCCCTCTCTTTGTCCCCCCATTCTCCCTCTCTCTGTTCCTCTCTCTGTCCCCTCTCTCTGTCCCCCACTCTCTCTGTCCCTCTCTCTCTGACCCCCTCTCTTTGCCACCTCCCACTTATTCCCCACCCCCCTCCTTCCCCCTCTCTCTGTCCCCAATCTTTGACTCCCCCTATCTCTGTCACTCTCTCCCTGTCCCCCCGTCCCCCTCTCTCCTCCCCCTTCTGTCCCCCACTCTCTCCTGCCCCTCTCTCTGTCCCCCCTCTCTCTGTCCCCTCTCTCTCTGCCCCCCTTCTCTGCCTCTCTCTCTGTCCCACCCTCCCTGTCCCTGTCTCTCAGTCTCCCCCTCGCTCTGTTCCCCCCCTCGCTCTTTCACCACCTCGCTCTGTCGCCCCCTCGGTCTGTCCCTCTGCTCTCTGCCCCCCTCCTCTCTGTCCCCCAATTCCTCTCTGTTCCCCCCTCTCTGTGTCCTCTCTCTTCCTGAACCCCTATGGCCCACTCTCTCTGTCCCCATCTCTGTCCCTTTATCTCTGTCCCTCTCTTTCTGACCTCCCACTCTCTGTCCCCACTCTCTCTGTCCCCCCTCTCTCTCCCCCTCTCTCTACCCCCCTCTGTCCACCACACACTGTCGCCCCCACTCTGTGCCCCGCTCTCTGTTCCCCCCTGTCCCCCCTTTCTATTCCCCTCTTTCTGCCCCCCACTCTGTCTGCACACTCTCTCTCCGCCGGCTTTCTCCGCCCTCTCTCTCTGTCCCCATCTCTCTGTTCCCATCTCTCTGTCTCCCTCTCTCTGTCCGCACTCTCTCTCTCCGCCCTCTTTCTCCGCCCTCTCTCTCTGTCCCGATCTCTCTGTCCCCATCTCTCTGTCTCCCTCTCTCTGTCCGCACTCTCTCTCTCCGCCCTCTTTCGCCGCCCTCTCTCTCTATTTCCACATCTCTCTGTCCCCATCTCTCTGTCACCCTCTCTCTGTCACCCTCTCTCTGTCCGCACTCTCTCTCTCCGCCTTCTTTCTCCGCCCTCTCTCTCTGTCCCCATCTCTCTGTCACCCTCTCGCTGTCCCGCCCGTCCCGCCTCTTTCTGTTCCTCTCTTTCTGCCCCCGTCTCTGTCCGCCCTCTCTCTGTCCGCGCTCTCTCTGTGTCCCCCTCTCACTGTCCCCCTCTCTCTGCCCGCCACTCTCTTTCCCCATCTCGGTGTCCCCCCTTGCTCTGTGCCCCGCTCTCTGCACACCTTGCCCACTTCTCTCTGTCCCCCTTCTCTCTGTCCCCCTTCTCTCTGCCCCCCCCCCCTCTCTGCCCGCCTCTCTCTTTCCGCCTCTCGGTGTCCCCCCACTCTGTGTCCTCCCTTGCTTCGTGCCCCCTCACTGCACCCCTTGCCCACTTCTCTCTGTCCCCCTTCTCTCTGTCCCCCTTCTCTCCGTCCCCTCTCTCTCTGTCCTCCTCTCTCTGTCCCCCGTCATTCTCCCTCACTCTCTGCCCACTCTCTTTGCTCCCTGTGACCCTCGTCTCTCTGTCCCCCGTATCTCTGTTCCCCGTCTCTCTGTACCCACCCTCTGGTCCCCCCTCTGTCCCCGTTCCCTCCTCTTTCTGTTCCCCTCTTTCTGTCCCCCCTGTTTGCACCCCCGTCCCCCACTCTGTCCACCCCTCTCTGTCCCCCCTCGCTGTCCCTCACTCTCTCTGCTCCCCATGACCCCCTTTCTCTGTCCCCGTCTCTCTGTGCCCCGTCTTTCTGTCCCCCGTCTCTCTGTCCCCGTCTCTCTGTCCCCCGTCTCTCTGTCCCCCGTCTCTCTGTCCCCCGTCTCTCTGTCCCCGTCTCTCTGTCCCCTGTCTCTCTGTCCCCTGTCTCTCTGTCCCCCGTCTCTCTGTCCCCATCTCTCTGTCCCCTGTCTCTCTGTCCCCGTCTCTCTGTCCCCATCTCTGTCTCCCTCTCTGTCCCCCCTCTCTGTACACACACTCTGTCCCCCCTCTGTCACCCCATCCCTCCTCTTTCTGTTCTTCTCTCTCTGTCCCCCTCTCTCTGTTCCCCCCTCTCTCTACCCCCTCTCTTTCATCCTCTCCGTGTCCCACTCTCTTTGTCCCCTCTCTCTATCCCCCTGTCTCTGTCCCCCTCTCTCTGTCACCCCTCTCTCTGTCCCTCTCTCTGCGTCTCCCTCTCTGTTCCCTCTCTCTGTTCCCGCTCTCTCTGTACCCCACTCTCTATCCCTCCTCTGTCTGCCCCCTCTGTCCCCTTCTCTCTGCCCCAGTCACCCTCTTTCTGTTCACCTCTCTCTCTGTCCCCCCTCTCTCTGACCCCACTCTCTCTGACCCCTCTCTCTCTGTCCCTTACTCTCTCTGTCCCCCCTCTCTCTCTGTCCCCTCTCTCTTTGTCCCCCGCTCTCTGACCCCTCTCTCTCTGTCCCCACTCTCTCTCTGTCCCCCCTCTCTCTCAGTCCCCCCGCTCTGTCCCCAGCCTCTGTTGCCCCCTCCTCTTTCTGTTCCCCTCTTTCTGTCCCCCTCTGTGCTCGCCCTCTCTCTGTCCGCGCTCTTTCTCTGTCCCTCTCTCTCTTTCCCCCTCTCTCAGCCCCCTCTCTGGGTCCCGACTCTCTCTGTCCTCCCTCTCTCACTGTCCCCCCCCTCTCTGCACCCCTCTCTCTTTCCTCCTCTCCGTGTCCCACTTTCCTTATCCCCACTCTCTATCCCCCTGTCTCTGACCCCCCGCTCTCTGTCACCCCTCTCTGTCCCTCTCTCTGTCCCTTTCTCTCTGTTCCCGCTCTCTCTGTACCCAACTCTCTGTCACCCCTCTGTCTCTCGCCCCCTCTGTCCCCTGCTCTCTGCCCCTGTCCCCCTCTTTCTGTACCCCCTCTCTCTGTCCCCTCTCTCTCTGACCCCCCTCTCTCTGACCCCGCTCTCTCTGACCCACTCTTTCTGCCCCTCCTCTCCCTGAACACCCCTCTCAGCCCCCTATGACCCCCTTTCTCTGTCAGCCGTCTCTCTGTCCCCCATCTCTGTCCCCATCTTGTTCCTTTCTCTCCGTACCCCCGTCTGACCCCCTCTCTGTCCCCCCTCTCTGTCCCCACTCTCTCCTTCCCCCACTCTCTGTCCATGTCTCTCTTGTCCCCCTTCTGTCCACCTTTCAATTTCCCCCCTCTCTCTGCCCCCTATCTCTGTCCCCCCGCCCCCCTCTCTCTGCCCCCCTCCCACAGTCCACCTCTCTGTACCCTCTCTCTCTGGCCCCCTCTCTCTGACCCCCCTCTCTGTCTCCCCCCAGCACTCCACCCATTGTACCACCCCCTCTGTCCCCCTATCTCTGTTCCTTCTCTCTCTGTCCCCCCCTTTCCCCTCTCTCTGTCGCCCCTCTCTCTGTCCCCCTCTCACTATTCCTGCTCTCTCTGTCCCCTCTCTCTGTCCCCCGCTCTCTGTACCCCCTCTCTGTCTCCCCTCTTTATGTTGCCCCTCTCTTTGTACGTCTCTCTATTCCTGCTCTCTCTCTCCTCCTCTCTCTGTCCCTCCTCTCTCTGTCCCCATCTCTCTGTCCCCTCTCTCTGTCCCACGCTCTCTGTTCCCCCTCTCTGTCGCCCCTCTTTCTGTCGCCGCTCTCTCTGTCCCTCTCTCTGTCCCTCTCTCTCTGTCCCTCCTCTCCCTGTCCCACCTCTCTCTGTCCACCTCTCTCTGTCCTCTCTCTCTGTCCCCCGCTCTCTGTCCCCCCTCTCTCACTCCCCCTCTCTCTGTTCCTCTCACTCTGTCCCTCTCTCTCTGTCCCTCCTCTCTCTGCCCCCCCTCTCTCTGTCCCCCTCTCTCTGTCCCCCTCTCTCAGTCCCTTTCTCTCTGTCCCCCCTCTCTGTCCCCCACTCTTTCTGACCACACCTCTCTGTTCGCTTCTCTCTGTCCCTCTCTCTCTGTCCCCCGCACTCTTTCCCCCTCTCTCTGACCCCCTCTCTCTGACCCCCTCTCTCTGACCCCCTCACTCTGTCCTGCTCACTCTGTCCCCCTCTCGCTGTCCCCCTCTCGCTGTCCCCCACTCTCTGACCTCCTCTCTCTGACCCCCTCACTCTGACCCCCCCTCTCTATCCCCCTATCTCTGCTCCTCCTCTTTCTCTGCCCCCCTTTCATTCTCCCCCCATCCCCCCTCTCGCTGTCCCACTCTCTTTGCCCCCCTCTCTCTGTCCCCCAGTTTCTGACCATTCCTCCCTCTGTCCGCCCTTCCACCCCTCTCTGTCCACCCCTCCCTCTGCCCCCTCTCTCTGTCCCCCTCTCTCTGTCCCCCGCTCTCTGACCCCCTGTCTTTCTCCCCTCTATATGTTGCCCCTCTCTTTGTCCGTCTCTCTATTCCTGCTCGCTCTCTCCTCCTCTCTCTGTCCCTCCTCTCTCTGTCCCCCTCTCTCTGTCCCCCTCTCTCTGGCCCCTCTCTCTGTCCCCCGCTCTCTGTCTCCCACTCTCTGTCCCCCCCTCTCTGTCGCCCCTCTTTCTGTCGCCCCCCTCTCTGTCCCTCGCTCTCTGTCCCTCCTCTCTCTGTCCCACTCTCTCTGTCCTTCGCTCTCTGTCCCCCCTCTCTGTTACCCCTCTTTATGTTGCCCCTCTCTTTGTCCGTCTCTCTATTCCTGCTCTCTCTCTCCTCCTCTCTCTGTCCCTCCTCTCTCTCTCCCACTCTCTCTGTCCCCCTCTCTCTGTCCTACGCTCTCGGTCCCCCCTCTCTGTCGCCCCACTTTCTGTCGCACCTCTCTCTGTCCCTCTCTTTTTCCCTCTCTCTTTCCCTCTCTCTCTGTTCCTCCTCTCTCTGTCCATCTCTCTCTGTCCCTCTCTCTGTCCCCCGCTCTCTTTCCCCCCTCTCTGTCGCCCCTCTTTCTGTCTCCCCTCTCTTTATCCCTCTCTCTATTCCTGCTCGCTTTCTCCTCCTCTCTCTGTCCCCCCTCTCTGCCCCCCTCTCTATCCCCCCTCTCTGTCCCCCCGTCCCCCTTCACTGTCCCCCTCTCTCTCCCCCCTCTCTGTGTTCCCCTCTCTCTGTCCCCACTCTGTCTGTCCCCCTCTCTCTGTCCCTCCTCTCTCTGTTGCACTCTGTCCCTTTCTCTCTGTCCCCCTCTCTGTCACCCACTCTCTCTGACCACACCTCTCTGTCCGCTTCTCGCTGTCCCTCTCTCTCTGTCCCCCGCTCTCTATCCCCCTCTCTCTGACCCCCTCTCTCTCACCCCCTCACTCTGTCCCGCTCACTCTGTTCCCCTCTCGCTGTCCCCCTCTCGCTGTCCCCCTCTCGCTGTCCCCCACTCTCTGATCCCCTCTCTCTGACCCACCTAACTCTGACCCCCCTCTCTCTGTCCCCTATCTCTGCCCCCTCTCTCTGCCCCCTCTCTCTCCCCTCCCTCTCTTTTCCCCCTCTCTCTGCCCCCCTCTCTCTGTGCCCCTCTCTCTGCCTCTTTCTGTGACTCTCTCTCTGCCCCCTCCCTGAAACTCTCTCTCTGACCACCTATGACCTCCTCTCTTTGTCACTTATCTCTCTGTTCGCCCCCTCTCTCTGTCCCCCTCTCTCGGTCCCCCGCTTTCCGACCCCCTCTCTCTGACCCACCTAACTCTGACCCCCCTCTCTCTGTCCCCTATCTCTGCTCCTCCTCTTTCTCTGTCCCCCTTTCATTCTCCCCCCATCCCCCCTCTCGCTGTCCCACTCTCTTTGCCCCCCCTCTCTCTGTCCCCCAGTTTCTGACCATTCCTCCCTCTGTCTGCCCGTCCACCCCTCTCTGTCCACCCCTCCCTCTGCCCACCTCTCTATGTCCCCCTCTCGCTGTCCCCCGCTCTCTGACCCCCCTCTCTGTCTCCCCTCTTTATGTTGCCCCTCTCTTTGTCCGTCTCTCTATTCCTGCTCTCTCTCTCCGCCTCTCTCTGTCCCCCGCTCTCTGTCACCCATCTCTGTCGCCCCTCTTTCTGTCGCACCTCTCTCTGTCCCTCTCTCTGTCCCCCGCTCTCTGTCCCCCGTCTCTGTCGCCCCTCTTTCTGTCTCCCCTCTCTTTGTCCCTCTCTCTATTCCTGCTCTCTTTCTCCTCCTCTCTCTGTCCCTTCTCTCTCTGTCCCTTTTCTCTCTGTCCCCCTCTCTCTGTCCCCCCTCTCTGCTCCCCCCTCTCTGTTCCCCGTCTCTCTGTCCCCCTCTCTATTTCCTCCTCTCTATTTCTCCCTCCCTATTTCACCCTCTCTCTGCCCCCTCTCTCTGCCCCCCTCACTCTGTCCCCCTCTATCTGTCCAGCTCATCTCTGTTCCCCGCTCTCTGTCCCCCTCTCTCTCTGCCGCCCTTTCTATATCCCCATCTCTATGTTCCCGCGCTCTATGTCCCTCCTCTCCCTGTTAATCTCTCTCTGCCCCCCCTCTCTCTGCCCCCTCTCTGCACCCCTCTCTCTGTCCCCCGTCTCTCTATCCCCATCTCTCTGTTCCAGCGCTCTCTGTCCCCCGTTTCTCTGTCCCCCTCTCTGTCTCTCCTCTCTATATCCCCCTCTCTTTGCCCCTTTCTCTGCCCCTCTGTCTACCCCACATCTCTGACCCATCTTCCTGCCCCCTCTTTCTGCACCCTCTTTCTGTCCCCTCTTTCTGTCCTCTCTCTCTGTTCCCCTCTCTCTGTCCGCACTCTCTCTGTCCCGTCCACTCTCTGTCGCCCTCTTTCTGTCCGCCTGTCACTGTCCCCCCTCTCTCTGTCCGCCCTCTCTCTGTCCCCTCTTTCTGTCCCCCTGTCTCTGTCCCCCCTCTCTCTGTCCGCCCTCTCTCTGTCCCCGTCTCTCTGTCCCCGTCTCTCTGACCCCCGTCTCTCTGTCTTCCCACTCTCTGTCCCCACTGTCTCTGTCCCTATCTATCTCCCCTCTCTCTATCCCTTCTCTCTCTGCCCGCTCTCTCCCTGTCTCCCTCTGTCTCCCACTCTCTCTGTCCCCACCTCTCTGTCTCCCCTCTCTGCCCCCCGTCCTCACGTCTCTCTGTCCCCCTAAGTCTGTCCCCTCTCTCTCTATCATCCCTCACTCTGTCCCACCCGATCTCTACCCCCTCGCTCTGTCCGCCCTTCCTGTCCCACTGTCTCTCTGTCGCCTCTCTCTGTCCCCCTCTGTTCCCCTCTCTCTGTCCCTCTCTCACTGTCCCCCCTCTCTCTGACATCCCGCCCCCTCAATCTGTCCCCCCCTCCGTGTCCCCCTGTCTCTGTCCTCCCCTCCCTGTCCCCTGACTCTTTGTCACCCCCCTCTCTGCCCCCTATCTCTCGCCCCACACTCTGCCCCCTCGCTCTGTCCACACTCCCTGTCCCCCTGTCTCTCTGTCCCCTCTCGCTCGATCACCCCTGTCCGTCCCCCCTCACTCTGCCCCCCCTGTCTCGATCCCCCTCTCTCTGTCCCCACGTTTCTCTGTTCCCCTAGGTCTGTCCCCCCTCTCTCTGTCCGGTTCTCTCTGTTCCCTTCTGTCTGTCCACTTCTCTCTGTCCCCTTCTCTCTGTCCCCTGCTCTCTGTCCCCTGCTCTCTGTCCCCACTCTCTCTGTACCTCACTCTTTGGCCCTGTCTCCCTCGGCATCCCTCTCTCTGTCCCCACTCTCTCTGTCCACCTCTCTCTCTGTCCACCTCACTCTCCGTCCACCTCTCTCTCTGTCCCCCCTCTCTCTGTTCCCACTCTCTCTGTCCACCTCTCTCTCTGTCCACCTCACTCTCTGTCCACCTCTCTCTCTGTCCCTTCTCTCTCTGTCCCCACTCTCTCTGTCCCCACTCTCTCTGCCCCACTCTCTCTGTCCACCTCTCTCTCTGTCCACCTCACTTACCGTCCACCTCTCTCTCTGTCCCCACTCTCTCTGCCCCGCTCTCTCTGTCCCTTTCTCACTCTGTCCCCCCTCCCTCTGACCCACCTCTCTCTGTCCACCTCTCATTCTGTCCACCTCTCACTGAACCCCCTCTCTGCCCCCGCTCTCTGCCCACACTCTCTCTGCCAGCCCTCTCTCTTCCCCCTCTCTCTGCCCCGCTCTCTCTGCCCTACCTCTCTTTGCCCCTCTCTCTGGCCCCCCTCTCTCTGTCCCACTCTCTCTGCCCCCGTCTTTCTGCCCCCCTCTCTCTGTCCCCCTGTCTCTGTCCCCCTCTTTCTGTCCCCCTGTCTCTGTCCCCCCCTCTCTCTGTCCGCCCTCTCTCTGTCCCCGTCTCTCTGTCCCCGTCTCTCTGACCCCCGTCTCTCTGTCTTCCCACTCTCAGTCCCCACTGTCTCTGTCCCTATCTATCTCCCCTCTCTCTATCCCCCTCTCTCTGCCCGCTCTCTCCCTGTCTCCCTCTGTCTCCCACTCTCTCTGTCCCCACCTCTCTGTCTCCCCTCTCTGCCCCTCTTCCTCACGTCTCTCTGTCCCCCTAAGTCTGTCTCCGCTCTCTCTATCATCCCTCACTCTGTCCCACCCGATCTCTACCCCCTCGCTCTGTCCGCCCTTCCTGTCCCACTGTCTCTCTGTCGCCTCTCTCTGTCCCCCTCTGTTCCCCTCTCTCTGTCCCTCTCTCACTGTCCCCCCTCTCTCTGACATCCCGCCCCCTCAATCTGTCCCCCCCTCCGTGTCCCCCTGTCTCTGTCCTCCCCTCCCTGTCCCCTGACTCTTTGTCACCCCCCTCTCTGCCCCCTATCTCTCGCCCCACACTCTGCCCCCTCGCTCTGTCAACACTCCCTGTCCCCCTGTCTCTCTGTCCCCTCTCGCTCGATCACCCCTGTCCGTCCCCCCTCACTCTGCCCCCCCTGTCTCGATCCCCCACTCTCTGTCCCCACGTTTCTCTGTTCCCCTAGGTCTGTCCCCCCTCTCTCTGTCCGGTTCTCTCTGTTCCCTTCTGTCTGTCCACTTCTCTCTGTCCCCTTCTCTCTGTCCCCTGCTCTCTGTCCCCTGCTCTCTGTCCCCACTCTCTCTGTACCTCACTCTTTGGCCCTGTCTCCCTCTGCATCCCTCTCTCTGTCCCCACTCTCTCTGTCCACCTCTCTCTCTGTCCACCTCACTCTCCGTCCACCTCTCTCTCTTTCCCATCTCTCTCTGTCCCCACTCTCTCTGTCCACCTCTCTCTCTGTCCACCTCACTCTCTGTCCACCTCTCTCTCTGTCCCTTCTCTCTCTGTCCCCACTCTCTCTGTCCCCACTCTCTCTGTCCACCTCTCATTCTGTCCACCTCTCACTGAACCCCCTCTCTGCCCCCGCTCTCTGCCCACACTCTCTCTGCCAGCCCTCTCTCTTCCCCCTCTCTCTGCCCCGCTCTCTCTGCCCTACCTCTCTTTGCCCCTCTCTCTGGCCCCCCTCTGTCTGTCCCACTCTCTCTGCCCACGTCTTTCTGCCCCCCTCTCTCTGTCCCCCTGTCTCTGTCCCCCTCTTTCTGTCCCCCTGTCTCTGTCCCCCCCTCTCTCTGTCCGCCCTCTCTCTGTCCCCCGTCTCTCTGTCCCCGTCTCTCTGACCCCCGTCTCTCTGTCTTCCCACTCTCTGTCCCAACTGTCTCTGTCTCTGCGCTCTCTATCTCGTCTCTCTCTATCCCCCTCTCTCTGTCCGCTCTCTCCCTGTCCCCCTCTGTCTCCCACTCTCTGTGTCCCCACCTCTCTGTCTCCCCTCTCTGCCCCCCGTCCTCATGTCTCTCTGTCCCCCTAAGTCTGTCCCCTCTCTCTCTATCATCCCTCACTCTGTCCCACCCGATCTCTACCCCCTCGCTCTGTCCGCCCTTCCTGTCCCACTGTCTCTCTGTCGCCTCTCTCTGTCCCCCTCTGTTCCCCTCTCTCTGTCCCTCTCTCACTGTCCCCCCTCTCTCTGACATCCCGCCCCCTCAATCTGTCCCCCCCTCCGTGTCCCCCTGTCTCTGTCCTCCCCTCCCTGTCCCCTGACTCTTTGTCACCCCCCTCTCTGCCCCCTATCTCTCGCCCCACACTCTGCCCCCTCGCTCTGTCCACACTCCCTGTCCCCCTGTCTCTCTGTCCCCTCTCGCTCGATCACCCCTGTCCGTCCCCCCTCACTCTGTCCCCCCTGTCTCGATCCCCCTCTCTCTGTCCCCACGTTTCTCTGTTCCCCTAGGTCTGTCCCCCCTCTCTCTGTCCCCTTCTCTCTGACCCCTTCTCTCTGTTCCCTTCTCTCTGTCCCCTGCTCTCTGTCCCCTGCTCTCTGTCCCCACTCTCTCTGTCCCTCTCTCTTTGTCGCTATCTCCCTCTTCCCACGTCTCTCTGACCCCACTCTCTCTGTGCATCTCTCTCTCTGTCCACCTCTCTCTCTGTCCACCTCTCTCTCTCTGCCCCCTCTCTCTGTCCCCACTCTCTCTGTCCCCCTCTCACTGTCCATCTCTCTCTGTCTCTTCTCTCTCTGACCCCCCTCTCTCTGTGCACCTCTCACTCTGTCCACCTCTCTCTTCACCCCCTCTCTGCCCCCTCTCTCTGCCCACCCTCTCTCTGCCCTCCCTCTCTCTGCCCCCTCTCTCTGCCACACCCTCTCTGCCTCCCTCTCTCTGCCCCCCTCTCTCTCTGCCCCCTCTTTCTGCCCACCTCTCTCTGCGACCCCTCTCTCTGTCCCCCCTCTCTCTGTCCCCCTCTTTCTGTTCCCCTGTCTCTGTCCCCCCTCTCTCTGTCCCCCTCTGATCCCCTCTCTCTGTCCCTCTCTCACTGTCCCTTTCTCTCTCTGACCCCCCGCCCCCTCTATCAGTTCCCCCCTCCCTGTCCCCCTGTCTCTATCCTCCCCTCCCTGTACCCTGACTCTTTGTCACCCCCCTCTCTGCCCCCTATCTCTCGCCCCTCCTCTGCCCCCTCGCTCTGTCCACCCTCCCTGTCCCCTGACTCTCTGTCCCCCTCTCTCTGTCCCCTTGTCTCTGTTCCCTTCTCTCTGTCCACTTCTCTCTGTCCCCTTCTCTCTGTCCCCTGCTCTCTGTCCCCTGCTCTCTATCCCCACTCTCTCTGTCCCTCACTCTTTGTACCTGTCTCCCTCTGCCCCCCTCTCTCTGTCCCCACTCTCTCTGTCCACCTCTCTCTCTGTCCACCTCACTCTCTGTCCACCTCACTCTCTGCCCCTCTCTCTCTGTTCCCACTCTCTCTGTCCTCACTCTCTCTGTCCCTCTCTCTCTGTCCACCTCTCTCTCTGCCCCCCCTCTCTGTCCCTTCTCTCTCTGTGCCCACTCTCTCTGCCCCCTTCTCTCTGTCCCTGTCTCACTCTGTCCCCCCCTCTGACTCCCCTCTCTCTGTCCACCTCTCACTCTGCCCACCTCTCTCTGCACCCCCTCTCTGCCCGCTCTCTCTGCCCATCCTCTCTCTGCCCGCCCTCTCTCTGCCCCCTTCTCTCTGCCACCTCTCTCTCTGCCTCCCTCTCTCTGCCCCCTCTCTCTGCCCCCTCTCTCTGCCCTCCCTCTCTTTGCCCCCTCTCTCTGCCCCCCTCTCTCTGTCCATCTCTCTCTGCCCCTCTCTCTGTGACGCTCTCTCTGCCCCCTCCCTGAAACCCTCTCTCTGACCACCTATGACCT
The DNA here is from genome assembly GCF_047496795.1 of Chiloscyllium punctatum. Classification (NCBI taxonomy): domain Eukaryota; kingdom Metazoa; phylum Chordata; class Chondrichthyes; order Orectolobiformes; family Hemiscylliidae; genus Chiloscyllium; species Chiloscyllium punctatum. Next base: position 51,206,422 of record NC_092771.1, on the reverse strand, counting down.
CCTCCCTTTGTCACTTATCTCTCTGTCCACCCCCCCCCCCCCGCTGTCTCTGCCCCCCCTCTCTCGGTCCCCCGCTTTCTGTCCCACTGTCTCTGTCCCCCCTCTCTCTGTCCACCCTCTCTCTGTCCCACGTCTCTCTCTACCCCCTCTCTGTCCCCACTCTCTCTGTCCCCCCGCTCCCTGTCCCCACTCTCTCTGTCCCCACTCTCTCTGTCCCCCATCTCTCTGTCCCCCATCTATCTGTCCCCCCTCTCTCTGTCCCCACTCTCTCTGTCCCTCCTCCATCTGTCCCCCTCTCTGTCCCCCTTCTCTCTCTACTCCCTCTCTCTGTGTTCACTCTCTCTGTCCCCTCTCTCTGTCCCCTCTCTCTGTCCATCTCTCACTGCCCCACTCTCTCTTTGGCTCTGTCCCTCTGTCCCTGTCTCTCTGTACCATGTCACTCTGTCCCCCCCTCTCTCTGTCCCCCCTCTCTCTTTCCCCCCTCTCTCTGCCCCCATCTCTCTGTCCACCTTTTTCTGTCCCACTAAGTCTGTTCCCCTTCTCTCTGTCACCCTCTCGCTGTCCTCCCAACTCTCTCTGCCACCTCTCTCTGTTCACTCTCCCTGTCCCTCTGTTTCTCTGTCCTCCCCTCCCTTTGTCCCCCCCTCTCTCTCTCCCCCTCTCTCTCTATCCCGCAATCTCTCTGTTCCCATCTCTCTGTCCCCATCTCTCTGTTCTCCTCTCGCTGTGCACCCTCTCTCTGGCCCCTATCTCTCTGTCCCCAATCTCTCTGCCCCCCTTCCCCCCTCTTTGTCCCCCCCGTCCGCCTTCATTGTCCCCCTCTCTCTCCCCCCTCTCTCTGTTCCCTCTCTCTGCCCCCTCTCTCTCTCTCCCCCCTCTCTCTCTCCCCCTCTCTCACTCCCTCTCTCTCTCTCCCCTCTCTCTCCCCCCCTCTCTCTCTCCCCCTCTCTCTGTTCCCCTCTCTCTGTTCCCCTCTCTCTGTCCCCACTCTGTCTGTCCCCGTCTCTCTGTCCCTCCTCTCTCTGTTGCTCTCTGTCCCTTTCTCTCTGTCCCGCCTCTCTGACCCCCACTCTCTCTGACCACACCTCTCTGTCCGCTTCGCTCTGTCCCCCTCTCTCTGTCCCCCGCTCTCTATCCCCCTCTCTCTGAACTCCTCTCTCTGACCCCTTCACTCTGTCCCACTCACTCTGTCCCCCTCTCGTTGTCCCACTCCTGCTCTCCCCCTCTCGCTGTCCCCCTCTCTCTGACCCCCTCACTCTGACCCCCCTCTCTCTGTCCCCCTATCTCTGCTCCTCCACTTTCTCTGTCCCCCTTTCATTCTCCCCCCATCCCCCCTCGCTGTCCCACTCTCTTTGTCCCCCTCTCTGTGTCCCCCAGTTTCAGACCATTCCTCCCTCTGTCCGCCCGTCCACCCCCTCTCTGTTCACCCCTCACTCTGCCCCCCTCTCGCTGTCCCCCTCTCGCTGCCCCACTCTCTCTGACCCCCACTCTCTGACCCCCTCACTCTGACACCGCACTCTCTCTCTCTGTCTACCGCTCACTCTGTCCCCCTCTCTATGTCCCGAAATCACTGCTCCTCCTCTCTTTCTGTCCCCCTTTCACTATCCCCCTCTCTGCCCCCCCCCTCGCTGTTCCCCCCACCGTCCACCTCTCTCTGCCCTCCTCACTCTGTCCCATTCTCTTTGTCCCCCTCTCTCTGTCCCCCTCTCTCTGCCCCCTCTCTCTGCCCCCTCTCTCTGCCCCCTCTGTCTGTCACCCCTCGCTCTGTCATCCCTCTCTCTGTCACCCTCCTCTCTGCCCCCTCCTGTCTATCCCCTCCTCTCTGTCCCCCACTCTCTGTCCACCCCTCTCTGTCCTTATCTCTCTGCCCCCCTCTCTCTGCTCGTCCTCTCTCTCTGTCCCCCTTTCTCTTTCCCCCCCGACCCCCTCCCGCTGTCCCACTCTCTCTGCCCCCCTCTCTCTGTCCCCCATTCTCTGACCATCCTTTCTCTGTCCGCCCATCCAACCCCTCTCTGTCCATCCCTCGCTCTGTTCCCCCCTCTCTGTCTCCCTATCTCTGCTCCTCCTCTCTCTCTGTCCCCCTTTCAATATTCCCCTCCTCTCTGTCCCCCTCTCCCTGTCCCTCTCTCTCTGTCCCGCACTCTTTGTACCTGTCTCCCTCTGCCCCCCTCTCTCTGTCCCCACTCTCTCTGTCCACCTCTCTCTCTGTCCACCTCACTCTCTGTCCACCTCACTCTCTGCCCCTCTCTCTCTGTTCCCACTCTCTCTGTCCTCACTCTCTCTGTCCCTCTCTCTCTGTCCACCTCTCTCTCTGCCCCCCCTCTCTGTCCCTTCTCTCTCTGTGCCCACTCTCTCTGCCCCCTTCTCTCTGTCCCTGTCTCACTCTGTCCCCCCCTCTGACTCCCCTCTCTCTGTCCACCTCTCACTCTGCCCACCTCTCTCTGCACCCCCTCTCTGCCCGCTCTCTCTGCCCATCCTCTCTCTGCCCGCCCTCTCTCTGCCCCCTTCTCTCTGCCACCTCTCTCTCTGCCTCCCTCTCTCTGCCCCCTCTCTCTGCCCCCTCTCTCTGCCCTCCCTCTCTTTGCCCCCTCTCTCTGCCCCCCTCTCTCTGTCCATCTCTCTCTGCCCCTCTCTCTGTGACGCTCTCTCTGCCCCCTCCCTGAAACCCTCTCTCTGACCACCTATGACCTCCTCCCTTTGTCACTTATCTCTCTGTCCACCCCCCCCCCCCCGCTGTCTCTGCCCCCCCTCTCTCGGTCCCCCGCTTTCTGTCCCACTGTCTCTGTCCCCCCTCTCTCTGTCCACCCTCTCTCTGTCCCACGTCTCTCTCTACCCCCTCTCTGTCCCCACTCTCTCTGTCCCCCCGCTCCCTGTCCCCACTCTCTCTGTCCCCACTCTCTCTGTCCCCCATCTCTCTGTCCCCCATCTATCTGTCCCCCCTCTCTCTGTCCCCACTCTCTCTGTCCCTCCTCCATCTGTCCCCCTCTCTGTCCCCCTTCTCTCTCTACTCCCTCTCTCTGTGTTCACTCTCTCTGTCCCCTCTCTCTGTCCCCTCTCTCTGTCCATCTCTCACTGCCCCACTCTCTCTTTGGCTCTGTCCCTCTGTCCCTGTCTCTCTGTACCATGTCACTCTGTCCCCCCCTCTCTCTGTCCCCCCTCTCTCTTTCCCCCCTCTCTCTGCCCCCATCTCTCTGTCCACCTTTTTCTGTCCCACTAAGTCTGTTCCCCTTCTCTCTGTCACCCTCTCGCTGTCCTCCCAACTCTCTCTGCCACCTCTCTCTGTTCACTCTCCCTGTCCCTCTGTTTCTCTGTCCTCCCCTCCCTTTGTCCCCCCCTCTCTCTCTCCCCCTCTCTCTCTATCCCGCAATCTCTCTGTTCCCATCTCTCTGTCCCCATCTCTCTGTTCTCCTCTCGCTGTGCACCCTCTCTCTGGCCCCTATCTCTCTGTCCCCAATCTCTCTGCCCCCCTTCCCCCCTCTTTGTCCCCCCCGTCCGCCTTCAATGTCCCCCTCTCTCTCCCCCCTCTCTCTGTTCCCTCTCTCTGCCCCCTCTCTCTCTCTCCCCCCTCTCTCTCTCCCCCTCTCTCACTCCCTCTCTCTCTCTCCCCTCTCTCTCCCCCCCTCTCTCTCTCCCCCTCTCTCTGTTCCCCTCTCTCTGTTCCCCTCTCTCTGTCCCCACTCTGTCTGTCCCCGTCTCTCTGTCCCTCCTCTCTCTGTTGCTCTCTGTCCCTTTCTCTCTGTCCCGCCTCTCTGACCCCCACTCTCTCTGACCACACCTCTCTGTCCGCTTCGCTCTGTCCCCCTCTCTCTGTCCCCCGCTCTCTATCCCTCTCTCTCTGAACTCCTCTCTCTGACCCCTTCACTCTGTCCCACTCACTCTGTCCCCCTCTCGTTGTCCCACTCCTGCTCTCCCCCTCTCGCTGTCCCCCTCTCTCTGACCCCCTCACTCTGACCCCCCTCTCTCTGTCCCCCTATCTCTGCTCCTCCACTTTCTCTGTCCCCCTTTCATTCTCCCCCCATCCCCCCTCGCTGTCCCACTCTCTTTGTCCCCCTCTCTGTGTCCCCCAGTTTCAGACCATTCCTCCCTCTGTCCGCCCGTCCACCCCCTCTCTGTTCACCCCTCACTCTGCCCCCCTCTCGCTGTCCCCCTCTCGCTGCCCCACTCTCTCTGACCCCCACTCTCTGACCCCCTCACTCTGACACCGCACTCTCTCTCTCTGTCTACCGCTCACTCTGTCCCCCTCTCTATGTCCCGAAATCACTGCTCCTCCTCTCTTTCTGTCCCCCTTTCACTATCCCCCTCTCTGCCCCCCCCCCTCGCTGTTCCCCCCACCGTCCACCTCTCTCTGCCCTCCTCACTCTGTCCCATTCTCTTTGTCCCCCTCTCTCTGTCCCCCTCTCTCTGCCCCCTCTCTCTGCCCCCTCTCTCTGCCCCCTCTGTCTGTCACCCCTCGCTCTGTCATCCCTCTCTCTGTCACCCTCCTCTCTGCCCCCTCCTGTCTATCCCCTCCTCTCTGTCCCCCACTCTCTGTCCACCCCTCTCTGTCCTTATCTCTCTGCCCCCCTCTCTCTGCTCGTCCTCTCTCTCTGTCCCCCTTTCTCTTTCCCCCCCGACCCCCTCCCGCTGTCCCACTCTCTCTGCCCCCCTCTCTCTGTCCCCCATTCTCTGACCATCCTTTCTCTGTCCGCCCATCCAACCCCTCTCTGTCCATCCCTCGCTCTGTTCCCCCCTCTCTGTCTCCCTATCTCTGCTCCTCCTCTCTCTCTGTCCCCCTTTCAATATTCCCCTCCTCTCTGTCCCCCTCTCCCTGTCCCTCTCTCTCTGTCCCGCACTCTCTGTTCCTCTCTCTCTGACCCCCCTCTCTCTGACCCCCTCTCTCTGATCCCCTCTCTCTCACCCCTCTCTCTCTGACCCCCTCTCTCTGTCCCCCTCTCTCTGTCGGCCTTTCTCTGTACCCCCTCTCTCTGTCCCCCCTCTCGCTGCCGCCCCTTCCCCAGTCTCTGACCATCCCTCTCTCTGTCCGCCCGTCCACTCCCTCTCTGTCCACCCCTCGCTCCGTCCCCCCTCTCTGTGCCCCTCCTTTCTCTCTGTCCCCATTCACTATCCCCCCGTCCCCCTCTCTGTCCCCCGCTCTCTGTCGCCCCTCTGTCTGTCGCCCCTCTCTTTGTCCCTCTCTCTATTCCTGTTCTCTGTCCTCCTCTCTCTGTCCCCCGACTCTCTGTCTCCCGCTCTCTGTCCCCATCTCTCTGTTCCCATGCTCTCTGTCCCCCCTCTCTGACCCCACCCTCTCTGTCCCCCTCCCTCTGTCCCCCTCCCTCTTTCCCCCTCTCTCTGTCCCCATTCTCTCTGTCACCCATGTCTCTCACCCCCATCTGTCCCCTCTCTCTGTGCCCCTCTCTCTCCCCCTCTCTCTGCCCCCCCTCTCTGTCCCCACTTTCTCTGTCCCCCTCTCTCTGCGACCTTCTCTCTGTGCCCCTCTCTGTGCCCCCTCTCTCTGTCCCCCCACTCTCTGCCCCCCCGTCCCCACTCTCTCTGTCCCAACTCTCTCTGTCCCCCCTCTTTCTGTCCCCGCTCGCTCTGTTACCCATTTCTCTGCCCCCCCATCTGTCCCCCTCTCTCTGTCCCCTTCTCTCTGTCGCCCTCTCTGTGTCCTCACTTTCTCTGTGCCCGTCTCTGTGCCCCTCTCTCTGTCCCCACCCTCTCTGTGACCCTCACTCTGTTACCCCTCTCCCTGCCCACCATGACCCTCTCTCTCTGTCCCCCGTCTCTCTGTCGCCATCTCTCTGTTCCCGTGCTCTCTGCCCCCCTCTCTGTACCCCCCTCTCTGTCCCTCCTCTCTCTGTCTGCCCTCTCTCTGTCCCCCCCCTCTGTCCCACCTCTCTCTTTGCCCCTCTCTCTGTCCCCTCCCTGAAACCCTCTCTCTGCCCTTCTATGACCCCCTCTCTATGTCCCTCATCTCTCTGTACCCCCTCTCTGTGCCTCCTCTCTCTGTCCCTCTCTCTCTGTCCCTCTCTCTCTGTCCCCACTCACTGTCCACCTCTTACTGTCCCCTTCTCGCTCTGACCCCCGTCTCTGACCCCATCTCTCTGTATCCCTCTCGCTGTCCCCCCTCTCTCCCCCGCCTCTTTACTGTCCCCCTCCTCTATGTCCCCCACTCTCTGTCCCTCTCTCTCTGTCCGCGTGTCTCTGTCCCACTCTCTCTGTCCCCCTCTCTCTGTCCCCGCCCTCTGTCCCCCCTCCCTGTCACCCTTCTCTGTTCCCCCCTCTGTTCCCCTCACTGTCTCCCCTCTCTCTGTCCCCGAGTTTCTGTCCCCCCCGTCCCGCCTCTCTGTCCCGCATCTCTGTCCCCCCTTCTCTGTCCCCCCTCTCACTGCCCGTCCTCTCTGCCCCCCCCCCCGCACCCCTCCTCGGACCCCCCACTCACGGTCCACCCTCTCACGGTCCCCAGTCTTTCTGTCGCCCCTCTCTCTGTCGCCCACTCAGGGGTCCCCCCTCTCACGGTCCCCCCTCTCTCTGTCCGAAGTCTCTCTGTCCCCCCCTCTGTCCCTTTCTCTCTGTCCCTCATCTCTGTCCCCCAACTCTCTGTACCCCTTCTCACTCTCCGCCCTCTCTATGTTCCCACGCTCTCTGTCCCACCTCTCTGTCTCCCTCTCTCTGTCTTCCTGAACACCTCTCTCTGCCCCCACGTTCCCGCTCTCTCTGTCCCCACTCTGTGTCCCATGCTCACTGTTCCCTTCTCTCTCTCTGCCCCCTCTCTCTGCCCCCTCTCTCTGACCCCTCTCTCTCTGCCTCCCTCTCTCTTCCCCCTCTCTCTCTGTACCCCTCCTCTCTGTCCGTCTCTCTCTGTCCACCCCTCGCTCCGTCCCCCTCTCCCTGAACTCCCTCACTCTGACCCGCTCTCCATGAACCTCTCTCTCTGCCCCCTTATAACCCCCTCTCTCTCTGTGCCCCCTCTCTCTGCCCCCCTTACTCGGTCCCCACTCTCTGTCCCCACTCTCTGTCCCCCCCCACTTTCTATCCCACCTCCCTCTGTACCCTCTCTGGGTCCCCCTTCTCGCTGTCCCCCTTTCTCGCTGCTCCCCCCTCTTGCTGCCCCCCTCTCTCTGTCCCCCACTCTCGCAGCCCCCCTTTTCGCTGTCCCCCTCTCTCTGTGCCCCGCTCTCTGTCACGCCTCTCTGTCCCCTCTCACTGTCCCCCCCTCTCTGCTCCCCCGTACCCCCTCTCTCTGTCGCCCCTCTCTGTCGCCCTCTCACTGTTCCCCTCTCTCTGCCCCCCCCGCTCTGTCCCCCCTCTCTCTGTCCCACTCTCTCTGTCCCCTCTATCTCTGTCCCCCCTCTCTCTGTCCCCTCTCTCTGTCCCCCCTCTCTCCGTCCCCCCTCTCTCTTTCCCCCCTCTCTCTATCCCCCCTCTCTCTGTCCCCGTCTCTCTGTCCCCCCTCTCTCTGTCCCCCCTCTCTCTGACCCCCCTCTCTCTGACACCCCTCACTCTGACCACCCTCTCTGAACCCCTCTCTCCGCCCCCCTCTCTCCGTCCCCCCTCTCTCTTTCCCCCCTCTCTCTATCCCCCCTCTCTCTGTCCCCGTCTCTCTGTCCCGCCTCTCTCTGTCCCCCCTCTATCTGACTCCCCTCTCTCTGACACCCCTCACTCTGACCACCCTCTCTGACCCCCTCTCTCTGCCCCCTCTCTCTCTGACCCCACTCTCTCTGACCCCACCCTCTCTAACCCCAGTCTCTCTCTCCCCCCTCTCTCTGTCGCTCTCTCTCTGCCCCCCGTCTCTGTCCCCCCTCGCTCTGTCCCACCTTGCTCCCTGCCCCGTCTCTCTCTGCCCCCTCTCTCTGCCCCCCTCTCTCTGCCCCACTCTCTGTCCCTCTAACTCTGTCCCTCTCCTCTCTGTCCCCTTCTCTCTGTCCCCCTCTCTCTGTCCCCCTCTCTCTGACCCCCTTCTCTCTGTTCCCTCTCTCTCTATCCCCCCTCTTTCTGTCCCTCTCTCTCTGCCCCCTCTCTCTGTCCCCCGTCCGTCTCTCTCTGCCCCCCATCTCTCTGTCAGCTCTCTCTCTAACCCCCGCTCTCTGTCCCTCTCTCTCTGTCCTCCCATCTCTCTTCCCCCAACTTTCTGTCCCCCAATTCTGTCCCCAACTCTCTGCTCCCCCTCGCTCTGTCCCCCTCTCTCTGTTCCCACTCTATGTCCCAATTCTCTCTGCCCCCACTCTCTGTTCCTCTCTCTCTGTCCCTCTCTCTCTGTCCCTCTCTCTCTGCCCTCCTTTCTCTGTCCCCTTCTCTCAGTCCACCCATTGCTGCGTCCCCCTCTCACGCCCCTCGCTATCTGTCACCCGTCTCTCTGTCCCCGACTCTCTGCCCCTCTCTCTATCGACCCTCTCTCTGTCGCCCACTCTCTGTACCCTCTTTGTTCCCCTATCTCTATTCCTCCCTCTGCCCCCCCGTCCCGCCTCTCACTGTCCCCCTCTCTCTGTACCCCATCTCTGTTTCCCCCTCTCTGTTCCCCCCTCTCTGCCCCCGCTCTCAATGTCTACCCTCTCTCTGTCCCTAACTCTCTGTCCCCCCACTCTCTGTACACCTCTCTTCCCGCCTCTCTGCCCCCCTCACTATACACCTTTCTCTGTCCCCCTCTCACTGTCCCCCTCTCTCTGCACCCCCGCCCCCTCTCATATTACCCCCTCTCTCTGTCGCCCCTCTCTCTGTCGTCCCTCTCTCTGTCGCCCTCTCATTTTCCACCCTCTCCCTGCCCCCCCCGCACCCCCTCTCTCTGTCCGCCCTCTGTCTTTCCCCACGCTCTCTGCCCGCTCTCTCTGACCCCCCTCTCTCTGACCCCCCTCTCTGACCCCACTCTCTCTGACCCCACTCTCTCTGCCCCCCCTCTCTCTGTCTCCCCTCTCTCTGTCCCCCTCTCTCTCTATCCCCCAATGTCTCTGTCCCCCTGTCTCTGTACCCCCTGTCTCTGTCCCCCTGTCTCTGTCCCCCCTAGGTCTCTGCCCCCTCTCTCTCTGCCCGCTCTCTCTGCCCCCCCGTCCCCCTCTCTCTATCCCCCTATCTCTGTCCCAACTCTCTGTTCCACCTTCCTCTGTCCCTCTCCTCTCTGCCCCCTCTCTCTGTCCCCCTTTTCTCTGTTCCCCCTCTATCTATCCCCCCTCTCTCGGTCCCGCTCTCTCTGCCCCCCGTCCGACTCTCTTTGTCCCCCCATCTCTCTGTCAGCCCTCTCTCTATCCCCCCTCTCTCTGTCCCCCAACTCTCTGCACACCCTCTCTCTGTCCACCCCCTCTCTGTTCCCGCGCTGTCTGTCCCCTTCTCTCTCCCCCCTCTGTCTGTCCAACCTCTGTGTGTCCAGCCTCTCCCTGTTCACCCTCTCTCTGTCCCCCCCCTCTCCGTCCCCCTCTGTCTGTACCCCCATCCCCCTCTTCTCTGTCCCCCCTCTGTCCTCTCCCTCTCTGCCCCCCATCTCTCTGTCCCCCCACTCTCTCTGCCCCCCTCTCTCTCTGTCCCCCCTCTCTCTGTCCCCCCTCTTTTTTCCCCTTCTCTGTACCCCCCTCTCTGTCCCCCCTCTCTCTGTCCCCCCTCTCTGTACCCCCCTCTCTGCCCCCCCATCTCCCATCTCTCTGACCCCCTCTCTGTACGCCCCTCTCTGTCCCCCTCTCTGTCCCCCTCTTCTCTGTCCCCCCTCTGTCCCCTCCCTCTCTGTCTCCCCTCTCTGTCCCCCTTCTCTCTGTGCCCCCTCTCTCTGTCCCCCCTTCTCTCCGTCCCCCCTCTCTCTGTCCACCCTCTCTCTATGCCCCCTCTCTCTGTCCCCGTCTCTCTGTCCCCCCTCTCTCTGTCCCCCTCTCTCTGTCTACCCCTCGCTCTGTATCCATCCAAGCCCTCCGCTATCTGTCCCCCGTCTCTCTGTGTCCCGTCTCTCTGCCCCCCCCCACTCACTGCCCCCTCTCTCTGTACGCCCCTCTCAGTCCCCCCTTTCTCTGTCACCCCTCTCTCTGTCCCCCACTCTCTGTCCCCCCTCTGTCCCCCACTGTCCCGCCTCTCACCGTCACCCCTCTCTATGTCCCTATCTCTCTGTACCCCATCTCTGTCCCCCCCCTCTCTTTTCCCCTCTCTGTTCCTCCCCTCTGTCCCCCCTCTCAATGTCTCCCCTGTCTCGGTCCACAATTCTCTGTCCCCCCACTCTCTGTACACCTCTCTGTCCCGCCTATTTGTTCCCCCCCTCACTGTCTCCCTCTCTCCGCCCCCGGCACCCTCTCTCTGTCCCCTCTCTCTCTGTCGACCCTCTCTCTGTCCCCCTCTCTCTGTCCCCCTTCTCTCTGTTCCCCCTCTCTCTATCCCCCCTCTCTCTGTCCCGCTCTGTCTCCCCCCCCGTCCGTCTCTCTCTGACATCCCCATCTCTCTGTCAGCCCTCTCTCTCTCTATCCCCCCCTCTCTGTTCCTCTCTCTCTGCGCCCCCATCCCTCTCTCTCTGTCCTCCATCTCTCTTTCCCCCAACTCTCTGTCCCCTAACTCTCTGTCCCCCAACTCTGCACCCCCTCTCTCTGTTCCCGCGCTGTCTGTCCCATAGAACATAGACCATAGAAGAATACAGCACAGTACACGACCTTTTGCCCTTGATGTTGCGCCGATCCAAGCCCACCTAACCTACACGAGCCCAATATCCTCCATCTGCCTAACCAATGCCCGCTGAAATGCCCATAAAGAGGGGAGTCCACCACTACTACTGGCAGGGCATTCCATGAACTCACGACTCACTGAGTAAAGAATCTACCCCTAACATCTGTCCTATACCTACCACCCCTTAATTTAAAGCTATGCCCCCTTTTAATATCTGACTCCATACGTGGAAAAAGGTTCTCATGGTCAACCTTATCTAAATCCCTAATCATCTTGTCCCCTTCTCTCTGCCCCCTCTCTCTGTCCCCCTCTGTCTGTCCACCCTCTATCTGTCCACCCTCTATCTGTCCACCCTCTCCCTGTCCACCCTCTCCCTGTCCACCCTCTCTCTGATCCCACTCTCTCTGACCCCACACTCTCTGACCCCACTCTCTCCGATCCCCATTCTCTAACCCCCGCTCTCTGAACCCCTCTCTCTGACCCCTCTCTCTGTCCCTACCTCTCTGCCCCCCTCTCTCTCTGTCCCCCCTCTCTCTGTCCCCCCTCTTTTTTCCCCTTCTCTGTACCCCCCTCTCTGTCCCCCCTCTCTCTGTCCCCCCTCTCTGTACCCCCCTCTCTGCCCCCCCATCTCCCATCTCTCTGACCCCCTCTCTGTACGCCCCTCTCTGTCCCCCTCTCTGTCCCCCTCTTCTCTGTCCCCCCTCTGTCCCCTCCCTCTCTGTCTCCCCTCTCTGTCCCCCTTCTCTCTGTGCCCCCTCTCTCTGTCCCCCCTTCTCTCCGTCCCCCCTCTCTCTGTCCACCCTCTCTCTATGCCCCCTCTCTCTGTCCCCGTCTCTCTGTCCCCCCTCTCTCTGTCCCCCTCTCTCTGTCTACCCCTCGCTCTGTATCCATCCCAAGCCCTCCGCTATCTGTCCCCCGTCTCTCTGTGTCCCGTCTCTCTGCCCCCCCCCCACTCACTGCCCCCTCTCTCTGTACGCCCCTCTCAGTCCCCCTTTCTCTGTCACCCCTCTCTCTGTCCCCCACTCTCTGTCCCCCCTCTGTCCCCCACTGTCCCGCCTCTCACCGTCACCCCTCTCTATGTCCCTATCTCTCTGTACCCCATCTCTGTCCCCCCCCTCTCTTTTCCCCTCTCTGTTCCTCCCCTCTGTCCCCCCTCTCAATGTCTCCCCTGTCTCGGTCCACAATTCTCTGTCCCCCCACTCTCTGTACACCTCTCTGTCCCGCCTATTTGTTCCCCCCCTCACTGTCTCCCTCTCTCCGCCCCCGGCACCCTCTCTCTGTCCCCTCTCTCTCTGTCGACCCTCTCTCTGTCCCCCTCTCTCTGTCCCCCTTCTCTCTGTTCCCCCCTCTCTCTATCCCCCCTCTCTCTGTCCCGCTCTGTCTCCCCCCCCGTCCGTCTCTCTCTGACATCCCCATCTCTCTGTCAGCCCTCTCTCTCTCTATCCCCCCCCTCTCTGTTCCTCTCTCTCTGCGCCCCCATCCCTCTCTCTCTGTCCTCCATCTCTCTTTCCCCCAACTCTCTGTCCCCTAACTCTCTGTCCCCCAACTCTGCACCCCCTCTCTCTGTTCCCGCGCTGTCTGTCCCATAGAACATAGACCATAGAAGAATACAGCACAGTACACGACCTTTTGCCCTTGATGTTGCGCCGATCCAAGCCCACCTAACCTACACGAGCCCACTATCCTCCATCTGCCTAACCAATGCCCGCTGAAATGCCCATAAGAGGGGAGTCCACCACTACTACTGGCAGGGCATTCCATGAACTCACGACTCACTGAGTAAAGAATCTACCCCTAACATCTGTCCTATACCTACCACCCCTTAATTTAAAGCTATGCCCCCTTGTAATATCTGACTCCATACGTGGAAAAAGGTTCTCATGGTCAACCTTATCTAAATCCCTAATCATCTTGTCCCCTTCTCTCTGCCCCCTCTCTCTGTCCCCCTCTGTCTGTCCACCCTCTATCTGTCCACCCTCTATCTGTCCACCCTCTCCCTGTCCACCCTCTCCCTGTCCACCCTCTCTCTGATCCCACTCTCTCTGACCCCACACTCTCTGACCCCACTCTCTCCGATCCCCATTCTCTAACCCCCGCTCTCTGAACCCCTCTCTCTGACCCCTCTCTCTGTCCCTACCTCTCTGCCCCCCTCTCTCTCTGTCCCCCCTCTCTCTGTCCCCCCTCTTTTTTCCCCTTCTCTGTACCCCCCTCTCTGTCCCCCCTCTCTCTGTCCCCCCTCTCTGTACCCCCCTCTCTGCCCCCCCATCTCCCATCTCTCTGACCCCCTCTCTGTACGCCCCTCTCTGTCCCCCTCTCTGTCCCCCTCTTCTCTGTCCCCCCTCTGTCCCCTCCCTCTCTGTCTCCCCTCTCTGTCCCCCTTCGCTCTGTGCCCCCTCTCTCTGTCCCCCCTTCTCTCCGTCCCCCCTCTCTCTGTCCACCCTCTCTCTATGCCCCCTCTCTCTGTCCCCGTCTCTCTGTCCCCCCTCTCTCTGTCCCCCTCTCTCTGTCTACCCCTCGCTCTGTATCCATCCCAAGCCCTCCGCTATCTGTCCCCCGTCTCTCTGTGTCCCGTCTCTCTGCCCCCCCACTCTCTGCCCCCTCTCTCTGTACGCCCCTCTCAGTCCCCCTTTCTCTGTCACCCCTCTCTCTGTCCCCCACTCTCTGTCCCCCCTCTGTCCCCCACTGTCCCGCCTCTCACCGTCACCCCTCTCTATGTCCCTATCTCTCTGTACCCCATCTCTGTCCCCCCCCTCTCTTTTCCCCTCTCTGTTCCTCCCCTCTGTCCCCCCTCTCAATGTCTCCCCTGTCTCGGTCCACAATTCTCTGTCCCCCCACTCTCTGTACACCTCTCTGTCCCGCCTATTTGTTCCCCCCCTCACTGTCTCCCTCTCTCCGCCCCCGGCACCCTCTCTCTGTCCCCTCTCTCTCTGTCGACCCTCTCTCTGTCCCCCTCTCTCTGTCCCCCTTCTCTCTGTTCCCCCTCTCTCTATCCCCCCTCTCTCTGTCCCGCTCTGTCTCCCCCCCCCGTCCGTCTCTCTCTGACATCCCCATCTCTCTGTCAGCCCTCTCTCTCTCTATCCCCCCCTCTCTGTTCCTCTCTCTCTGCGCCCCCATCCCTCTCTCTCTGTCCTCCATCTCTCTTTCCCCCAACTCTCTGTCCCCTAACTCTCTGTCCCCCAACTCTGCACCCCCTCTCTCTGTTCCCGCGCTGTCTGTCCCATAGAACATAGACCATAGAAGAATACAGCACAGTACACGACCTTTTGCCCTTGATGTTGCGCCGATCCAAGCCCACCTAACCTACACGAGCCCACTATCCTCCATCTGCCTAACCAATGCCCGCTGAAATGCCCATAAAGAGGGGAGTCCACCACTACTACTGGCAGGGCATTCCATGAACTCACGACTCACTGAGTAAAGAATCTACCCCTAACATCTGTCCTATACCTACCACCCCTTAATTTAAAGCTATGCCCCCTTGTAATATCTGACTCCATACGTGGAAAAAGGTTCTCATGGTCAACCTTATCTAAATCCCTAATCATCTTGTCCCCTTCTCTCTGCCCCCTCTCTCTGTCCCCCTCTGTCTGTCCACCCTCTATCTGTCCACCCTCTATCTGTCCACCCTCTCCCTGTCCACCCTCTCCCTGTCCACCCTCTCTCTGATCCCACTCTCTCTGACCCCACACTCTCTGACCCCACTCTCTCCGATCCCATTCTCTAACCCCCGCTCTCTGAACCCCTCTCTCTGACCCCTCTCTCTGTCCCTACCTCTTTGGCCCCCACCTCTCTGTCCCCCCCTCTCTATTCCCCCTCTCTATCCCCCCTCTCTCTGTCCCCCTCGCTTTGTTCCCCACTCGCTCTGTCCCCCCCTCGCTCTGTCCCCCCTCTCTCTGTCCCCCTTCTCTCTGTCCCCCTTCTTTCTGTCTCCCTCCCTCTCTGTCCCCCATCTCTCTGTCCCCCTTCTCTCTGTCCCCCTTCTCTCTGTCCCCCTCCCTCTCTTCCCCTCCTCTCTCTGTCCCCCCTCTCTCAGTCCCCCTCTCTTGTTGTCCCCTCTCCCTTGCCCTTCCCTCTCTGGTCCTCCTCTCTCTCGCCCTCCTCCTCTCTCGCACTCCCCTCTCTTAAACTCCCTTCTTACACTCTCCATCTCTCTCGCGCTCCCCTCCCTACCGCCCCTTTCTCGTCTTCCCCTCTCTCAACCTCTCCCGTCTCTCTCTCGCCCCTTCCTCTCCACCTCTCTCGCCCTCCACACCCTCCCTCTCACCTCTCTCGCACTCCACACCCTCCCTCACCTCTCTCGCACTCTCCCTCCCTCTCGCCCTCGCCTCCCTCTCCCCCTCTCTCGCCCTCCCCCTCTCTTGCCTTCCCCCTCACTCCTGCTCCCTCACCTTTCTCAACCTCTCCTTTCCTCTCGCTCTCCCCTCCCTCCCTCCCCTCTCTCACCCTCTCCCTTCCTCTCACCCTCCCTTCCCACCCTTCGCTCGCCCTCCCCTGCCTACATCCCCCTCTTGCCCTCCACCCTCTCCCTCCCCTCACTCGCCCTCGTCTCTCGCCCTCTCCCCTCCTCTCACCCTCGCTTCACTCTCCTCTCTCACCCTCTCCCTCACTCTCGCCTCCCCTCCCTCTCCCCCTCTCTCGCCCTCCCCCTCTCTCGTCCTCCCCTCTCTCACTCTCACCCTTCTCTCGCCCTCCCCTTCCTCCCTACTCTCTCTTACTCCCTCAGAGAGAGGGGGACAGAGAGAGGGGGACAGAGAGAGAGGGGGACAGAGAGAGCGGGACAGAGAGAGGTGGGTGGGATAGAGCATTGGACGGGGGGGGAGACAGAGAGAGGGGGACAGAGAGAGAGGGGGACAGAGAGAGAGGGGGACAAAGAGAGAGGGGGACAGAGAGAGGGGACAGAGAGAGGGGGACAGAGAGAGGGGGACAAAGAGAGAGGGGGACAGAGAGAGGGGGACAGAGAGAGGGGGACAGAGAGAGAGGGGGACAGAGAGAGGGGGACAGAGAGAGAGGGGACAGAGAGAGAGGGGGACAAAGAGAGAGGGGGACAGAGAGAGGGGACAGAGAGAGGGGGACAGAGAGAGGGGGACAGAGAGAGAGGGGGACAGAGAGAGGGGGGCAGAGAGAGTGGCGCAGAGAGAACGGGAGATAGAGGGGGTCAGAGAGAGGGGGACGGAAAAGGCGGAGGTAGAGGGGGTCAGAGAGAGGGGTGATAGAGGGAGACAGAGAGTGGGCGACCGAGAATTATTGGTCAGCGAAAGGGGTACAGAGTGGGGGTGAGAGAGGGGCTCAGAGAGTTGGTGGATGGAGAGAGTGGGGCACAGAGATAGAGGGGACAGAGAGGGTGGTGGGCAGAGAGGGAGGAGGCAGAGATAGGGCGAAGAGAGGGGGGACAGAGAGCGGGGGAGAGTGAGGGGGGACAGAGACAGCGGGACAGAGAGATGGGGACAGAGAGACGGGGAGATTGAGGGGGACAGAGAGAGGGCGTCAGAGAGATAGGCGGACAGAGAGAGAGGGGGACAAAGAGGGGGGATAGAGGGAGACGGGTGGGAGAGAGAGGGGGACAGAGAGTTGGTCAGACAGCGGGGGTCTGAGTGAGTGGGACAGAGAGAGGCAATCAGAGAGAGTGGGACAGAGAGAGGGCGACAGAGAGAGGGCGAAAGAGAGAGGGGGTCAGAGAGACGGGGAACGGAGAGAGAGGAGAACAAAGAGGCGGGATAGAGGGAGGCGGGTGGGAGATAGGGGGTCATAGAGAGGGGGACAGAGAGAGGGCGACAGAGAGAAGGCGACAGAGAGAGTGGGTCAGATAGAGGGGGACAGAGGGAGAGGTGGACAGAGAGAGAGGGTATCAGAGAGACGGGGACAGAGAGAGAGGGACAGAGAGAGGGGGGACAGAAGGGGGGGGCACCGAGAGATGGGGACAGAGATGGGGGACAGAGAGATGGGGACAGAGACAGGGGAAAACAGAGAGGGGGGGGCAGAGAGAGGGGTGACAGAGAGAGAGAGGGACAGAGAGACGGGGGGACAGAGAGATTGGGGACAGAGAGATGGGGGACAGAGAGGGGGGACAGAGAGAGGAGTGACAGAGAGAGAGGGGTGACAGAGAGAGAGGGCGGACAGAGAGAGAGGGGGACAGACAGAGAGGGGGACAGACAGAGAGGGGGACAGAGACAGGGGGACAGAGAGAGGGGAACAGAGAGAGAGGGGGACAGAGAAGGACAGAAAGAGGGGGTCAGAGAGAGAGCGACAGAGAGAGTGGGACAAAGAGTGGGTCAGATAAAGGGAGTCAAAGAGAGGTGGACAGAGAGAGGGGGGAT